>NC_133822.1:56641820-56962891 GCF_047830755.1 Zonotrichia albicollis | reverse complement strand
ATACTCTATACATCTCCAAATGTTTGACCCAGTTTTTTTGAAAAGTAAGCACAGACAGGTTATGTTCCATTCCTCTAAATGTAAAAATAAATTCAAGCAAGTAAGTGGATATGATGGAGTAATTTCCTAGACAGAATGAACTACTGATAATGCTTTGTGCTGATGAAATATGATGATAAAGGAAAATTCGTCTTTCTACTCTATGGTCATTTCACAGTGTCAAGCAAGTTTTAGATTCAACATTACCAGTATTACAATACTACCATTGCTGGGCACAGAAAGATGTGTTCCTTTTTTCTATCTCTATCTCTTAGCCTTAGCTTACCTTGGAGCTGATATAACTAGAATAATTGAGAGCCTGCCTCAGGCAAAATCTGCCTTGAAAGTGTGAAAGAAGATACTACATGGATGTTCCTATGCAGCTGTAGTGTCTGTCCTATTATCTCTTGACTGTTGAGATATGAAAAAAAATAATTTAAAATGCATTAAAATTCTTGTAATTTTCACTCAAGGCAATTCCAGTTTTACAAAGGAAATGCATCCCTTCATGTTTGGTTTTGGTGGACACACTTTCTGGTGTCTCAGAAGTATATTTTTTTATTAGAGCTTCTGGAGTTTCAAAACACTGTGCCAGACACACTACAACTTCAGAACTCCATAAGGAGCAGGTGGGCCAACTGGAATAAGAACCATTCTGTCTGATAAATGCTTTCAAAATAAAGATAACTCTACACAGATGCAACATATATTTATAGGCATATGGGCACATGGCTCTACAGATTTTCTTTTTTTAATAGGTCTAAAAAGTGTACTGCCTTATGTTAGTTGCATGTGAGGGTCTCTCTCCTCTCAAAGAATTTAATCTGTTCCATATTCCTGAATATGAGTGGGTTTGTTTGCTGTAGGTGAATGTCTTCACTAAACATTGAGCACTGAGACTTAAGCAATAAATTTCACAGCAGATATATCATGTGTTACCATTTCTTCATGCCAGGCTCTGGGTAGGGAAGTCACAAGTCAGCATGAAATATGTGATTATCCGGGACAAATGCAGTAGTCCAGAGGGTGTTTACATCCATTTTTATGCTGAAAAAGCAATCATTGATCTAGCAGGAAACTGTTACATTTGACAAAACTTCAGAAACTAAAGAGGTTTTCACTTCCCATGTACCTTATCTGTGTCTTAAAATTTGAATGATCCCACACAGGTTTCTCTCCTCAGCAATGTGGTCACACATTGTCACACAAGCATAGCTGGTTTCAGACTGTGCTAGCAGATTATCAGAAGATTTAGGTCTAGCGTTGAATCAGAAATAATACAAGTGAGGCACTCAAAAGCTGCTGAACCACCCCGTGAAGGCAAACCTGGGCACACACAATAGGCAACAGACTGAGTTTTGAAATAAAAATATAAACCCGTTAGAGTCTGAGTCATCTGAATAAATATGAATGCATACTAAGTAGACTTCTCATGGTCAGTGAGTGGGTGCTTCTATGGTATAATTTCATCCTAATATTAATGGCTAAAATAGAACTGAAATGTACCTTTGAATTTGCAGTCATTCATTATAATGAGCTTTGAATGACCAGCTCAGACATAAATGCTTACTTGAACTGTAGGTTAAAGATATGTGAGAGGAAATTCTCATACACTCTGTAGATATCTAGGTGTCTAGGTCATTAATCCCATATGGCTAATGAACATGTAAATTGTTCTTCAGTTAAACAGTATTCTTACAGATTGTTCTTTTAGATGTAGATTACTAAATTTTGCTTAAAACATAGTGTAGATAATGAATATTTTTTTATAGCTTGGTTAAATATAGGGAGCTTTATAAAGGACTAGAGGGAAATTGTATTGTAATTTCTCCCAAGAAATTGTAGACTAAAAATAGAGACCTAGGACACTGTATCCATGTCCTGATTTAAGTTTCACTATCCTCATTATACTGAGAGAAGGAATTGAAATATATTCTGTTGGAGATGAAGAAAAATGTATGTTACAAATCTCACTGAAAGTTAAGCCTAGTTCATAAAGCGTCTGTTTATCACATTGCTCATATTCTTCAAAATAGGTTAAACATTAAATACGAGTACCTGCTTGAAGATGGTGTTCCTGGTTAAATATAGCATTTTGAAGATTTGAGTTCTGCCTATATTCAAGAGACGTTTTAGGTAGCTAGATATGATTATAAGAGATGACTCTGCCCAAATTAGGGTGGAATCAAGACCATATGTCAAAGTCAATAGCACAGATATTCTTTAACAGCAAATGGGAGGTAGAAAAATGGAAAGAAACTGGAAGGGCAAAGGCAGCCGAGAGTGAAGGCAAAAAAGAGAAAGTGTGAGAGAGAGAGAAATTAGGCAAAATATATTATCAACACATGGGCATCCTACTGGTCCTTCTTCACCCTGGTTTTCAGTGGTGGGGGTCCCAGAGTCATTCTCCTGGAGGAAATACTTTTATAAAGTTCATGTCATGGGTATCCATGGGGCATAGATGCTGTTGCACAGCTTGGACTGGCATCTGTATCCTTTCACACAGTTTTGCCACTGTGCTACTTTTTGTGTCCAGATAAGTGTTATCTTAAATTCCCACAGTCTGCACAATAGAATTTTGTCTGTTGTTCTAATTCCAAATCATTACCTTCATTAGGCCTGGGATTTCTGGTTTGTCATGCGTGCTTATTCCTGTTATGGTGGCTTGTTTTGGGAACTTGCTTCTCTGACTCATGCTTTGAGACATGCAACAGCATTCTCTAAGTCCTCACAGGTGGTGAAAGTTTTTTTTAATATTTCTAGAAGTCAAGTGACACCTTTATATCTATATCTTTCTCTGTCTACAGCACTTTACTCCATTTAAGTGCTGAATTTACCACTTTTTCTTTATGGTTTTAATCTGCCTTACTGATCTAGTGCCTTGTTCCCGTCCTGGATTTAACAATTCCAGAAAGCGACCAAAGACTACAGAACATCCTCATTCATATTACTTTGTTGATAGTCAGATGCACGATTGCCAAAGAAATAAGAGGAAGGTATAACACATGAAGAAGCATACTGACCTTCTGGAGCTCTGTATTCTCTGCTCTGGTTTGCTTTCTAGTGTAAGGCTCTCTCTCCAGCTCATCATTCCATTCCAGCACAGGGCCTGGCTGCAGTGTCTGCACACAAGATCAGTGTGACTCAGAAAAGACTACCTGAAGAATGTATATAATTCATACCAGTTTCATTGCAGTTATGCAGGTACCAAAAATTTAAATGAATTTTTTTCATAAAGTGACTCTGGATAAGGCATAATACCTTACACTGGAGCAGAATCTGAACTAATTTGGTGATACATGCGTTGAAAACTGAAGAGACAGCAGAGTTTGCTGAAAAGGAAAAGAGAGCAAGAAGTTAATTTTTTCTTTTGAATTCTTCAGTCATTAGAGCATTCTGTGCATGACCATTTGCCAGAGTAAGTTGCTGATGTTGTTACTATTCTTATCTATATTAGCATCAGTCCTGCTCATGGGTTAGTAAGACGCTGTATTAGAAAGTAATAACAACAATAACAAAATGTCTCTTCTGCAGATAATCAATATTCTAAACATAAGGGATGAAACATCAGATAGACACAAGCACTGCAAAAAGACCACGCACATCAATATGACAGCTAGCAGCACTGTTACTATATCTGTTGCTTGATTTTTTCTTTTTTTCCCCTAGGAAATTTAATAAAAGTGACTTTACCTGAAAAGGATAAAGACCAACACAATTGTGTACAAGTAGCTCCTCTCAAGTGGCAAAGAGGAATGTTAAGCATGCAGGTATTTGGTTGAAAATTTTTCCAAGTGGAAAGAATTTTTTTTCCAGATGTAAAGAGAATCTTTCCAAGGTGACAGAGAATATAATTTTGGTCCTGTGAAGGAATAATTACTGCCAAAACTGGATACAAACTGGATACAGAGAAGGGAACTATATTTAACAGAGTACAGAAGGGGCAGGCAGAGGGAGAAGAGAGGATGAGATAGATAATGGAAAATTTGATGGTGTAGAAAAAAAAAATCTTTGTAGCAGCATCTCTATGGTTATTACTTAGGAAGAATGTCCTCTCTATTCTGAAATTAAAAAAAAAATACTTTCAGCTGTTGGGATGCAAGGTAGTGAAAGTTTTATCTGTGTGAATTGACAGGATAGGCTGTCTCTTAGATCTGCCACTCAGGCTACATGTCTTAAGAAAATCCTTTATATGGAATGAGAGAATGTTTTTAGCCAAAGATTAAATGCAGGGTGAAGATGAAATACAGGGTGAAGATGAAATACAGGGTGAAGATGCTGACCTGCACTTCTTGATAAAAGAGCAAGCAAGAAACATTTTTCAATAGAAATGAAATAAGGCAATTTAGCTATAATGCTTAGACATTCCTAAAATAAAGTTGGAGAAATCACTAATACTTTGGATTGGATGAAAAAGCAACAGTGGAAAAATTAATAATGCCCTTAATAATGCACACCCCAAAATTCTACCTTATGGAATCACTCTTCAGACACATTCCAGAAGATGATGTCAGTATAGATGAATGTTTAAGGATTTTTATGCTGACTTTTAGCAATTAAACCACCCCTCTGTTTTGTATAAAATTTTGGGTTTGTATAGTCATATCAGATTTAGAATGGAATATTTAAGTGATCACATTGCAAAAGAATACCAAAACACTGCACCAAAACTCCTGACAAACAGAATCCGAATAAAGAAACAAGATTTTATGCACTTATCCCTGAAGTTCATAACAGCCATTTCCATAAATATTGGTTGATAATAAAGAAGAAAAATTTATTGAGAGACAATACTTGTGTTCATTGTAATTTTTTGTTGAAGTTCTCACTCATACATATTTTCCAGGGAAAAAAAGATCCTGCTAGTAAAAATGTATTTTGTTCTTTGTTTAGTAAACATAGAATTTTCAAAAGACAATCAATTAAGCTCAACTAAGATGAGTTGCTAAGTATCAGCTGCCTGTATACAGTGACCTAGAGCTCACCATTATATGAATAATAGAGGTTGAAGTGGAAGAAATTACTGAAGTGGAAGAAAAGAGCAAATTACATTTTAATTTATCTGTACTTTGAGTAGATATGCTTGAAGAATTTTTGAGCTTAGAATAAAATGAAAATTCATTCACTTATCTGCTTTGTTCTACTTCTCTGCATGGTAGCAATCAGATGTATTGAGACTGGTTAAAACTAACAAAAAAATGTATTTGACAGAGACAAATCATCTGTGCTATGTAATAACCTGCAAATAATTACATTGTTTGAAAAAAACCTTTTCAAATCTGGGTTAATTACTTAAGATGTCTGGTAATATAATAGTCAAATTAATATTTAGGTTTACTAAACACTGCAGTTTTAAATTGTGCAGCAGCATAAACAGATTTTATTTTCCAAGCTGTACTGGGTAGGACTTAAGGAAAATGGAGATACTGATCTGAAAGATTAACTTTGCCTTATGTTGTTAATTTATCATAAAACAGCAAGGACTAGTAGTAGGACAGGGACAGGATTTACACAGTTAAGCGTTGATTGGGAAAATCTGTAAAAATGTGACAGATAACTGACCAAAATAAACAGATGGAAATATATTTTCACGAGAACTGTGGAGAAAAATTACTGCATCAAGTGAAATACGTCAGTACGAAGGTACACAGGTACTTGTGCAAGACAGGGAACCACAGGGAGCAATATTCTGGCTATAAATGTGTGTGCTGTGCCCTTGAAGGAAGTACGCGTTGGAGCCCTGGAACCAGGGGAAACACAGGGGTTGTGCCAAACTGCTGTGAAACACACAGACATAGATGAGGCTGACAGCACTGGAGTGCAGGGAGCTGTCAAGAGATCAGAGTGGAGATGGGAAAGAGATAAGGCTACGAGCAGATGCAGGCATGGCCTGACTCTTCTCCCCATCACTTGGCATGCACGGGTGGAAGGGGTTCTGTGACTGATTTACAGCAGCACCCCGAGCAGTACTAAGAGGCACTGCAAGGCAAAAGCAGGTGAGAGTGGTATGAAGGAAGCAGAGCTGGTACAACAGACACTTGCCTACTACATCTTGGATGCTCATGAAAAGATGAGTGTTCAGAAGTATTTTTAAAATTGATGTACATGTGGCCTTTATGGTCCAGAAAAAAATTCTGAAATTGCCAGTGGAACATAACTTGGGAAATGTTCATGGTGGGTGTGTGTGTGCACATGCATCTCAAGACAGGTTGGTAAAAATGGCTCTCATGAGATAAACATCTCATTTGGTGCCTTATAAAGGAAACTAAATTGGTAAGATCTCAAGTGTGAACTAACAAACAGCATGCAGTTCTGTGCCATAGTTAAAGTAGAGGAATGGAATAAAATAAATGTATTTTATTTTTTAAAAAGTACTGTGGAGGCTGATGTGTTGTGATGTGTTGACAGTTTTATTAATTTCAAGTTGTAACTTAACAGAGAACTTGAGTATGATTTTATTTTTTGTTTTGAAACGAAAAGCAGACTGTTCAAATGAGGGCCTAACATGCAAGGACTGTGAGATTACATCCAGGTCTCACAGAATGGATGAAGAGTTGCTTGTAGGATGTTGGACATGCACAATCCTGGCGAGGGCAGTGCCCAGTACCCAGCTCTTGAGTAAATGAAATCCCACTCTTGTGCATGCACACATTCACACACACACACACACACACACACAAACACATTCTGCTGTAAAATGATTCCTCTAGGAGTTGGATGGATCCTCACACTTTATCAGAACAGGGATAAGCCCTGATGAGGGCACCTTAACAAGCTGTGCTGCTTCAGCTTTTAGGAAAGTAAAATTTCTGTCCCTTGTATTCCGTCAATGAAACACTAAATTTAATAAATGCTCTGAAGCAATGCAGTCCACATTAAAAGACTCTTCCAACATCTAAACATGCTACAGGGCATAACAAGGATCATCTGTGAAGTGTTACTTTTGTAAATTAATTCCCAACAGTAAAAAAACCCGGATACACAGCTAATGAAAAAATATTACACTTAGGCTATAAACCTTAAGGCTGTTACTTACTGAAGTCTAAAAAATTGCACATTAAGGAATATATTTTCAGCAGTTATCGGAGTTGTAGAGCTAAATGTCCATAAAAACATCTGTGAAAATATAAATGCAAGACCATACGCAAACAAGCATTTAATAACTTTTTAAATAAGATTGTAATTAATTTAACAGTCTTTTCATTTAAGTTCCAGCTTTATTTTACTGGAATCAAAACTTATTTGTCTATTGGCAGAGGTCACCTGCAATTAGACAAATGGGGCTTTTTTAAGGCAAAAAAATATGTGGGTGCCTTGTGGAAAACTGATCATTTGGAATTCAGAAACTATCTGAATGACTCAGAGTTAACAGTTAATAAATAACATCAAACAATCACTGTGCCTGTGACCATGATTCTACAAAAAAGACTTACAAATTTTAATGATCAAAATGATGTGACAATATCATTAAACATAATATTATTCCTACATAATTACTGAAACTAGTAGAAGTATTATCACAAGAAAACTTGTCACTTCACCATGATAAGATTATTTCTTTATAATTTCATCATCTCTCATTTATACTGTGAATCATTTTAGTTTGCTCTGAATAATGTCTTGCATCAACCTCATGTGCTGTAAATAATAGCAGATCTATCTACACATATATATACAATTTTTCATAGTTTAATGATTTCACATTGTTAACAAGAAACTTGTGCTGAAATTCTGACATTTCCAAAGAAATACTTCCCTAGAACTGTATCATAGAAAATGTTGACATTTGGATTTTTCATTTTAATCATAATAAGAGCAGTTTCCAAAATGTCAGGTTTTCGTACAGAATGGTAATTCTCTTTTTGACCACCTCTAATATGTCTACCAAAAAATCTGGTAGTGATTCAGTGGGTAATGTCCTGTAATTTTGACTTATTTTGCTGAACTGCCATGACGAATTTGTACCTTTTGCTTGTTGTCCTGTACTATTTCGAACCCTCTCTTTCTCCTTATATTGCATTATTACCATTATTACAGAAAGCTCACCAGATTTTTTTTTTAATATAATCTTTTTAAATATAACCTTCCACACTGGAGCCTTCATCTTCAGCTGCTGTGTCTGAGTCAATTTATGGTGACCAGAGTTATGTCGTCTTCGGACACCAAATTCCCTTTTTGGCACAAGATGTCACTTCTGGTCAGTGACCTGTGTTTGAAGCCAGGGACATCATCTTCCCCAGACAGGGGTGCCCAGTCACAATCTATTGTTGAATGTACTCTGCAGACTTCTGGCATGAGCATTGTGGTACAAGTGGTAATTATTGACAGGTTTATCTCTAGAAGGAAATGTGGGTGGTGAATAAAATGTCCAACAAATTATGTAAAGGGCAATATAAAAGGTAGACACAAATTTATAATGTATTTTCCTATGATCTTGTTCACCAGGAACAATATTAAAATTAAAAGTCCCTTACAAGAACCAAGGAACAAAATCTGTTATCCAAAGACATGCACTAGCAGACCCTTTGATACTCCCCAGCTCCATAGTGCCAGTGCATTTCTGTGATGTGCAGAAGATTCCATATGATCAGGAATTTCCATGTTCAGTCCCCTTGCTGTTTTCTTCTCACTCTAATGTAGAACTGGTGAACATTGTCGGTGACTCAGAACTTACCTTGATCTTGTACAACACGAGTTAATAACACCTGAAGAGAACAAGAGCAGGAACTTAAAAAGAGGTCATAAAAGAAAAGACCTTTGAATTACCCACAGCAGTTTTAGATCTCTATTACAAAAAGATAAGCCATCCTTAATATGCAGAGCACTTCTTTACAGTATTATCTTGATAAAATCTGGATAGTTGGATACTTGCAGAAATGTTAGTCTTCAATCACTGCTCAATTTGACCTACTTCTGTGAAATATGTAATTTGGAAGGATATTGAATATCTGTAGAAAATGTTCTCTGTGATCACAGAGCTATAATGAGTCATCATATAATAATGACTTTTTCTGCCCTTGATGGTGGGGTGAATGTACATGGGGCCAGAATAAATCATTGGGCCTCTCTGAAGTACTTAGTACAATAGTTCATCATTTCAGGCAAGAGTACCATTTGATCTCATTTTCACATTCAGTAACTTGTGTCTTTTTTCAAAGCAAAATGGTAAATTAACTAAAGCAGACTTAAAACAGATATCAAAGAAAAATATCCCAGGTAATTGAACAATGAAGTCATATGGTGTTGGCCATGAACACACATGATGGTAAACAAAATTTTATTTATATCTGATAAAATATCCCTTGGTGCAACTGGTTATATGTTTTATACTGGTTGGTTGAAAGGATACCTGTCTCCTGGAACGCTGCCTCATACCTTTTAAAATCAGGCAAAACAAGTGGTTAAATTATTATTATGCCTATAGAAATCATAGGTATGGATGCAGTGCTGAAAACAATTACCAGAAAGAGAAGTGATAACTGCCTATTTTATATCACAAATTGTTGTAAAACAAATAATTCCAAGACAATGTGACCAAGACCAGCAGTATGAGATACAACAAAGCCAAGTGTTGGGTCTTGCCCTTGGGTAACAACAACCCCATTCAGCAATACAGTCTGGGGGAGGAGTGGCTAGAAAGCTGCCCATGACAAAAGGACCTGGGGATGCTAGTTGGCATCTGGCTGAGCCCAGCTGGCCAAAGAGACCAATGGCATCTTCATTTGTATCAGAAATTGTGTTGCCAGCAGAACCAGGGAGGTTTTTGATTTTTTCCTCTGTACTTGGCACTGGTGAGGTGACACCTTGAGTTGTCTGTCCAGTTCTGGGTCCCTCAATTCAGGACATACGTTGAGGTGCTGGACCATGTCCAGAAAAAGGCAGTGAAAGTAGTGAAGGGTCTGGAGAGTGTCATATAAGGAGTGGCTGAGGGAGCTGGAGTGTTCAGCCTGAAGAAAAGGAGGATCAGGGGGAGATTTTATTACTCTCTGTAACTACCTGAAAGGAGGCTGTGGCCAGGCAGGGGGTTGGCCTCTTTTGCCAGGCAACTAATGACAGGGTGAGAGGATTTAACCTCCAGCTGCACCTGGCTCCATGTTGAGCTTGGAGTTCACTAGGGCTAATTGACACCAGTGTTGATACCGGCCCTGCCAGAGCCAGGCTTGAGGTGTCACCGTGCTCTGCGGGTTTCTCCAGTGGCTAAACTATTGCAACACTTTGTCTCCTTTCACCATGTAATCAGTCATTCCTAGCCCTGCACCCTCAGCTGCTTGTGAAGCTGGTGCTGTAAGCTGGCCCAAAGAAAAGAGAGAAACAAACAGAAATTTCTAATAACCACAAAAGGGCGTTATTAGTTTTCAGTACTGGTGGTTTCATTAGTCTGGCTCACAGCATGAATGCACATGCAGAGTTGAATCAGCTTAACTGAGTAGATAGTAAAATGTGTTACAGAGGAAGTTTCAAATAGTCAGAAAAAAGGTAAGTCAGGGACCTTAATTAACCAGCTTTGCT
This sequence comes from Zonotrichia albicollis, assembly GCF_047830755.1. Lineage (NCBI taxonomy): Eukaryota > Metazoa > Chordata > Aves > Passeriformes > Passerellidae > Zonotrichia > Zonotrichia albicollis. Next base: position 56,952,343 of record NC_133822.1, on the reverse strand, counting down.
ATTGCACACAGGGAAACTTGAAGGTCTTCTCTAAGCAAGTCATCTCAGATACAAAATTTGACCTGACTCATCAGAGCTCTTCATAAAGCAGGATTACCTTGGACTTTGTCACAATTGGGAGAGCTGAGTACTTTGAATCTGATTTTCAAGTCAAACCTCTTGAAAAGGAGACTCAGTATTTACTATGTAAATAGTAAATAAAAAATAGTTGATAAAAGTTTAGCAAGAACTGTTCAGTTGCCCTAATCATGGAGAGATCTTTTCTATTGCTACAGTACAGGTCCTTGCACGGTTATCACTTTACGTACTATTTATATTGAATATAAATATCTCAAAGGTGGGTGCCAAGAGGATGCTGCCAGACTCTTTCCAGAGGTGCCCAGTGACAGGACAATGAGCAGTGACCATGCACTGACACACAAGAAGTTCCCCCTCAACACGAGGAAGAAAACTTTACAGTGGCAGAGCACTGGCACAGGCTGCCCAGGGAGGGAGACTGTGGATTCAAACCCCCCTGGACATGTTCCTGGGCCACCTGTTCCAGGTGACCCTGCCTTGGCAGGGGTTTGGACTGGAGGATCACCAGAGGTCCCTTCCAAACCAAACCGTTGTGTGATTCTATGATAAACAGGGTTCATCTCCAGAGATTTTTTCTAATTATTTCAGAAAAACAAGATGTGCAAGTAACTCCTATTATTCTAAATATCTTTATATCTGAGTGTTTGCCTTTGTTATCTTAATAACATTATTTCAGTCCCTTTCTCTCTGTAACTGTATGGGTAGAAGGTGGGGCAATAGGTATTATTTTATTGCCATCAAGATGGGGCCCAACACCTCCTTAGTTCCTGTGACCTTTTACCATGATATCCCAGCATCTGTTTTCCTCTTCTGTGTTATATATATATGCATATTCATTTAAAAGTCTGAAATCTAAAATCTCGTAGATACATATTTTTCAGTATTTATGCTCAGAACATTCTTGTGTTGTGGGGGCAAATTACTAATGCCACTATAATAATTTCAAAAATAACTTTAAATCAATTTTTTCCTCCTGTCACAGTATAGTGTATTAATAAAGACAATGAGAGGAATTATGTTGTATTAAGTAAGTAGCTTAAAATGACACATAACATTCTGTCTAATTAGTTGTACAATTATAAATTCAGCAAACAAAGACTTGGGGATAGAAAAATTACAATTACAAAACCCAAACCTTTTCTGGTGTTACTTCTCTAAGGTATTTTCTTTGGAAATTATTTATTACATGCAGAAATTTCTTACAATTTTTTCTCCTATTCTTTACTAAGTATCCTCATTTCAGGATCACTTTACTGACTGTGTAAGTTTGGAAACATGACATTATTATATTATGCACAGGCTGGAACAACAATAGTATTTGATTCCACCCCCAAAAGGTTTCGTTCATGGGAGAAAATAAATTCTATCAATGTCTTTTTATATAAACATACACAGCAACAAACATACAAGCTTGGACTCAGGAAGTCCCTAAGATTTAAATTGTTGAAAATGAGGACTGTGCACTGGAACTGTTGTTTATTTATGCTGTTTTCATACTTATTTTGCAAAAGCAGCCATCATTTGTCTGTTAGTAAAAATTTGAGTTGACCAGATTTTTAGTCTGTCCCAGCATGGCTGTTGTGTTATTTTGGTAAGTGCATGGTATTGCCATATAATGTCATCTTCTTTTTCAAGGCAAGGCAGTAAATAAAGAATGATTTGATTCTTTCAAGAATATTTTTATTCTTTTCTTTCAGTGAAGACTGTTTCTATGAAGCATGTTTTCTTAAAATTGATTGCTATGTTAGAACATTGGCTTGTTTTCTTTATCATGATATGAATGCAATTGACTTGTGTACCATACTAACAGTAGCACCAGTAGACAAATACATATTTCAGTACAAATAAAAAACTCTCAGTAGCCCCTGTATTCTAATTTATCCCAAATTTTTTCAGCTGATGCAATAAAAGCAATAAACATAAAACAGGATTATAAACAAGTTTACTGATGACACAAAGCTGAGAGGAGTGGATGATACCTGAGTGCTGTTAGCCTTTCAGAAGGACCCAGACAGGTTGGAGAGATGAGCAGAGAAGAACCATCCAAAAGTCAACAAAGGCAGTGCAGGGTCCTGCATCTGGGGAAGAATAACCCCAGCAGAAGAATAACTGCACCAGCAAGAGCTGGAGGCTGACCTGCTGGAAAGCAGCTCTGTGGAGAAGAACCTGGGGTGTCCTGGTGGGGAAAGGCTGTCCCTGGGCCAGCAGTGCCCTGGGGCCAAGAGGTCAGTGGTGTCCTGGGGAGTGTTAGGAAGAATTGGCAGCAGGACAAGGCTGGGGCTCCTTCGCTCTACTCAGCTCCATGAGGCCACATCTAGAACTCTGTGTCCACTTCTGGGCTCCTGGAGACGGTCCTGGAGGGCAACAAAGAGGAGCAGGGGCTGGAGCATCTCTCATAAGGAATGGCTGAGAGGACTGGGTGTGTTCAGCCTTGGGAAGTGACAGCTGAGGCAGAACCTCACCAATTAATGTCAATACCTGAAGGGAGGGTGTCAAAAGAATGGAGCCAGGCTTTTCTTGGTGGTGCCAGGCAATGGGACAAGCAGCAATGGGCAGAAATTGATGCACAGAAAGTTTCACCTGAATATGAGGAAGATCTTCTTTACTGTGCAGGTGACTGAGCACTGGAACTGATTGTCCAGAGAAGATCCTTCCTGACTGAACATATTCAAGAACCATCTAGGCACAATCCTGTGCCATGTGCTCAGGGGTGACCCTGCTTGAGCAGAGAGGTTGGACCAGATGTGATCCATTGTGGGCCCTTCCAACTTTATCCATTCTGTGATTCTGTGGAGTTCAGTGCTCTACACAATGGAGGAGTTTGAGATCCTCTGCAGACAGAAATGCATTGTTCAGTATATATATATTTATACAACACAACAGAGATTATATATTTTTACAGGTGATTCTTTTAAATATCTGCAAATAAATGATTAGGTCACTTATTGGGCCTAATGGCTGAGATAACACAGTGGGATGGAGAAGATCACTGGACAATATGTGAGAAACCACTGGCTGTGGCAGTGGCACAGCAAAGAGCTGAAAAACATACAGGTAGTGTCCTCAGACTTCTGTGTCAACAGGTGTTTAACCAAGTTTCCAGTTAAGGGAGAGTCCAGTGGCATTTTGGGTATTAAAGTCCACAAGTGTCAGCAATGCCTTCTGCAAAGGTACCAGTGATAACACATAAGGCAGGGAGTGCCTAGGTAAAGGCATAGTGAAACTGGAACTGATGGTGGTTAAGGATCACCAGGCTGTTCCTTTGGGACTGAGGGTGGAAAAAGGGAAGTACATAGGTGGTGAAAAAGAGGGTCAAAACCCAGAAAAGCAGAACACAAAGTTTTCACATCACATAGTTGTTGCTGCTGTCAGGGTAACGTGAACATGGAACTATTTCTGCAGTCAGAAGGATGGAAATGGTGGCCCTGGCTTGTGAGGTTAAAACCTGGACTTGATGGAGTATGTTATCTGATGCCATTGAATCAGGGCTTGTTTGAGCTTGGCATCAGTATCTCCCCAGTAATTGCCTAATAGAAGCAAATGAAAAGCATTCTACCTCTTTGGAGCCAGTGGGAAGTGGAAAGTAGAGGCAACAATGTCTGCTTCCACTTGCTAAATAAATGACCTTGCTAAATTACCTTTTTATTTACCACTTGCTTAATGGTGCCTTCAGTTAATTTTTCTGGCATTGCTTTCCACAGAAATTCATTGCAGTAAATAATGTTGTGAGTTTTATCCAGGTTCTAAATTATAGCCCAGGTCACTTTCTAAAAGTCACATCTCATAAATTATAGTCAGATGAAACAGTATGTTCATATACACCATTTTCATATGCACCCAGAAAACTATCATATTCAGTAGTTTTTGAAAAGGTTCTCAAAACTGAGATTTATAGTATATCTTGTGCTTACATATAGTGATGTGAACAAATATAAATTTGTCTATGTATACCAGGTTATAGCACCTTAAAATAACCTACAATCCAATCCCTGTTCTCAAAGAAAGAGAGAAGCACCTGCATTTCTCCACCATTATCTGGACTCCCACTATTTTCCTGATTCATCATTCCCATAACAAAATCAGTACTTCAAACTTTCAGAGTTCAAAAGTTACATGGAAACCACCACTTGAAAGACTACTAAAATATAAGCATACCTCTACCCAATAATTGCTACTTTATGTTGATTAACAAATAAAGATTACAGGTATTTCCATAGGAAAATAGAGTAGGTTCACAGACTTGTGCTACTGAACAGTCAGACTCTAAAATGCATCAGTACACGTGAATGCCTTTTTCCACAGGCTTTTCTTCTCTGATTTAATTGAAAAGGCTTGGAGAAAGTTTGTTATGCATGTAAATTGTGATGGTAATGATAGAATATCAGTGACATTTTTGCACTGAGCATGGCAATGATTTTTTCACTGACCAGCTGCATGGCATTTTTTCCTCCAGGCTCTGCAGAGTGCCTGCAAAGCACAGCTGATAGCCTTTTCAGCTCCATCTGGGGTCTGTTCTGATACTACAGTTCTTTGTCACACTTTGGGGGCTTTTCACAGCAAAACTATGGCCCAAAATGGTCTTACTGTTGTTCAGTGCCTCTTAAAATTCTGTTTCTTCTCTTCCTGCCTTCGCTCTTTACCACAGAAATACTTGACATCTTTTCTGTAGTGGCTCTTTTTATGCCAATAGAGCAAAAAGACTTGCCAGGTAGTTTGGCAATAATTGATCATATCCAAACAGTAATTGAATTTTGTTTGCTCTCATAATGGAAGAACCAACACCATGCTGTCCATTCTGTGATGATGGGCACCAAATTACATTACTCATATCTTTGCTCATGCTACAGTCCACATAGCTGGATATGAAACTGTACAAGTTACATAGGTTGGAAAGGGAGAGAAGAGGAAAAGACTGAAGAGAGTGTGGCTTGGAGCAGTCACATTAGAGACTGGAGCTGTCACATCCTCTCCCAAGAAAATACATTGTGTGCTTTCTTTTCAGGCAAGGATTTTTGTTCATTTCACATTATCAACTCCACAATTTTTTATAGGCAATAATTCCAGATTACTATCTGGGGAAACTATCTGCAATATTTATTTATCAGTGGGCCAGATAATCCATTTTGGCAACTGTGTCAAACACCAGCTGGGGCTTGGGCTCAGTTTTTCTTAATTACAAACCCTGTAACTGGCTGTGATGTAACACAAGAGATGTTTTTGTGTCTGTTACAATACAACACTTAGCACCAAGATTATGAGATTTTATTTACCGACGCTTCTTTCAGATATGTATAAGAATAAAGTAAGGAGACTGGCAGTCCTGATCCCCCACCCCCAGTCTCTATAGTATGCTAAATCTCTCCTAGTGTTTTGTAATTGCTAGTGCTTTGTTTTTGTAATTGTTTTAATAAATTGACAGGTATTATCAGAGAAAAGCTAGAGGGAGGAGAACAGAATAAAGTCAGCACACATATTCATGTGCCATTAAGTGGATGTGAGCAGGCCCTACCAACATCCATGGGTGAGAACAGAGCAGCCTGAAGACAGAAGATGAGAGGAAAGGTGAAAATATCCCAAATGCTGACAGATCAAAAACTTGTCATCCTGTTGTATCTTCAAGAAATGAGCCCCAGAGCGTGTGGCAGGTGTGTGAGGCCCCCAGGCAGGGTCAGTGCCAGCCAGGGCTGTGCAGCTCCGTCCCCATCCCAGGTGCCCGTGGCAGCTGCGCACCCGCAGGGACACTGGGACTGCCCCTGCTGCTGGGGGACCTCAGGGACCCTGTGACACCTGCCCAGGGCCACTGGCACACCAGAGAGGCTCCCTGGGAGCCAACAGGGACACTGGGAGGGACAGCGTGTGTGACAGGCTGTGTGTGTGTGACGGTGTGTGTGACAGGGTGTGTGTGACAGGGTGTATGTGTGGAGGTGGGAACAGCAGCACAAGAAAAGCAAATGTATCATGCAAGTATCTGCTTTTAATAATGCTTGATAATGCTGTCTCATTTCCTGTAATAGCAACAGTCTAATAAAATATATTTCAATAAACTTTATTGTGATCTATATCTCTGCCCACACATTTCCCTATGAAAGAAGGGAAAATTTGAAGCATACATGTTCTGTATGTGTACAAAGGCCAAGAGTTATATGCTACAATAGGCTCGACTGCCAGAAAAGAGTTCTGGCATTTTTGGAGAGTTTTCCAATGCTTTGTAGAAGCAATTACACTATTGAAAGGAAAAGTCTCAGATTAGCATTATACCTGACTTAATATTGTGAGTTCGAATTTAATTGAGTTCATCAAGATTCATTTAGGACAAGAATTGCTGGACAAGAGTACAATTGCTGGAAAATTAGGACAGGAATAATGGATACATTACAAGCTAGTTTCCATTTCCTTTATTGAAGAAGTTGTAAAAGAAATGCCATTTCAAAGTAGACTTTTTGCATTTGGACAAAATCAAGAAGTCATCCTATGTTTTCTTCTAACATATCAGCACTTGATCACTTCTGAAATAATTTCGCCTTTGTAGCTGCCAGTAGTAGGACAAAAAGACAGTTACTAGTGAATAAAGCAGTGGGCTTGTTTTGGAAAGTACCATATGCCAAGTCTATTTTTTTTTTGGAAGAAAATGTCTTAGTTATGTTTGAAGATGAAACTGTGACTTCTGTGTGATAACACAGGATAAAAGAGTGCTGTTTTTCTTATTCTCTTTAGTCTACAGGGCTCCTAAACTGTGGCTGAGAATGAAGTTGACTTATGAGGCCAATCTATTATCCCAGTAATTCAGGGAAACCTCTGAGAAAACTTGAAAAATATTGGTAATCCTGATTCTCTTTGAGACACAGAAAAGACAAAGGCCTCAAAAGAACAGAAAATCCTTTTTGTTTTTTCAGCTGTCAGGGCAGTAAATTTACCAGAATTCTGGAGAAAATTGTTGCAAAATTAAAATCCATGAATTTAAGAGAACTTGCCAAAACGCTCCAGATGAATCAGATCCCCTTTTAACTGTAGAAACATCTGTATCATTTGTGAAGTTTTTTAAAATATGCAAAGCAGTTTATGAATTTATTTTGCTTTGCTTCTTTTTGTCTTTAAGTCTTCTCTCTCTCTTTTCTATTTTTTCTTAATCAAACTGTACTTGATCTTATTCTGGAGAGAGAGCGTTAGAGGCACTCACCTACTCCCTTGAATTCTGCTGCTGAATTCTGGCAGCTTTGGAGGAAAGGAAATATTCGAGAATTTTTCTGAAAAGGAAACATAAATGTCAGATGATGAAATCACCTCTAGAACTTAAAACTAACATACAGAACAATTGAGAGTAGGTAGGAATACAGTACCTCAAAAACCTGAAGATCTAAGATGCTCTTACTGGAGGGTACTGGAAATTTATGGGGGGGGGGGGGGGGAATGCAGTGGATCCTGATATTCTTTCCATTAAGATTAGTCCAATACACAGATACAGCTCTTATCTTCCTGTTGCCTGAGATGGGATCTTCTCTCATGGGAGTTTGTTCTCATCCTTCTCCTGAGTTCTTCTCATTTCTCTCCTCAGCAGTAGTTGCTGGCCTGGCCTCTAGTTTTCTCTCCTTCTGTGTCCCTGGGGCTGTGCAGCTACTCAGTTCCTGGGTAGCATTCCACCTTCACTTGTGTTAGCTATTTTTATTTTTAATTAGGCAAAATTAGTTTATCTGATCATGATTTCTGACACATGGCTACCAGAGTAGGGAAAATAATTTGTATTTCAACAAAAACACATAATTCTGCCTATTGAAAAATCTTGTTGTGTAAGAACTCATGGAAAACCTGTGCTGTGACCTTGTGCATATCACTCTCCTCTCCAGGTATGGGAGAAGGTATTAGGAGCAGATAACTCATAGCATGGCTATACTTGGACTTGGTAATCATGAATACTTTGCCTAATTTAATGGAAACATATCAGTGAATCTAATCAGGAATGGAAAAGTGTGCAAAATGGCTAATATTTTCTAGTCTCAATGCATTTCAGTTAGATAAGTAAGGTGTTGTTTATTATTAAGTTGGTTTTCTGTTAAATGTGTCAAAAAATACCTTGGACCCAGATCTACAAATGAAGCTCCATCTGAATTCTGAATGTATTAGGTATCTCAGTACCTGTGAGGAGCTGGGCTTGAATGCTTGTTCAGATTAAATATAATAAAACAGAATAAAAATAAAATTAGTTATTTTTTCAGCCTCTTAAAAATCATTCTAATTATGGTAGATAGAAAAAAGGGTTTAATTCTAATTCGGGAAAAGCAGATAGCCATTCCTTATTTACAAGTCTATCTCTACTTAGCTGTGCAATTTATTTTGGTCTTCTTTGTATTTTCATAAAATTTGGTTTTTCTTTCTTTACAAAATTATTCTCAAAGTCTTCTGAGAGGTAGAGAGGTGCACTATTTTAAACATGAGGAACTCAGGAGTGTACAAACAAAGAGCAGATCTAAGTATTTTAGCTGCAATGTTTTAACACCTGCCTTTATGATACAGAGCTAGCTTTTCATCCTCACCACTATATTCAGCACCTTTGTTGCCTGTCTGCAGTTAGCTTGGCACTGAAGAATACATGTCTTTGACATTTGCATGTTGAACAGAAAAACTACTTTAACTGTCTAGTAGAAACACTAAAATTATATTTTAATGCTCTCAACTCAGATGGCTGTAGCTAAACATCTAATGGTTGTCACTGGAAGGAAATGGGGACTTAAAAAATATGTTTCACTGTAGATGTCTTCTGTCTGCTTCTTGCCAGTCATTGTAAAGAGGCCTGAGAATCACCAACTAAGATGTGGACAACTACTTAGTAAATATCACAGTGAAGCCTGTCAAAGTGCAGCAGTTAAACTGGGATGCTCAGCTTATCAGAGTTTGAACTGATGGGTCTGCAGGGAAATCTAGAAAGAGTTTGGGCACCTGTACAGTTTTGTGCATTTACCCCATTGAAATGCCAAAAGCACATAGAGCATGGAGATGAGAAGGTTTTATAACTAGATTTCATCACTTTTTTGCCGAATGGCAAGTTTGAGGCAGAATATTTTCTACAGTGATTAAGGGAGACATGGTCAGTTAAGCAGAATGTAATCCTTTGCAGTGTTGGATTAGGCCTCCTGTGACTCCTTAGTCTTGGTTTCTGTCTCCTACAAGCAACAGGGTGGGATTTTCTTCCTTTGTCTTGGCTCCGGGCCTCTGTTCACTAGGGGTCAAAAGAAGGTTTCTTAAGTCTTTTGTGGGCTGAGTCACTGCCTCAGGAGATGCAGATCTCATCTCTGTTTTACTTGCTCATCAGCCATTACTTACTTCTCTGAGTGTCTGGAGAGATCGGCATGGTGGCTGTTCAAGCAGATCACAGCAGTCACTGACACACAACCTAAAGTAAATTTCTTTGCAGGACAAATAAAACCTGTGGCCACTGATGCCTGTCCTGCAAACACAGACCTCACACAAATCACAGTTCAGCCCTGCTCATCCAGCCAGTTCAGATGACCCCTGGGAATGGAAAGCTCACTGTGCTTATTGCTCAGATCCTATATCCAGCAATTCCTCTCCCCAGCCTGCAGCTTCCACATGGCATTGCAGATCAGAGCACAGTGATGTCATTAGGGGGGTTGCTATTTATTGCTTTCTGAGTTACGTGGTACCTTATCAACCAGGTCCTAATGGATTTAGATAGCCAGTTCCAGCTGGGGACATCCTTTGTCCAGCTGGGTAGGTTTTTGGTTGCTGCTGCAGGGACTCACTCAGAGCTTGGGTGATGGTTGCAGTTTTTCAGACAAAAAATAAATTAAAAATCTGTAGGTGGGTCCATCATTAGTGAATTTTTTGAGTGTTTTGCTTTAACAAAATTTAGTACAGTCTGTCCACTAGGTTTGTATGGATAGAATAATTTAGAGTGATTGGCATAATAAGAAAAGAGAAAGTTCTAGATTTCCTCTCTGACTGTGCAGAATTACAAACTGCTTATTCTAATAGAATCCTTAAAGTCTTCCCATGAATATTCCATCCAGTACAAGGTATTTATTCAGGCCTTGAATAGAAAACGTACATGGATCCACAAAGAACTTCTGCAGCAAATTTCATAGCTAGAATACTAATGGAAAGCAGGGTGGAAAAGGATATGAAACTATGTGGAATAATTTTAAAAATCAATTAATGTTCAGAGATAACATCTTGCAATACATAATGAACCTTATTCCTGACTTTGTAACAGTTCCTCTATTCCTTTTTGCCATGCAAATTGACATAATATGGCATTATATTTATGTTTACAATAATTCTTTTAATTTTGGTTTGCAATTATTATTTGTCTGTTAGATACAGTGGTTGGCTTGAAATATAAAAGGCAAATTAATGAATATCATGAAGCAGTAGGATGTCACTTTTATTGGAATTTAGGCAGCCTTTTCTTGAATGCTGATTAAACTCCCTGATACTAAGGTACATAAAAAAAAAAAAAAGGGATTGTATCAGATCTATATAAGAGGATACTCAGAAATAAAACTTACACAAGAGTGCAAATCTACTTCAATCAAACACATCTTTACATCTTTTAAGCTTACAAATTAGCCTTGAGATTAGAAAAAAATTTCAGAGGTCAGAAGTTGTGAACAGATGTCCCTGCAAGGCCTGGCTTGTAATTTACCTTTGGAAACAATTACACTGTTGTGGCAAGGTCTTTACTGTAGCTGTCAGTCTGGGAGAAGCTTCTCTCTGTTAAAGGAAAATGTATTTTAAGTGCAGATGGATAATAATGACATCATCTCTGTCTGTGTGATAGGTACAGAGGCTGTTAGCACTGTGTATGCTCCTATGCATGAGTGCACATGCTTATATATTTACATAAAAGCAATCATTAAATTGGTGGCTTGCTGGTTTTGTTCCTCTCTTTTTCTTCTTACACAGAAGAGGTGATATCCCACTTAGATTTTGACAGTATAAAGGATGCACAGAAGCATACTTTAGGAGGCGTAATTTTAATTTTTGACAGTTTGATTTAACTTCAGTTTTGCCTATCACAAATGAAGCAATATAACATTTATTTCTTGTGCCTCACTGCACACACTACATATTAAGAAATCTATTTTTGTCCAGCTTCAGACAGCCTTTTTTAAAATATAAGTTATTTCTATAGAATGGTTTAGGGTACATTTTTTTAATGGAAGATTGGCTAAGTGTGAAAATTATGGTTTCTCATACACATTGTAAAAATCTAAGTTTGGAACAGAAACTCCTGTCATATGGTACAATAAAACCTAATTGCTCTTGTCGTGTTGAATAATATTTTTGTGTGAATTCTTGAGAGGAAACCAGTGTACATATAGATAATATATAGCATTAAAAATAGGGATGGAGCAGCCAGTGGTTCACATAGCAGCCATTCTTGTCAGTTTCTGGGCAAAGTGTAGCCATTATCTGGTTTCTAAACCAGTTCCTGTAGAAAAACAGCCATGGAAGAAAGGAAAAAGTGTCTGTGCCCAAGAGAAACTATAAGAAAAGCAGTGATGTGTGCTCTAACCAAGTTCTGCTTTAGGCATCTCATGTTTCCTCTGCTTCCACCAGCAGAAGTAACCATCTTCAGTAGTGGCGACTGAGGAAATCCCAACCACACTTACAAGTATTTATGTGGATATGCTGAAGACTGAAATACGTTAAGTCTTAAAAAACCACAGACATTACATTTCCCTGAAGTACTGCAATAAACTCAGACTAATTATTTAAAATATTTCATCAAACACCAGAAACATCTTTTTTGTCTTTTTGGAAGTCAAAAATCTGCTCTCATTTTGAAAACTGAACAGGGCTATGTGAAGCAGAGCTTTGTTTTCTAGATTCTTTGGAATGAAAAGCTTGAGAAAAAAAAATTATTTTCACTACCTAACATTTATGGACGGGTAGGATTTCAACCATGCCAACACTCAGCATTGTGATGATTTTATAGCCTTGTTCTGAGATAAGGTTGTTGCTCCACTGAAAGACTGAGATACTAAAACTTCAGGGCTGGCCTCTGAACATTAGAACATTGACGTATATTTGGACACATATGTAGTATATGGTAGAGATAATTCATGCTATTAATGTATAAAATATTGTAAAATCCAAACTATGTCTTTGACCATCCTGGCCGGGAGCAGTGTATTATTCATATACCTCCAGTTCCCGGATGCCCGTTAAGATAAACATGGAAGTTTTTAATGTAAGAACAGAAGCTTCCAGGCCGATAATCACTGGCTTCCCCAGGTCAGCGGGCCCACCTGAGAGTGATAATCGCCTTGCTGATTGCATCTGTCAAGATAACCAGCGATGCCACACTGATACATGGGAATAAACGGCTTCCCAGAAGCCAATTGAGGTCGGTGGCACGCCTGGACTCGGCCTTCGTCCAGCTATGCATGTGAAGAGACACAGAGGAAATTCGGCCATCTTTGCCTTGGGCAAAATAAACTGTATAAAACCCCTCTGCAAGAGGCAGCATTGGTGAACCGAGGGGGAGATCTGACATTCTGGAGGTCAGATCCAGGTACACCCAGCGCCGATCCTGGGCTTGACGCTGAAGTTTATGGCTGTGGTGGTTTCAACGACCGAGCTTTGTCTTGCAGGCAAATTTATAAATCTTTCCTAAATTTTCTTATAAGTTTGGCTCTCAATTTGATCATTTATAACACATATATATTTGAGATTTTCAGGACGTAAACTGAATAAGTAGAAGAGAAGAATGGGACAGACTGAAAAGACCTAGTTGAAGATTAACAAAGAGAATAAAGGTAAGGGAAAACATAGAAACAAACAAATGAGGGCCCCTTTTCTTGAAAGATGAAGAAACAATCTGTTGCATTCCTAATAGCTATGAAAACTTGTAGGCTTGAAGGACTGCACATGAAATTCCTCTTGTTGGCCATTATAAAAATTTTTGTGTGTGTGTTTGCTTTTTGATTTTTGTTGTGTTGAGTTGGGTTGGGGCTCTTTTGGGTGGGCCAGGGTATACACAACCTGCTTTTGTGTTAGGTTAATTTTTCTTTCCCCTCATGATTATCTGTTCCATAAAATTTTGGCTACTGAGTAACTCCAGTATATCTTAGAAGCTTTTATAGGCTAAGATACTTGGCTGCTTTCTCTCTTTCCAGGTGAGCCTAGGCTGAATCAGCATTTCTCTTCCCTCATCATTTATGTTCAGGCTGCAAGAAGAATGAAAATTGAAGGTGGGAACACCTCCACTTCATATTATGAATTTCCAATGTGCCTGGGGAGGTGGCGGCAGGAAAAGAGATGGGAACATCTGACAAGTATCTATTTAGTCTGCAGTGTTTCTCTCCTGTGCAAGGTCATGGACTAACATCCTCTTCAAGCAGGGCACAGTCATGCACTGGCAGTGCAGGACAGCAAATAAAACAGAACCTCTTTCACTTTAGAAGAAATTACTGACTCATTTTTTCTGCAGCAAAATTGCTGCAGGTTTGTAGGTGTTCTTTTAGACATTCTTTCTGTAAACTTCAGATAGGTTTTTCACCGTTAGAACAAAGTTTCAAGCTTCAGTAATTTTCTGGTTTTTTGAGATCTGAGACAGAGGCAAGAGAACTTCATTCTTAAATAATGTAAAGATTGGTAAAGTAATAAATAATGTAAAGATTGGTAAAGTAATAAATGTAAAAATTGGTAGTTTTATAATTTTAGATTTCTGGGTTTTTTTTCTTTAACAAAGAAAATGTTCAACAATGCTCCTAATATATTTCTTGTAGTCTCACTGATGAATATCAACTTTCAGCTACTGCTGCATCTCTCAGGCAACATCTAGACTTCACATTATTTTGAGTGAAGGAGAAGAGAAAAATTGGAATCCATAATTGCAAAGTCCAAAATTAAAGATATCACAGAAATTTTTAATGTTACAATGTATTATATTATTTAACCAACTAAAAGACATTCTGCTGATGTAAATATGTCAAATAACGCCCATGTTGTAATTCAATATTAAATACTTATTAGAAAATATTTCTTCAATAGAAATACCTCTATTAAAATTCTTCCAGCAAGTGGCAGATGGCGAGACCCAGTAAACCACAGCTTGTAAAGTCTTGAAGGACTTAAATATGTTGCATTATGAGGGAAATAGAAACTTAAAATGTTTTGTGTTTCATTTTTTTGTACAGTATGTCATGGGCCACCCTCAGTTCCCAATTGCCACTCTTATCCTAAGTGGTGTTCTTTGACTATGTCTGAATATGTTATTATATACAATTAGCTGGTTTCTTTTTTTCTACTCAAAAGAAAATAATTTACAAAAGGTTAAATTATTTACCAAAACAAATTACTGTTTCCATAGTTCAGTAAAAGCACACTCTAGGGTAAATGGACCCATTAGGAGGAGGATGAAAAATACTTTTTTAGTATAATTCCACATGAATTCAACCAGAGAGAGTCAAAGGTGTTTTATATCTCCCAGCTACAGGCAAAGTCCAAAGCTGTGCAGTCCTTCCTAGCTCCTCATGCAAGATCGAATTTAGGATTCTCTTACCCTTCTGAGAACTACAAATATTTTCTTCTGTTTTAATTCATGCATATTTTTGTATTTTCAGCTTCAGTCTTTGCAAAAAAAAAAAAAAAAAAGAAAAAAAATCTCAAGAATGTGTTTGTATTCCACTGCATCTATTAGACTTTGGCACCGATTTGAATGATTGTAAAGGGAGGCCTCCAACTGGGAACATTTTATGCCTATTTAGAAGGCAGTTTCACACTGTTAGAACAGTGATCATTAAGGGACCTAAGCGAGACAGCACACAATGCTCCTAAGCTTGGCATGAAATAACAGGACAGCCAATATTTAAATCCTAGCAAGTCCCTTACAGGCATTTACCCTTATGATCTTTGATTCAAATTGTATGATAGTTATGATAAGTACTCCCTGTAGTGTAGGAACATTAAATGCAGAAAAAGATAAGATTCAAAACAGAATTATCAGTATAAAACAGAGAACAATAAAGGGGCAATGAGTTAAGCCTGGGAAATCTAGGCTTGTGTTCTTTACAAGCTGGAATTGCCTCCACCTGGAACTGAAAATCTGTAACATTTGTATTCAAAAAACAGAAAAAAGAGCATAAAAAAGATACTTTTGAATGCCTGAGATGCTTCAGTAATTTAATTTTGAAAAATTATCTATCATTTAAAAATGTATTAATTGTATACCTTTTTATTCAATAATTCATTTAATTGTTCCATATAGGGTGATGCTGGTTCCCCCTTGTCTAATTACCTAATGCTGAGAGTGATTAGTAATGGAAAATTATGGAGACAGCGTAAGATACGATTTCTACAAAACAAATCTTTCCCTTGTGCTCTTCTGCTTAGCAATAACCAGAAATCTCTCCTACATTACTGAAAGTCTGGGTTTCATGTAAGCCTGATTATCCCTTAAGGCTCATTCCTCCTAGCCAGTAGAAATGTACATTTCCCAAGAGAATTCTAAAGAAAAGCAACTCCCCCCTAATTTGAAAGTGCTTCCACTTAAAAATTATTGATTGTCTGATTTGCTATATTTTCCTCTGTCTTTATTAATTGCTGTGTTAAGTCTTATAATGAAAAATATTTTTAAGGATTTCTGCTTTTCCTTGCTACCAGAAAATTATTAATCTGCCATTGCCTGTACTAACAAATTGTGATCGGTGATACATGGACAATTATATACCATTAGCACTTTAAAGGTTTGTCTCTCAAAAAGAAATGTTTGTCTTCCTTTGATGAAATTTTGAGTAACTGGAATTGCTTGTTGCTTCTTAAAAATGCCATAAAGCCTAAAATCTGAGAGGCAGAGATTTATTGGCTGAGCAGGGGCAGAGGTGGTGTAGCCATGTCCATTATTACTGATTACATGCTAATCTTGCCTGACCTGATGGCTGAGCAGCTCCCCAGAGCCACTAGGGCTATTTTATCCACAGCAGTGATGGGGCCAGGCAGGCTTTCTGTCTGCAGTGAGTTTGCATTATGGCTTTTTCCTCTCCGCAAAACACATTTTCTTTTGGGAGCAGAGGATTAAATCAGGATTGGCAAAAGCAGTCTTCTAGTATTAGAGGCCTTTTAACAACCTACTCATAATCTCCACCTTAAATATGAGTAGTGTTTGGTTTTAGTTTTGGCTTGGGATTTTTTTGTTTGTTTTTTTTTTTCTGTTTTTTTTTTATTTGGAGGGTGTTGTTTGTTTGTTTTTTGTTTTTGTTTTGGTATCTGTTTTGATCCTGTTGCTCTTACCATTAGGTTGTATGAGAAGAAAATCTCTAATCCCTGAGGTCTAGACTTTATTTTGCATTGCATATGGTCATTCTGTTCCCAGCATTCTGCAGGGTTGTTTAATTTACATGGTGATCACACTCTTTAATATGCATAACATACTTTATGTATTCCCATATTTGGCTAAGTTAAAAAAAAATCCATTGCTTTCCTTCCCTCAGGGGGAAAGGGGGGCATTTTGGCCCCTTGATCATCCTAATAACTATGTCTCTTACACTTTGGATTTCTCTTTCTAAACAATTTTCCATACGTTTCATTGAGACAGCTGATATACCTTAGCTGCTGCACAGGTGTAATTATTGGTTTGCAGAACAGACATCAAAAAGGAATGCAAAAAGAGACTCCCTCCAAACGCTACCTTTTCAAATCCTCTGGTAGTTCTAGAGGGAAAAAATGGACAACTGTCTTCAAGATTTGATCTTTATTAATCCAACTAGCCAGTCTAGTCCCTCCTCCCTACTTTAAGATCATTTGCATGTTCAAAGAAGCAAAATGGCAATATGGGCTCTGAGTAATGTCCTTCATGTAGATCAAGGAACCTATGTGGAGAAATTATTCTGGAACACTCCTCTCCGTCATAGTGTTTGCAGTAGCAGGACCTGGTCTAAGTTCAACCCTGTAAAAAAAAAATAGTACTACAAGCTAATGCCTCAATTTTACACTTCATTGTGGAGTTTGATGCTGACCATCTAGAAGCTTTGAAACAAAACCAAACCTTTTGTTGTTGAAACACTTCAGCCTTTCCACTCCTTTGAGAAGGACGGAAAGGAATAGCAGTAATTTCGCTGTTTTCTGTTCTCTAATTACAGATTTCGGACACAGTTCAGTCCTTTTTGTTTCAAAGATTTTATTTGTTTCTTTCATTTAATATTACCATACTATTCATCAGTGTTTGCATACCAATAAATTTAACAAAAGAAGAGGTTCTAGCCTTTTATTCTCTAAAAGCTCAACATTTTCATCACATATTTGTGTTCAGCAAAAAGTGATAGAACATTTTATCTCTCGAAAATGCATCTGTAATTTAGATGCAAAATTTAAGATTCAAGGCACAAAGAACTTCAGGCCTAATCAAGAAATTACTATGATGGCATGTGAATGAAGATTGCTGGGAAGCAGTTAGTACAAGAACTGAAAAGTTTGAACATCTTTTCCATTAAAATCATTGCATTATCTCAGTATTGTACAAACCCAACAAAGGAAGTTACTCAGCAATTCTAAGGAAGGAGAGCCATGATCCAGTGTTTTACTCAGTTCCTGCATAAAACTTGTCTGTAAAGCTCTGTCAAATTGCCTACTTTTTCTTTCACTCCTTTGGCAGAAGCGCATTAACTTAAAACCAAAGTAGGAATACTGCCAGCAAATCTTTTAAAGTGAAATGAGCTTGAGACTTAAAGCTAAAATTATTAGAGTGTGGAGCTTAATGCAAATTATACACATTAGTTTGAATGTCTGATGAACCACTAAATGTTTTACATAATAATTTTTTTACACCTGTACCATTTAATTACCACCTTCTTATCAATAGTTTGCTCAGGGTATATGTTTAGTTGCTTGTCAGACATGATCCTTCTATACAGAAAGACTTTAAGACAAGGGTTTCCAGATGTGCCCAAGGGAACAAGACATCTGGCTTCAAACGAACATGAATCTTAAAGAACTAAAATGTTTCTGTAAAGGACTGCAGAATCCACTTTAAATTTTATTCTAGTAGTGCTTAGAAACCTCACTTTTGCTGGCTGTTAAGCACATAAAATTATACTAAAAAGCCTTAACTACAACTGCAATTAAATGCTTTTTTTTTTTTTAATGAAAAAGTGTGTGACAAGACTGTCCCTTTAGTTCAGATGTGGTTTAATCTCTTGGGTAAGAGTGGAGTATCTTATGAGTGCTTGGTGAACCACAACTGGCCATGCATGCAGTAAGGAGCAAGACAAAGGCTATCCTAAGGCAGGGAGAGACTAATGGAGGAGAGAGTGGAAAGTGGTAAGAAAGCAGTGAAAGGAAATTAATTTTCTCATTCAGTATCCAAGAGAAACTGTTGCTTTCATTTGTTGGTGGCAGCTGTGTAGGGAGCATAGGAAACCACATGAGACCTGAACGCTCCTGCTGATCCTGCTAGTTCCAGCTACTGTTGGAGAACATTTCCAACCTCTAAATACTGACTTCTGCCTCTCCATGCATGTTTCTGGGGGAAAATCTTAAGGGGAAATTTTTTATCATTTTTTACCCTACTGTCTTCTGAAGAGGAAGCTTGTTTAACCCCTGGCAGTCAATTTACACCAGAAGAAATTACCATTTCATACAGGTCATAATAATTGTTTTAGTATAGTTTATGAATAAGTAAATAAAGATCTTGCAATTTAGAAGACAGAAACCAGACACAAAAAGGATTAATGCATGTTCTGAGTTCTACATCTTGGGGAAAATGCTGTCTTCTATAAATTCAATATGTATTTTCAATTAAGAAATAAATTTTAATTATTTCTGTTAAAAGCATTTGTAGTCTCAAATCTATTATGTAAAGTAATTTTTTAGTAGTTAAAAAGTGCCCATGAAAGACTAGTATTTTCAAACCAACTTAGATAAAATTGTATGATGTAGAAGCAATTTACACTTCTTAATAAGAACATTGTTCTTGTAGAAAGAGATTGTCATATTCCCTGACAGCCAATTTTCTAATGATGAATTGTCTAAAACCCATTCTTTCTGATATTTTTAGTAAGTAGATGAATAAGTGGTAAACCAATTTTTCTGCTTTTCTTTACAGATCAAAGCATTCTTTTAATTATATTTCACACTAGTGTTACAGATAAGCATATGACTGCAAGAAACAATAGCCATGTTATACTGTTAGAGCAGTAAATCTGTCTCTTGTTGTTTAGAGTGATCTCTCTTTATTTGTTTAATTCTGTTATTTGTTCATCCAAGGCACGGACCAATGACCACAGAAATCCATGAGAAAATCCCTGCCAATTTCATAGATTTTGTAACAAAACATAATGCCAAAAGTTTTTCCCCACATATATATACTTTGGGGTTTTTTTGTTAGTTTTAAAATACTTTTTGTTCCATTCTGCCCCAAGGATAAAGCATCTATAAAAGCCCTGTTACAGGAAAATAGTTTCTTTCAGGAGAAAATTTTAATCTATGGATGTCATCTCACTGCTGATATATGCTGTTCATGCTAACTCCTTTTTCAGTCAAGTCTTGTCAAGTAAAGTATTGGCCAAATCTATACAGAAGGAGTAACAAGTATATATGACACTGACTTCTGTCCTGAGTCATTGAAATTGTAAAGAGAAAACTTATGTTCTTTTTATTTCCCATCTCTTTCTCCTGAAGGTACAACAATTATGAATGCAAGAAACCAAACACAATCCTTGCCTGTTGAAAGTATTGAATGGCCTTTTCTCAGCATGTGCATACTTGCAGACCTGCAGAGAGCTGAAGTACACACCAGCTCCATGACTCTTCTTGAAATACTTTAGTTAATTGTGCACCCATTGGTGGCAGTCACCTGCTGAGGAGCACTATACGTAATGTCTGCTGTTCTTTTTCTTCCAGGCTCTTCTAGGCAACATCAAAAGCTACTTTTTTCCTTCCTGCTACAGGTGGTATGATGAAAGTAACTTGTATTCCATGGACAAAAAAGAGAGAATTGGGTGGCAAACCTGACTCCATTACCTGCTACTTTTGAAATATATTATCACTTTCTGGCAGTCTTGGACATTTCTGAACAATAGGGCCCCGGAAGGACGGAAACAACAGCTAGTTTGGAAGGTGGAGCAGTAACTGGGAAGTGAATATGACACCTGTGTGTCCCCTCAGGATTTAATAAAAGAGAATCTGGGGGCACACTGCAGCTGGGAGGTTCTTGTGCTTGTAGCATGAATACAGTGGGTTTTGTAGGAGTCCCATCTTTATTCCAAAGTTTTCCTGTTGGCTCTGGCCAGTGTGACTTCAGACTGCGCAAAATATAACTATATAGGAAAAGAATAATAGTGATTCTGGCCCCCTTTATTTTCTCCTCTGTCAGTTAATTAAAGGACACCTGTGTTGAAAAATGAGTCAATCTACCTGATTAGAGTATAGACAGCTACATTTGGCATAGCATCATAATACAGAAAACTATAAGCCTCTATTGAATGGTAACATTAAGATTTTATTTATAGGCATTGTAGCACAGTATTAAGTGCATTTCTTTAAACAGCAGACTGTCTACATGCCTAAAATTTTTTAAGAGACATGTTGAGAAAATTCAACCAACTTCATCTCACAATATGTAGATATTGTGATAACTATGTACAGGCTACTAGATCATACATTCTGATTTACAGCCAAGACATAGACCTCAAATTTAGGTTTCATCCAAAAAGCTGACAACAACACATATTTTTGTCTCATTAAACCACGAAAATGCCCTCATTAAATCATCTTATGTATCAGCATCATTCTGTGGGTAACAAGGAGCTATTTGTAGGGATTAAACATCAAAGTCTGTGTTTCACAAATAAATCTGCCCAGAATTAAATTTTATTCCTGCATCAGAGCACCTCTGGGGTATTACAACACTCTCCTGCACTGTGAAGTTTATTTATATTTCAAATATAGTGGGTTTTTTTAAGGATGCTTATTTAGAGGGATCCTGTTTATTTGGAGCATTAAAATATTCATTGGCCAAAAGATCAGTATGTGGCTTTGAACCAGGTCTATCAAAAGCTTTTTTGTACAAAACACTGAATAGACAGAATTTGCTGTCTATTGAAATGCTACACTAGTAAACTACATTCCAAGCAAAGAGAAATCAAGGGCACTTCCAAATTTTTCACCTATCTTAATTTTTTACTTGAACTTATTATTTTTGACTATAGTTGAGGAGATAAGTTGAACCTTCTTGTAATCGGCACCTACTTTCCTGTATGTTGAACATCACAGTATTTACCAGTGTCTGGTAATTACATTTATTCTGCCTTTGACTGCTGTGTGTCAGACTAAGCCAATGACTGTTGGAGTCAGCCACTCAAAAAATAATAAAGATCTCAATCATGATGACAGATCTACATGTGAATGGAAAATGCATAACTATTTTGCCAAGTGGAGATGAGGTGCTGCCACCTCATTGCCCTGGTAAATATTGATTTGAAGAGCTCTCCATGACTGTACATCCAGCCATCAGTCAATGTGATCCATCAGTGAAATAATAATATATCACATTACCAGGACATTGTACACTTTTGAAGAATGTAACACACCACACACATGTCAATTAATTAATTCCCCAAATGCACTCTCAAGCACTATACCCTGGGAACCAACCATTATTCTCCTGGTTTAGGGTTAAATAAACTGAACAAAACCAAACAGCCTCTCATGCAAAGTCAGTGAGCTAGCCATGAACTGAGGCTTAGAATCTAGATTTTTAATCATACTTCACTAATCAAAACATAGTAATGCCAGTTATTGGTCTTAATTACCAGTGTGTTTAATTAGTTATTTACATTTTCAGAAGCACAGAGTTAACAAACCATGTGTAGATGACTATCAAACACCTCTTAGAGCATAAACACTTTCCAGTTATATTTTTTTTACTGCTGCATGATGTCTAGAGTACACTAGAGCTTTGTTTCAATCTGAAATCACTGGGAATTTTCAGGCTTCTACTGTATTGCCCAGCATCTTGTATTTGTAGACCATATTTCAGCTAAGACCAACATAATTTAAACTATTTTAGAACATTCATGTTTAGTATGAATTGATAGGCAATAGTGTTTGGAGTTTATGACTGAGTCGTTAATGTGAGCAGTGATGCCATATAGTTCTTAAAATGAAAGAAATGATACTCAGACTGAAGACAATTTTTACATAGTCTCTGAAACAAAACGGAGGGAAGCAAAATAACTAAAATGAAATAAAACTTAAAACTATAAATAAAATAAAATAAAATAGGAGTTATCGGCACATGTATAAACCTTTAGAGGTCTTTTATAAGTGAGAGACATTTTTATCTTTCATCATTAGATCCAAGCTTATGTTTCCTCCAACCATGTCTTATCTTCTGGGCCTTATCCAAAGCCTGCAGTGGTTAATGAGTGTGTAGAAGTTTGGACAATTGAAATGAGGGATGGAAATTTGAGGAAATACCTGTTTCCTCTTTCTGCAGTCCAGCTGATGTTATGAAGATGCTGAAGTCAACTGAACACCACAGTTCAGTTGACTTCAGACAGAAGTCTTGACTTCACAGAGAATCTGATATAGGCAGGGAGAAGCAGGGAAAGCCATGTCCAATAAATACTAGGCTTTGTACTTGAGCATTGGAAATCTGTGTTGATTGGGAAGTAATCAGCTTTTTCACAGAACATTCCTCCCTAAAGACAGGAGAAAAAACATAGTCTGAAGACACTTCATATTTAGTACAGAGGCATAGCAAACCACCTGCTTTCATGACACATCATATCTAGACTCCTAAGTGGAGGAGATGAATTGATTAGTTTTTTCATTGTCTTCAATGGCTTTCAGATTCCAAAATAAAACCAAGTAAATGGTAAAAGAAGAAATTTTCTTTGTTTTGGTCCCAAGACACAAACTCTGGATTCTCAAAATATTTGTATTGGTATAAAATAACATAAAACTAAAAGCTTGCATATTTCTATAAAAGATTCTGTTGTTTCTATCACACTCAGAAAACTGAAATAAGTATTCGTTTACTGTGATTTAATCTCTGACTGAATACATGACTGTTAAAGAGATATTCAGAAATTTTCCCATTCACTCGAAGAGGATTTGGCCCATCATAGAAATAGGTCATGGAAACCAAAAGCTATATTTTCGTGAGCAGACAAAAATCTTAAGACTCTGCCACTCTGCCACCAAGAGGGAAGATTTTGCATCTCTTCCCTTCAAAAGGCATACCTTCCTGCACCCCAAAAAGTCCCATTCATGCTGTCCTGTCATCCTTACTGAAACTAACTTTGAGAAGTGTTACAAGCCTCAATGACCTTCATCTCTCCTTCCCCCTTCCCTTTTTCAATAGATTTGCGCTAAGGGGAGACTAACAGGCACAAAATTCATAAAATAAGACCAGAGGAGTGGAACAAGAAGAAGAAGAGAGAGGAGAAAAGAGAAAAATAAAATCTAGTTTAGGTAGTTGCAAACTCTTAAACCAGCTTGCTGTCCAAGTGCTGGTGCTGGTAACCATGGATTTCTACTTGTAGATGAAACAGCTCTGAATGTGAAAAGATAAGAGGAATATGCTTACAGAGTATTGGGGAGACTTCTAATTTGAAAAATCATCTTTTTATATAATAAGATGAAGACAGAACTTTATTTTAAACACAATGCGAAATATTTGTCATACTGAGTTGGGAAAAGCCCACACTTTACTTGTAAAAATGAATAAAGTTAGCAGAAGTGATATGAATTCCAGGCTAATACTTTAAAGACACTTCTCTTTTCAGTATTATGACACTGTGACCAGGGGCAATAACACTCAAACTGTTTTCAATCTCTGGTTGTACTTTAATACGACTGTTGCAGTCAGTGAACACTTCAAAGAGCTTTACAGGCATTAGAAGCCTAATTCTGCTCTTTAATTGTAGTCTGTGATCACTTCCTTATGCTGGGGGTCAGGGCAGCAAAATCACAGCCTGGGTCCACTGCCATTGTTCACATTGAGCAGCCCCATTCTCCACCTTTTGACTTCTGCACCACCACTAGGAAGTGGGCACGAGGTGCAGTAGAAGAGTTTTGATGTATTTCCTTATACTGTTCTATTGTTGCGATGTTGAAGATGATTTAAAGGCATTTTCTCCACAAGAAATTATCAGAACTCAAAAATTGTTTTGATCTTTCTGGAGTGCAACTAACAAATAAGGGCAGGAGCTTTTAGCTGCTCACATTATTGGCAGTGCAATTAAAGAAATTTATTCAATAATTTCTGCAATTCAGAACAGAGTGTATAAAAAACCCCACTATAACCCCCCCAACCATTCTCTCTAAAGCTTATGACAAATTGCTAGAATTATATTTCAGTGCTATTTTAGCATCCAATTTATAATGTTCAAAGTAAATTAAATTAAACTTATTGCTGCCACCACCTTATGCTTATAATCAGTATATTTTATTCCCAGTCAAACATATGAGTCTCCCATCTGAAGACAAACTTGTATTATCTAGCTGAGGGATTTACTCAAAAAGCAAGAGTTTGGGGAGATAGTGAGATAAGTGCATTATCTTTAGAAATCATATATTATCACCTAATAACTGCAAAAAAAGCATTTTTGAGAGTTCACATATCTTTTCTCTATTCATATTTGAGAAAAGGGTTATTTATTTATTTTTAGAGGGTATTTATGTAGTCTGCTGCTGCAAATAGGATAAAGTTTGGTTTCTTATCTATGATTACATTTTTGTGTGTTGAGTTAGCAAGCTGTAGGGTAATATCTGCTGCCTTATCACTAATATTTTATTTATTTTATTGAAATGAAGGTTATTATCAAATCTGTTAAAAATTTCATACACATGTAAATAGTTGGCAGAGGAAAAAGGATTCATTCAAAGGAAATATGTAACTGAAAAATACCATAAAGGGAAGAGAATTCCTAGTCTAATGCTATCCCATATATTTTGAATTTTAGAATGAGAAAAGAGAGACAACAAATTCTGTGCATCAGTTTTTCCTCTTTTTATTGTCTGATTTTAGAGACAAAAAATGAAGGTATTTGTTTAAATATAGTGAGAGAAAAAGGACTTCACCATGGTAGTCTTACATGCTTATCATCAAAATTACTGTGGAAAAATCTAAGTAGAAGGTAGATTTTCACAACTGACCAGAAGATGTTATGAAAGCAGAACCATTAACTTGGAAAGGCAGAGGCATAAGAAAACTGTAATTTATTGCCTTGAGTGGTAGATGATACTTTAATCATTTTTTAAAAATTTTTGGTAATGAAGAGGTTCTAGAAAGGCTTCAAAACTTTTTATATGTGGTCTAGTCAATATTTATTTTGAAAATACCTGAGGCTTTCCCATTAACTTAAATATGCAGACTATCACAATAATTACTACTTGCCATGAGCAGAAATTTGACTGAAAAATGCTTTAGGGAGAAATAGAAAATAAATTTCTAGTTCCCATCCTCGTTTTTCTCAAACCCTCAGGTATTTGAATTTCACAGGAAGAAAAGCCAGATCTCATCATCATCAAATATCTAATTTTGATATTTTGTCAGCCAGTTAGGGGAATAAACATGTACCCTGGATTAGGAGGGGCCATCAATGTAGTGTGTGGGTGGAACTGTTAATTCCCCTGTGGCTTCCCTTACAGCAGTTCTAAGCAGTGTCACATCACTTCGCTAAGCAGCTTTAGGAGGTTTGTGTACTCAGCAAAGCCAAGGCATATTACTCTGAATTGCTGAAGAAGTACTTTTACTCAGTAAGTTTAAGTATCCCTTGGTCTTATAACTACAGCAGGAATGTGCCTTTCTTTGTAGGAGCTGACTTTTATTTCCTAATGCTCACTTGTAGCAGGTTTAGCACACAGCAGTTATACACCCATCCCTCTGAGCTCAGGGACAGCTCTGCACACAGTGGGAAAGGTCACCAGGAGCAGTTTACAATAGAGCTCTCTTGCTGTCTTTGCTGACACAAATATTGAAGATGTATTAGCACTACTTCTTCCCCAGGAAATCTAAACCCCTTCTTTTTTATTAGAGCCTCAACACCTTCAGTACTCTACAACTATAGCAAGAAGGATATATTTTCCCCGGAATGTTAAAGACACAATTCTTGTTTTCTGTTGATGGCTCCCTGTACATTTCTCTGGGTTTCACATCACCCTGAACATAATAACAATACCTTTCTCCACACATTGTTCTCACTGTTAGCTCTTAGTGAGATGGGTGCAACCCCTGCTTGATCAGTTGAATAGCATACAGCTGATGCTCTGATAGAGCCCACTGCAAAACAGCACTAAATTGCTAGCTTGGTACATGTTCAGTATTCCCACGATCAAATTCTCACCATCTCAGCAGTTGCCAAAAGAAAAATAGGTCATATAGAGGTGTCTAAAGAAGAGGTAAACTGTTTTGAAATACATCTAAACAACATGTTTACACAAATGTACACACAGAGTTACATGTACTATTAGGAAACAAAGAATCAGCAGAACCAAGAAGTGATTATACTTTTTAATGAAGGAATGCTGAATTAAATGGCTTTATTTGGCTTGACAGTTTTAGCTTGAGGTAGGTCTGTAGTTCACACAAGTTGATTCATCAATATTTATGTTAAAAGGGGAAAGGGGTAAAATTATAAAGTTACCTAGAGTATTTGAGAAAAATTGACTGCATCATTCAGTATGAAGTAGATACATTACCTAGATGTATTATTAGAAAATGGGAAGAATTTATTTGTTGCCACAGAGACAGAAATAATCTGCTTGATATAAAAGCTCTTTTCAATCTCTTCTGAAGAGGTAGCTGACTCGACTCCCATGCATCCGATTTATTAAACATATATAAATCATAGTACATCATAAGAAATTTGAGAATGAAATGAATGAGATGGGTTGACAGTTTTCTAAAAGAAAGATTCAATAGAGAGGAAATCATGGAAGCAAAGATTAAAGCATTAAAGAAACCACATAAATCTCTGTTAAAGAAATCTCTATGCCTAGCTTATAGCACTGGTCAGAGAGTTAAAAAAAATACAGGTAAACAATGCATAGGGAAAAGTTATGACATAGCCTGACAAATGATTGTCTATTCTCACCAATTTTTAGAAAATTTACGTGGAATTAGAATAACAATTTTGGCATACCTTAGTGCTAGAACATGATAAAATTTTAGTAAATCTGTTATACACAGCCTGTCACATGAATACCATACTCTCCTTTGATCTGGTTCACCATCCAGCAGAAAACTAGCAGAAGAGAGTTGTTTCATAATAGGTACTGAAATTTCTGGCTTCTTTGTAGGACCCCCTCAAAAATTTTAATATGCTAGCTAGCATAGCTATGCAAAGCTTGAGTCATTATCCTTCCCAGAAAGACCCTGTGCAAATTAATTTCTCAAATCTTCCTTCTAATGGGTCAGGGGATAGCTTTCACATCTTCAAGTGTCCCAGATGAAGCTGGAGTTTGTTTGCCTACCTACCATGTGGATTGCTGGGGTTTTTGGATTGTTTTGGGAGGGAGCTTGTTTTGATGGAAGCAAACACTGAAATAGATCACAAGTTTAAAGGATTTTAATTCAGACACAGACTGTGTGGACAGTGAAAAATTGCTGGTGTTGTCTAGCTGAATTTCCTAGGAAGTATTCCAAGAGTAGATGAAGCCTGCATTTATAGTTTCATCATAGCATTTAATCTTAATATATTGTGCTGGGGACAGTACCGCCCAATAAACTATAGTACAGTGAGGTTATGCTAATTAAGTGGAAGTGGATTTCTTGTTTGATTAGACTGTATCTGGTTGATCTGTGATGGGGATGACAGCAACAGTAATCTAATCTCATCCACCAACCCATCTGGTATTTCTAATGTGTTTATTGTGCTGTTGTATATACATCATCAATCATGGATGTAAAATATGTAAATACTGGAAACATAAATAAGGGATGACATATTAATTGAGCAACATGCAAATTGCTACATTTACAGTGCTGGGAAGTGGGTGCTCCAGGGAGCTTCTCATTACAGATCAGCTGCTGATACGCAGCTATTAACACCCAGCTGCTTGCTTCTGCCACGAGAGCTTTGTGGTGATACCAACTGCTGCTTAGCACTGCACAAGAAAGGGCTTAGTACTGCACATGGATTGCACTGAAAAAATATTTGCTAGACACTTAAATGTGGCTCTGGAAAAAAGTTGCAAGAAGAGGAATGAAACAGGGTCCAGTACTATTTAATACACATTAAGCTAATTTACTCTCTTGAAACTTACTTTTGCAGAGAACCCTCAGTTACAAAGCTGGTCAATGCATCACTACTTTCTCTAGCTTTATTCTTTGTTACTGCCTGCTTTGGGGCATCTGCATACCCACTCAGTCTTTCTTTTCAGATAATTAGTCTTCCAAATAAGCGCTGTATTGTCCCTCAGGCTTTAACTATTAAATTCTCCTTACTGCTCTTCAGTCTTATCACCATGTCTTATTTGGCTTTATGCACTTATCTCCCTGCTCCAGCCTTATCAGGCAATTCTTTTGTGACAAGAATTCAGGGACAGTTCTATTGTATTTGCATTATTTTTAGCCACTATATAATGTTATCAGCCTAATGAAATCAGATGTTTGCTAGAAAGGAGATCTGTATTCCTTTTTCAGGTGCTTAGATATTTTACATACACTCTCATTTCTTCAACTTCCTAATTAAAAGTATTTGTTTTGTATCTTGCTTCAAATGACATCTTCATTTTCTGTTCATTTCACTCCCTGTCAAACACTGACATGACCAGAAGTTTTATTTTGTACATCCTTTATATTTAACACTAAAACAAGCAGGTTAAAACTATCTGATGCATGAAAATGAGAATTGCTTTAATTTATGTTTTCTTTTTATGGTTCAAGTATCTCAATAACATGAAAGAATATTTTTGACATTAAAAGACAGAATGCCCTTTAAATGAACAGAATTATTTAAAAAAGTACATTCTAGAAGAAAAAAAAATCTCAATATGCAAAACATTATGTTTAATTGGATTATTTAAAAGCATAATATGTGTAAAAATAATTAAGAGATGTTCTGAAAGAAGTATTACTTAAGTATTTTTTAAAACATGTCAGAAGCACATTTTACCTGCTCTGCACATCAGTAGAAACAGAGCGTTTGCTTTGGTGATCTGGTAGTGATCAGGGAAAATTATTGTACCATGGGGAATTTCTATGAAATATTCATTCAATTAAGTTTTCAAAACCCTGTGAGCCATTCAGCTACTGATTCAAAATGAGAATATTATAGGAGCAGAGACATTGTTTTTACGATGATGCATGCAAACATATTTCTAAAAAAAATGCACTTTTTGATTCAGAGATTAACCTAAAAACAATATGATAATATAGGCTTATTCCTCAGCCAGGAATTCCACAAATCTTTCTGTTGACTCTGCTGTGCTATAAATGCAATTCACTTTTCCTTCACTAAAGTTGTTAAGATGTTACGTGGCCAAATTAGGATGCTGTGGTTTGCTGGGTGCTCAAACTTGTGCTGGAATGCACAACCTCCCAATTTGGCCATTTCTCACTCTACTTAGCATACTTTTAATTTTTTTTAAACTAAGTTTAGTACCATTGTGATGCTCTATACTGAGGCTTTTATCTTCTTTCTTTCATTTTCTTGATTCCAATGAAGCATAGAGATGTAGCTTTTCTTCTGGAGCAGGTTTCAAGGCTGTATTAAGACCTTTTTCCCATATTATATAATACAGCTCTCAGATTCAAAGCCTACCATTAGCCTCCTTGTTAAAAGTCCACTTAGTCAGATTTTTCTGTATACAAGTAAGGACATTTACAAATACTTCAGACAAGAAAGGAAGAAATAGAGGACATAGAGATCACTTTTCTTTAAGATCTCATTTTATCTCTTAATAATTTAATTATAAAAGTGCATTTTATTGTAAAAGTTTATTGTGTAGCCTTTTGCTTTTAATTGCTTCTCAAAGAAATTTTGACATGCTTTAGTAATTCTAGTTTGCACATAAATTTTTGGTTTTCTCATTTGAATGGGAAAAGGTTTTTAAGTTGGTTTTGGATTTTTTTTTAACCAGTAAAATCAGTTGTATATTTTACTCTATTTATTCTTGACCATGTTGGATTTTTTTTTTTGGTGGACCTTTGTAAATCTTTGTGTAATTTAACATCTTTGTACCTGTCCTCCAACTTGAAATGTGTCCTTCCTCTTGAAATGTTTAAATAGTCTCTCTGTTGACACTTAACAGTATGATTACTCTATTATAAAGTGGCTATTCTGGAAGCATGAAATATGAACTACTGACAACTAAGTACTTTTTTTTTTCTTTTTGGTGATCTCCACTTTGAGAATGAAAGAAAGTGAGAATATTAAAAGACAGAGAAACCAATATTAAATATTTAGACAAATGCCTTAATGCTAAGTTATGTATATATGTCTATTTGAAAAATGAACAATAAATTCATTAGTACTTATACTTCACAACAGTGAAGCAAGAGGTCTCGCAGTTGATTCAGTGCATACATTCAATGCTAGTGATGCATCTGACTTTGAAGAGAAAGAACTGGAGTTTGATTTCTGTGCTCCTGTGTGCCAACCATCTGTACTTCCTCCAGCAACTTCCCCCAGGTGCAAAGGTTCTTCAATGTTCATTCTGCCATTCCATTGCAACTGCTACATTTTTATAATATTTTATGCCTGACTAGTTCAATATTTTTTAATATAAAACTATTTGTTCTGAGCAAACTGTTTTACAAGGCTACTCAATCTGTATATATAATTTATACAGATACTGAAGATACTATTTTTGCATATTTTGACCTTTATTTAAACAGAATATCTGTTAAATGCAACAAAGGATAGTTATGAGAAATATAATGACAAATTTCTTGTGCATCATCTAGACACTGACCATCTGACTGTAAAATTATTAACATCACTGGTACAGAAATCTTATTTACATATGATCCTAGCTTTTTTTTTTTTTGTACTTTGACTATGTTACAAGTTCAAAATAATACTTTAAAATGGCAAAAATTAACAAAATACTTTGGAGAGCTGGAGTAAGTATCTGTATTTGCTTATTTTCTCTCTAAAATGTCTTTTCTTAGCCCTGGATTCATGGCACATAGGCTTACATAATCAACCATAGTGACTGAATTAAGAACATATTCTCTCTAGTGTCCTTACACAGTCAACAAAACAGTCTTATCACCTTCAGAAGTGTAATCAAAGAACTTAACTTGGTAATTTCCTTAGAAGTTGGCCCTTGGTAACTATTGATCACTGAGGAGACTGTGACTTCCAGAGAAGGCCATACTGTACTCAAGGCAGCACAGGATAATGTCTGTTCCTAAACAGGAAGAATGGAACAATGAAGTCTAAAATAATATTGAAAGGTTTGTCACTAAACTTGTTTTAAATGGCTTTGAACAATTTACTTACATTTCTCCAATGCAGTATATTTCCACTCTGATTATTTCAGAGAACTAAAAGTGATTAAATAATGGTTTTAGTCTTAATGTAGGGGTATTCAAACTCAAAATCCTTATAGGAGAGAACAGCCTTTACTGTATCATCAAACTGTAGAAAATGAAAATGACACAAAAATGAGGACCGTACTGAAAAGAAAACTGAAAGTGTAAGTTGAATTTCTAGCATATAAGCACTGGAAACTGTTTAAAATAACAGTAATATTAGCAAACAGAAATCATCAAAGGAAAAAGTCACTGGAAGTGAAAAATAAACAGTCAAGATGATTAAATGCCTCAGTAACAAAAGGTGAATAGAGGCAAAAAGATACCCTTCAACAAATGGAAATTGTGTTCAAATGTTCAAACAAAGAAAACATGATAGACGAGGTATTCTGGAAAAGTAGCCATAAAACTAGTTTAATAAAAAATATAATTAAAAATATTTGCAGAAAATAATTTTAAAGGTTGAAAAAATAAAAGTATTTTATATATATATCAGGGAGACAGTTGCCTCTGAAGAGCAATCCAGAAGAGACACATCTTCAGAGTGCTTTGAGAATGGGAGAAGAGTAGTATCCTTCCCTGGGACTGACATGCCCGAGACATCTATTAGAAATCCTGTCTGTGATGAAAAACAGCAAGGAGTCAATTGCCTCAGAGATGACAGCTGGTGCAGAGCGTTCCTGTGTCAGGAACGGAAGAAGGTTTTGCTTTTACTCTTTTCTGAGTAATCTCATGATTATTGTACCTGCTTAAAACATGACATTTGAACTTAAAGGCTTTTTCATACCACAGACTGAAATCCATAGAGGGTTTCTCTCCTGGCTTGCAGTCAGGGCATTTGAAGATCAGGGGAAAGAGAGTGGTTTCTGGCAACTCTCTTGGGTGTCTCCTGCCTCTCAACTTCTCCCCTTGAAGAACTCCATTTGCTATCCTGGGACCCAGTCACCTGCACCTCCCCTCGGGGCAGTGAGAAGGAAAGGAGAAGGGAAGAAGTGTGACACACGGGAAGAACTGGAAGATCCTTTCAGAGATAAAGGCTTTCTGGTGATGCAGCTGTTAGGGTAAGATTGAAGGGGAAACATAATTCCTTGCTGCTATATATGTCTGTGTATACTGTCTGCAGTAAGTGCCCAGTGGAGATCAGTTACTGCCTTTTCTTGGCTGTCAACCAAAATTTCACACATTCACAAATGTATAATTCTTTTTTTCATCATATGTATAGTAAATTTCGTATTTGAATTCTTGCTAGAATAGAGTTTGAAGTTTCTCAGTGACTGGATATTCTGACAATATTTGTTCGGACTGGTATCAGTGACTCCTGTATTGAATCAGTGAATCCTGTATTGAAGATAAAAGTGGCTGCCCTAACAATGTTTCAAACACAGCTCAGCTAGCAGATTGTTGTTGCAATAGCTTTATAACTATTATAATGTAAATCTCCCAATTAATGTAAATTACATCCTTATTACAATAGAATATTGCACTGCACCTATCTCAAAGCACTTAAACATGGAGGTCGGTATTTCCACTGTAACAATTTGATTTTTCATTTTTTTTTCTCCTGACATTCAAATGTCTATTTTTAATTCCTTTTTTTCCCCCTCACACTTGAAAGCGTGGAAGATTCTTCTTTGATGTTCATGTTTCTATATTTAGGAATATTAATTTCTCAGAAGTTATTGGAAGTTACAGAAATTAATCTTTCTCATGGTATCACTGTCTTCTTGAGCCTACATCCATTCATCCATTCAAAGAAATAAGAAATAACCTTTTTAATATAATGTGTCATTACATTTTTATTATCTCCCTTCTATTGAGCTTGAAATTTGCTGTATTTTTATTTTTTTGAAATTGGGCTGAAAAGCGCCACTCAGCTACTACAGAAATTAAAGTCACTAGGTATGCATGTGCAAGCTGACTAAAATTTACTTCAGATAATGGGTGTGCTAGTAATAAAAATAGGAGAAATTTAGAAAAACAGGCTTACCACATCCATATACTCCAAGAATTAAAAGTTTACAATTTCTAGATCATATTTTTCTACTTTTGTCACTTAAGGTTTTCCTAGAAAAGGCAAGGCTTTATCTGAAGAATCAATGTCTCTTCAGCTCTAAGTGTGACTCATGATATAATATCAGACTATCTGAGCATTATTTAAATGACTTCTCTTCCCCATCCAAGCTTGATGACTGTTATCCACTGTTATGTCTGTTTTTTCCAGGGTAACATTGTGTATGGAAGAGACATCGTGACTTGTTGAAATGCAGCAGCGCCAAAGTTGCAGTGCTAGAGTTGATTTTAAGCATCCTCAAGGTGTAACAAAAGATAATTTTGTTCTCCCAGTGATTGTCACAGTTGTAAGAAAAATGTCCAGGACAATGACTAGGACAAGGCCTGAGATTTAGATAATTGACAAGGATGTGAAAAACTACTGGGGTGATATAGAGGAAGTTATATGACACGTAGCTGAACTTCATCGATGATTGGAAGGAAATGCTATATCTTTTTGAAAGCTAAGTCTTGCAAAACCAACTCAGCCTAAATAACAGTATCAGTGATGTCATCTTGGGGAACATCATTACTGGGAACAGAAATATCACAGTTTGGAGCAGATGCATACCCAGGAACCAATGGTGAGGAGAAAGGAAGGGTGGAAAGCAGGGTCATATCAAAAACATGTGGCTGCTGCTCCTTGGACAATCTGCTGGACTGCCCTGAATCTGCTGATCACTGAAGACTAAATGGGGGAAAAATGTCCAGTTGTTCAGACCATATCATATGAGATGAACTCACTTCTGTAGTCAAAAAGACAGGGGTGGTTGGATGCTGGCATTCTGGACAGACGGACTGAGCACCTGGGGTCACCAACTTGTAGGCCTGCTAGCATCAGCACTTTCTGATAGTAACCAAGTCAGACTTTGGGTTTCTCTGTAATCCTTTGTTTAATTTTGTTTTGTTTTAATTTCACATTCCTACTAGCCATTCCCAATTTTTTTCCCCCATTTTGTTGACATGAATCCTTTATTAATTGTACGTTATCTGATACATAGATGATAAGCTTTCTAGTATTTGCCTAATAGTTCTTATTCTATCACATCTTGATTTAGATTCAGCTGTGCAACAAAACCAGTCCATGCAATCCCAGGCCAGACTGAGTAATTCACATTTATTTTACATAGGAAGAAATGAAATATTGCTATACTTCTTTTCTGATGTGTGAAACAAATGATATTTTACATATTTTGCTTTTTTTAAGGCTTTAAGATTGCTACTGTGAATAAGAACTTTAATAATAACTATAAGTAACGAACACTTCATTTGTTTAAGGAGAAGATAAATGGCAAATAATTAAAATAAATTTGAAATGTACAGCTATCAGCAGTTGACAACAATGCATGTAAATCTATATTGAGATAACTACATCTAATACTTTTAGAGAATGCTGCTTATTGTTTGTGAAATTGTATAAACACAAAAATTAGAATGTGTATAATTTTGTTCTAAGGTTTCTTTGTCCATGAGAATTATATTAGTATCTGAATTTTTAATATATCTAGATATAATAATTTTACATTTTAAAAGAAATATATTTCAATTAAAATATTGCTGAAATTCTTTATGGCCAAAAGAATATCAGTATTTAATATTGCTTCTTCTCAGAGAAAAGTCTGAAGAGGTCAGCTGCTGGCCAAGTTTTCAGGATGTCTCAATCATTTTAGCTCTTTCATTTTGCAGAGTTATACAGAATCACACTGGATGAAGATGCAAGAAAGTATCACTCGGTTTAACTGTGCTAGTTCAGAGTGCAGAGCTCAAATTTCTACATTTCCTTAAAAGGGGAAAGTGTGAATTAGGTGTACAATTACTATGAAATAACATTGCAGTGTGCCCCCCGCTGGGTAATATGTTACATAGACTCCATGTACTACAGGAGGATGATCAAGAATCTTTATTAAAAAAACCACATTGCTCTTTTATAGACAGTTATGATACAGGTGGACTTGATTGGTCATCCAGTCCAAACACCATCACCATTGGCCAATTAAGAAACCACGCTTTAGTAAACAAATCTCCATAACACATTCCACATGTTCACAATACCAGGTGTAGCAAGTTAAGATAAGAATTGTTTCTCATCCTTTTCTCTGATCTTCTCACAGACTTTTCCCAGAACAATTCCTGGCAAAGTTATGTTTCTCTCTGGGGCCAGAGAGCTGCTGCACAAGGAAATATAAATCTAATTGTAGGAAATGAGAAGATATTGAGGACAAATGGCAATGGCAGATAGTACACATGAATGGCATGCATTGAATGCTGTAAAGCATTTAT
The DNA here is from genome assembly GCF_047830755.1 of Zonotrichia albicollis. Classification (NCBI taxonomy): domain Eukaryota; kingdom Metazoa; phylum Chordata; class Aves; order Passeriformes; family Passerellidae; genus Zonotrichia; species Zonotrichia albicollis. The sequence continues at coordinate 56,916,489 of NC_133822.1, read as the reverse complement.
CTGGCCAATTCCCATTAGGCTGCAAGCTAAAAATTTTTCATATAAAGATAGAACAGCTCTGTAGATCCATTGTATGTTATGCTTCACACTGACACAGTCAGTTGTGCCACTACACTGGCACAGGTTAAAGGCAGAGCAAATTGTCATTTCTGTTGGAAGTATGAAGTTCAGCTCTTTTAAGGCAGGACTCCTAGAAGACAGATGTTTCCTGTGAATAAGCAGAAATCTGATGGTGAGTCTTGTGTTTCAGAATCTGAGCATTCTAGCCAAACATTTAGCCTTGTACAGGCTTTCCCTATAGTCAATGAGACAATGGCCAGGGAAATGGTCCCCCTGAGGAGGCAAACCATCTTCCCTGCAGAGATGGAGTTGGCATGAGGGTCTCCCAGAGGGCACACTTTCTCTTCCTGTCTTTATAGCTGCATTTCCAAAGTTGCATATCTATGCAACTACCTACAGTGATGTAGTAGTAACATGCATATCTTATGTATAAGATACAGGATATATAAAGCATAACATTTGTGAATTTTTATTTGTATACCTTTTAAGCCTTATAAAACCTGATAATTACATTAAATTACAATCTATTTTCTTCCTCCAGTTACAGCAGATGGAGCCTTTTTGATTACTTAGATTAGGTGCCCAGTTACATGACTGAGGTTCTGTAAAGGAACTTCAGCAAAATTTAGATTTATTATCTTGAACAGGACAAGAGTACATTAAATACAGGGGAAAAATCTCTTACATGATCTATGTATTAATAATGAGCATACATATTTAGATTAAAACTATTTTCATAACCTTTATTACTAATACATAATTCAAAAGAATATATTATCTCACTCTTTTCCAAATCACAAGATAAAGACATAACATTTCATGTGCTGGATAACTGCTACATAAAATCAGAGCATATAGCATACAGGAAAAGTGGTCATATGAAAGTTTATCCACAATGTGCATTTATTTACATATTTGGCTTATATCATTATTTAAATGGATGTATGGGACTTTAGAATGCACAGTGGTTGCTCTGGAAGATAAACATTGTAATAACAAATGCATCCTTTCCTTGCCCTTTCTCTGAACTTTTATGGGTGAGTAGGCCTCATATGATATGGAATTACCCTTTGGTCAGTTTGGATCAGCTGTCTTTGCTATGTCCTCTGCCAGGACCTTGCCCACCACCAGCCTACTACTGTGTGTGTGGAGATGTGGAAGACAGAACATTTCCAGTTACAAGTGCAAAACACAGGACTGTGAACACTCTATGGGAAAACTGAATTCTATCTCAGCCAGGCCCCATACATACCTTACATAGCAGAAAATTCTCTCCTATAGGTTGCCTATGAATTAAGGAAAAAATACCATGGTTTAGGCATTAAAGCAGCATATATATCATTGAAGTGAGAAAAACACAGAGCATAATGTTGCCAGGAGCTGTCAGATTCATTAGGTCCAGTTTCCCTGTAATCAGAAGCAATCAGGTTATGTAGTACTACTGATATGAGCATGAAGCTTCTCTCCATCTCCTATATTGTACTGGGAAAAAGTTGCATTATCAATAAAAAGAAAATGCATAAATCCAGCATGTAGAAAATTTTTATTTAAACACTTTGAACACACAGAAAGTGAAAGGTAAGACAAATGGCTTGCTTGGGTACATGAATGAAAATAACCTGCTCTCTGATGCACAGTTTCATTCCAGACAAGACTAGTATGACAAATGGTAGGTGTATTGAAGTGGTGAAACTGCAAGAAAACTGCTGCCATTCACTCAGTTTCAGGAAAACAGCATGTTGTCCCTTCTATGTATTGCTTATTTCATGGACAATCTCTTAGCTGTTTTCTAATGGAACACTGCATCAGTAATTACTCCTCCACACAGTTTCAGGAGCAGAAAGGAAGTATCAAGCTCCCTGCATTTGACAGTTATGAACATAAAGGAGTGAAAAATAATATAACTCATTATACCTCTGTTAAGATTTAGTAGAACCTGGTGAAATTCAGTTTCCTGAGGTAGATCTACTGGTGATTTCTGTGATTTCTTGAAATGATCACCCTAAAACCATGAAAAGCATGTTCAAACTCTAATTTTAGTATAACATAAAAACTGGGGGGGGGGGGGGGTTTAAAGAGAAAAATTCAGGTTTGGTAAGTAAGAGAGGTTAAAAGAAGAGATATCTTTTTTCCCAACCCACAGAAAGAGATATCTTTTTTTCCAAACCATGCTGGTAATTTTGCTTTTCTACACAGCAACTTTCAGTGACTCCTTGAGTTGTTATAGTCTCTGTAGATTAGCAATTGCACCAGACAATTTGGGCTGGAAATGGTCTCAGAAGGTCTCAGATTCCACTTGCAGCTCAAAACAAGGTTAGTTACCATATCTGTCAAAGTTTTATCCAGCCAGGTCTTAGCAATCTCCAAGGACGTGTTCACACTCAGCTGTGTGAACAGTTTAGGCAGCACACTCCATCACATAACAGTCCTCATGTGGAAACAGTTTCTCTTTCCTTTCAGTCAGAACCTTTTTTATTTCAAAATATGTCCCTTGCCCCTCATCATCCTGTCATGTACCAATCCCCTGTCTTCTTACAGGGAAGTTGGCAAGAATTATTCTTGCCAACATCCCCATAGGTTCTAGAAAGGCAGCTGTCAGGTCACCCCTCCCAAAGCCACCCCTTTTCCAAGCCCAGCTCCCTCAGTGTCTCTCAACAGGCAGGTGTCCCTTCTGCATTGGCAGCCCTCTACTGAACTCACTCCAAGTTATCAATGCCTCGCACATCCTAGAGGATAGAAAACTGGACATAGAACTCTAGATGCATTTCAACAAGTCCAAAGCCAAAGAGTATCATCCTCTCCCTCATCCCAGAAGCTGTACTCGCATTTGTATAGCCTCTCTGCTGCTGAGGTTCACTGCTGGCTTTGCCTTCAAGTTTGTTGCTCAACAGGATCCCCAGGCTCTTTTCACAAGAGCTGCCAGAGTTATTCAGCCAATCCCCATTCTGTGCTGTAGTGGGTGATTAGGCCATATTTGTAGCAGGAATTTGAAATTGTCTTTGTTGATTTTAAAATGGATCTCTTGGGTAATCCCTACAGCTCTGAATACGCACCCTTGCCCTCAAGCTTATTAATTGCACTCTGCAGTTGGTTGCCATCTCTAGGCCTGACGAGTGTGCACACTCTTATCTCCCCCAGATCATTGACAAAGACATTAAATAGGGCAAGCTCCATATAGACTCTTGCAGTACCCTGCCTCTGGGTAGATTAGACTTCATTAATCAGTGACTTCTGAGCTCAAGCACTTACCCAGTTTTTCATCCCTCTACTTTTCTATCTACCTATACTGTAACCTTCCAACTCGAATGCAAGAATATAAGCACATTGTGTCAAAAGCCTTGCTACAATGAAAATTGTCAAACATTCTCTACCTTTGTCAATCCTCAAATGCCATCAAGGCAATCAGGCTGGTCAGGCGTGATTTGCCTATTGTAAATTTGTGCTGTGCCATTGCTCAGAGACTGGATGGACATCAGTCTATTGGTAGGAGGAGCTGAGTGATTGCCTTTCAATCTCTTTGTTTTCTTTCTTTCTCCTTTATACATGAAACTGTCTTTTTCTCAACCCATGAGTTTTCTTGCTGTTGTCCTTCCAATTCTCCTCCCATCCCACAAGGGGAGAGTGAGCAAGTGATAAAGCAGGGGCATTTCTACCAGCCAGGGTCAAGCCATCACACTCCATCCATCCCACATAGGCACAGGAAGCATTATGTTGCTCTGATTACTTGTAATGGCTTGTATTGTCATCCTCATTCAGAGTGATTGAGTTTATAATCTATATGCTATTTAAATTTTGCTGTTTCCTGGCCAATGTGTGCTTAGTTGCTCTGCTTTAGGAATATTCATTAAAAGTGTGTATTTGAGTACATGTTGACTTTCAAATAATTTTTTAAGAGATGTCTCTCTGTGGTTTTTTCTTTAATACATTTACTGATGGATATGCAATAATGATCAAAATCTTTCCAGAATTTAATGATTTGAGAGATTATTTCAGAGTTTATACCATTGACATTGAGAACATTTGCAAAGCAGTTGTGCATTGCTTCTTGCACCTCTGCTGTGCTAATCTGGGCATGGTATCTACTGCTTAAGGTGTAGTAGGAAAGGGAGAGAATCTTAACATGCAGCAAAGCACTGCCAGGCACTGCTGTTATTAGTAATTTCAGTGAGAATACAGAGTTTAGCACAATTGATACCTCGTTAGAAATATGGGCCTCTAGGTGCTGAAGCAATGCAGCCATAAAAGGATGTTTCTCTGTACAGATGCGCAGACAAAGAAGAAAAACAAATTGATTAAAGCATCCTGCTAAAGAACACAAAGCTCTCTCTGTGGTCTCTTCTGTCAGTCTTTGGAACTTTTGTCCCATTTTTCGTCGTATTAACATACCAAACAGACAAATATTCCCTGAATGCAACCTATGTTTATAAATACTGTCAGCTTTATTGACATCTCACCACTTTCAACCTTTCATGAAATAATGAGTAGGTACTCCAGATTCTACCCTAGGAAACTAAATTAACAGATTCCAGGCCACTCCAGAGCTGTACAGGCCATACACTCACCCAGAATGCCTAATCAAGGGCACAGGTGAGTTATGCAGACCTGTTGCTCAGCCCCTAGGGAACTGTTCAATTGCAGCCAGCAGCACAGTGATATTCTTAGATCACAGAGCTGTTTTCTCTAGCTGAGCCAATGCAGCAGAAGTTGGAACTCTCCTTTCTGACCACATCTCTGATTGAATTACAGGGAAGAAAAAAAAAAAAAAGGAATTGTATGCCAATAATTTCAAATAGAAGATAATTCAAAGCAAATTTTATTCAGTAGGGCAATGAATTGGAGCAAGCCTGAAGCAGCCAAACTGCAGGTACTGCATATGGCAGGCCCATCAGCAATTTCTAAACCACCAGCACAGCTGCCTGAGGAACCTGCCAAGAGGCCAGATGTCACTTTTGGAAAGCTACATAACACAGCTTGAAGTGTGAATCCTTTGATGGCAAACCATTTTCACCGGGTCACATTCTGATCTCATTTACATTGTTTCAAAGCTGAGATTTCAAACAAAATAAATGAGAACAGAATTTCTGAAATGAAAATATAAATGGCAAATCAACTGATTTTCTTAAAAGAGAATTAGTGAGACAGAAAAAGTGTTTAAAATTAGATTCCAAGTTTGCAGGAATACTGCTTTCCAATAAAAACAAACATCTATATGTTTAATTTAAATAATGAAAGCAATAAAAGCAATTAAAATTACTGCACATATTTTCCTAACAGGGTTTTAAAAATCTTGTTGCAGATCCATGTAAATTACCTTTTATTACCATTCGATGCTAGCAAATAGGTGTCTTACTGAAAATCTAATGAGTATGAAGTGCTTAGCCCTGAATACTTCTTAAGTAATTTTTTTAATAGTCTGTTTATGAAGAAGCTGTCAAGTTCCAACTAAAGGGGACGTATAAAGGAGTAGGCCTAGTAAAAACAAATTCAGCAGCAAAGTTTAACCCCAGTATGTAAGCCTGGTGATGTCTTTCATATATGTATAATAAACCATGCAGTAAATGTAAAAAATTAATGACAAATCAGCATTATTACAACAAGACTCCACACTATGGAAGACTTAATGAGAGAAATCATGCTGTTTGACTTCTAGGAAGGTAAAGGACCTGTAAAATTTTTAAAGATTATTTAAAAATTATTTTTTACAGAAATTAAGCTTCTTTTCTAGAGATAGTGCCTATTTATAAATCTTCTTATAGGGGAATATTTCTTTCATTTTTGTCTGGTTTTGAGTGGAAATATAAACAGCCCTGCAATGCTCCCTTAACTTCCCTGATGTGTTCTGAGATAACCAAAACACATTATCTTTGTCATTCTAAATACCACTTTGCTCACAGATACTCATAAGGCTTCAAAGCTTATGTGGAGAGCACCACAGCCCAGCTTTGATTACACAGCACTAACAGGTTTTGCTTCTATGCCTCTCTCCATGTCTGCCAGCCAAAGGCCTCTAACAAGATGACATTATGTTTTCTGGAGTGACAAGATCCAGAGAGCAGGGGAAAGACTCTGATGCTTATTAACATTATTTTCTTCAAGAGGAAAACCTGTTATGCATTGGGCTTCGTTAAGGTCAGTGGGCCTATATTATTGCCGAATCTATGTTATGGGAGCTAGGACCAATTCTTTCCTGGATAAAAGAAAAATAGAGGATTTTTGTTGAGTAGCCAGATACTTTAATATTTTAATTTTTTCTACACTTTCTAAGACAAAAGAATTACAGTCATTGCACTATTGCCAAAAGTCTGTGCAAAATTCATTAACACAATTCAATAAACATTATTTTAATGCCAAATGTTAGAATTCATTATATGTATTGAGTGTAAAACCTGTAGTGTAGTATTAAAAAACATGAGGGAAGAAAAAGAAGGTCCAGTGCCATATATCCTGTTAAGTAATTAAGAAAATGCAGCCTCAGATAAATAACAATTGCTATTGCAAACCCATACACAGGAAGTACAAGCTGAATTTGTTATTTTTCACATGTAAAATTGATCCATTTCCATTCAGCTCTTGGTGGCAATTTAAAGGACTTTTAATTTGATAACAACACTTTTTTTATTAAATAGAAGTTTATTTGAAATCCCATGATTTTAAAGATAATTTTTAAAACAAAATATTGATGGAAAAACTAGAACAGAATCTAATTTCTGCCAAAAATACTTTTTAAAATTATTTTTGCCAACTGATACCATGTCTGGTTTGTTTGCATCAGTGTCGCTCCCAAAACTGGATACATTATTTCAGATGAAGCTTTCCCATTACTTAGGGCAATAATTTCTTGAGTTTTACACAGACTACTTCTTGGAGAATCACTCTGAAATTGTATGATAGCCTTGAGTTCAGTTAGCTTTATCCTGGAGAACTTTTGTGTCCATATGACAGCCTAAAGCTAGGTTGTCTCTATGCTGCATAGATGACAGATTTCTTCCTGGGAATGGTGCTTTGCTGTTTTCTTAATTGAATTGCCTCCTGCTGATTTTTTGCTATAGCTACAATTTGCAAAGATTGTCCTGAAGTCTGGTCCTCTAGCCAAGGATATTTTTTCCTATTTTGAGGTGCACATATTCTCTTATTTAAGTTAGTGTAAATATGGTATAAAATCACACTGAAACAGCCCCACATAAGAGTCCTTTTGGATTAATCTGCTTTTAGATAAAGAATTGAGAAAAAGCCCCTTTTTTTTTCCTCAGAAAAAAAATATTTTAATTTGAGCTGGATTTTCCTCACTTTCTTATAAGAATATTCTCTATAACATATTTGTAAGAAATGCAATAAATCATGAAGTATTTCCCATTGTCCACTAAAGCATCCATTCTCACAAATAAGGAAATTACATCATTATTGACATAAGGATGCTGACTATTTTTTTCAGATCTTATTATGTCCTAAGAGTTTACAAAATGTTTGCTTTAAAAAGAAAATTAGACCTTTTCTATGTACTGAAATCAGACTGATACCTACAACTTTCTGGTTCTTCTTTCACCTTCCTTTTAAGAATAAATACTGTGTTTGGCCTTCTTCAATACCCTGGGACTTTTCTCATGCTCAGTAGTTTGTCTAAGGGAATGACTAATGATTACAAGATTGTATTAGCTAGTTCCTTAAGTACCTTGGGGAGAATTTTATCTGAGCCTGTGGATTTGAATGCATCTGATCTATGTACACTTTTAAAGCTATTTTTTTACACATTCTGCCTGTGTCTGTCTCTATGTTAAAATTAATTTTCCTTAGAGTCTGGTCATAATTAATCTTGGTTTTTCTTTTTCTTTTTGGGAGGAATGAAGTGAGGTAGAATTGACTACTTCAGCTTTCCCTGCAACATCCATTATGCTTACTTTTCTCTCAAATAAGTAATAGGACTAAGCTTCTTCTTAGTTCTAATGTGTACGTGGAACTAGATTTGTTGCTTTGTTTGATGTCATGGTAGTTTTAACATGTTTTCTTTCCTGGACTCTTTTCATACCATCTTTTCAAACTGTATTTTTTTAATGCATTCAAATTCTTTTCTAATGCATTTGCTACTTAGCTGACTTTTATACAACTACTTGCAGATTTAAAAGCCTTTCAAGACTCTGGAGGTCACCCAAAGGACACAGTTCTAGGTGTATTTCTCATGTCTTTATATTACACATATTCACAGAGGGATATGTACAAGTATTTATATTTTTTTGCCAAATATTTATTCTAAACATATTTAGCAGTTTCTAGTAGATGTAGAGGAGACTTAGGTCACTGAAGAAGTGTACATTTCAAATGCTTCATCCTTGCTGTTCACTCCTATTGAAAACAGCGCACGTGCTGGAGACCATTCTGTAGGGCAGAGACCAGTCCCTGCAGTGATATAAACAAATGTGACCCATTGTGTGGGTGAAAATGCCAGAAAACAGAGGCAACAACCCAGCATGCACAAATATGCCTTTGAGATAGGAGCTGATGCAATCCATTAAGCTGTGATTTTCTTTGAATTCCTAATAAAAAGTTCTTTAAAGTTTCTTGGAATAAAAAATTATTTGCAGTCACCTGCTGACTCACCCACTCAGCAAACCAAAATTACACTTGAATATAACTTTTGAAGGTACAGAAGGTGAGGTGGCTAACATTTTGACTGTAGCAGTGAGAACATGCATCTGCCCTGAAGAAAAAAAACCTCGGAAGGAGGCACATACAAAATGATCTTCCAGAAGGATGGTTAGAAAATGTCCTGATTTTGCTAAAAAATCACTGAGAAAAGAAGTTGAGGAAGATGACACTGCATTTGAAATGCCATTGAATGTGTATTTGGACAAGTGACTGGTCTCAAAGTTTTCTTCACCCACATTTTTGCTAAAAAAAATCTTAAATTCTTGAATTCAGCAGGTTTGGACAAAGGTTTCTGTCATGAAAACCCTTTCCTTCTTTTTCTTCTCTCATGAATATTAGCTGAAAGAAGGTGGTCTTAGTACAAATAGATGTGTTTCACCATATTCTAATACTCATTGTTTATTAACTCAATGCATGTTAACTTTTTAATTACACAATTATCATGTAGAATTACCTGTTTGGATATGAATCAACAAATCTCTGTAAATCATGTTAGCAGAAGATATTTTAATTCTGAGAAAACATTTTAAAAAGCCCCTAGAAATGCTATATACAATTGTTTTCTAGGTTTTTCTTTCCATTCTTTATCTTTGTGACATGCACTTTATTTTCTTTTTGTCAGTCATGCACATAATCAAATTGCAAACCACTGATGGGACCCTGTCTGTTGCAGTCTTTCATGTATAATTAAACAATTGCATACTATATTGTAATAAATTACTTAAAGGAGTGACAACTTAATTATCAAGACAGAGCAATGGGCTAGAATTGAAATACCTCATACCTATGGATAATGACACAGTTTATCTTACCAGAATAGTATCTGGAAGACAGCAGTCTGATTTTTGACACCAAATTAATCATCCCAAAATATCTATCTGAAAATGCAGACAAATGTTGATATACCATTAAGAATGCGGGTACATGACCACAAGCAGGAGCAGCGTTAGTGCTGTAGCATAGCAGATGCAGTGTAAAACCAAGAACAAGGGAAACGACAAATGATATCTTAATATGCACTTTGTGGACTCAGCTCCCTCTCTTTTTTTATCCAATGCCCTCCTACATCACATCTGAGATTCTTGGAAATAATTTGTCTATTGAATCCACTAAAATTTCCATAGAATGAAAACCATTAGGAGTGAGACATCATTGCATACATAATGCATATGAGAAAAAATAGTTGTCCTGTGTCTACACTGACACATGGTTTTCCAAAGAAGTGACAGAACCAACATTGCTTCTCTCCCTATAAACAGTGATAAGGGTATCCTTGACCTTCAAACTCCTATCTGCTAACACCTGAAATTTGAACTTGAGATTTGAAATAACATTGTTTACTTGTGTGCTTGCTTAAATGATTACAGCATGTTCTGTACCTTCTCTCTTTTGTTCTTACTCTGCAGCAGCCATAAGAAGAGATGTATTGCTCAGATCAAGCCCAGACCACCATAATGGATTTGATAGAGTAGGCCAATTGGTGTGAGACAATAAAAGGCAAGAAATAACTGATGCTATAAAAAATGAGTCAAAGGCATGCCAGATGGAAAATTTCTTGAGTAAGAAGTTAAAAAGTAAACAGCTACTATGTTTATTCAGGCTACTGTTTGATAGGACATTTAAACACAGTCAATTTCGTATAAAAGGTAGCCTACTCTGTTGGTGGATTGAAAATGGAATACTTCACCATCTTCAAAGACTTTCAGATTCACATATTTCAGGTTCAGAATTAAGTACTTTACTTTCATACTATATCACTAAATAAAATCTTTTTTGTTTTCTAGATTTTTTTCTTGATTTTTCTCTAGAATTTTTTTTTCTAGATTTTCTATATGTTTTCTTGAATACCACAGGCCATATGCCCTAATTCCAGATTTTTTGGTCTTTGGAGTCTCTTTGAAGGACTATTATCTAAAAGACAGCAAACACTGAATTAAAAACTCAGAGAAGAGGAATACACTGAAAGTGTTAGCAGAAGTGTCAAGGTAATGGGAAATTCTGTGGGTTAGTCTTTACTTATCTGTAATTTAGTGATAGCTGTTACACAAAGGCATCAGGAATTGTGGGAGAATGTTACTCCATTTATTTTTAGTTGTTGCTTTATCAGCATTAACTAACTATTGGTAATATTAGCTGCTAAAAATTATTTTTCATGTAGATAGACAGTTTCCATGAAATGGTAAAATATTTATTGACTATATTATAGAATGACATTTCAAAAGACAAAAGCATGAGATAAAAGAACAACTTCTATTTCTTAATCTAATGTTCTGGACAGAGTAACATAATTCTAAAGTCTTATTCTAATACACTGAAGTGGTTGCATATTATTTTCCATTAAAGTAATTTCAGCCAGCCCATTTGAAAACTTTTGTTGATAACACTACAATTAATTGCATTAAGAAATAGTCTTAGATTGTTGCAGAGTACACGTTAGTATTTAATAATTATATCTTATTATTTAATTCTGCTTGAACAAGTTAAAACAATCTTAGAATAGTTGTGCAATTTAGAAGGAATATTTTAGGAGGCTAAAATAACCTTAGAATGTTAAATTCCAATTTCACAGCATGATCAAAAGAAAAATCCTAGATTTTTTGAGGAAGAGAACAACTACAAAAGAAAATTTTTGTCACATTTGGAAAGTCCAAAATAACATTTGACTTTTGCTCACTATGATTATTATGGAGCAAGTTGTTAAAACTAGTTTCTCAGTAGCAAGTTATAGTCACTATGTATCACATCACAAACTAAACAAAACATTATTGTGGCATAAATTTATGACAACTGTGTTTCATTACAAAGCTCCCAGCTTATTAACAAGAGATCTGTTCTCACAGAAATACAGTACCTGGTAGAGATGTCAATGTTACAGGCTACTTGTGATAATACCCTACTACATTGATTAATTCATGTATCTCAGAGCAGAATCAGATCCAGACAGTGGATTTTTCTTTTAGTTTAGCAATGAAGGCACATGTCATATGGAACTACCACTGAAGGAATATCAAATGCTCATTTAAAATATCCCAAGCCCTATGATTCCATTTTTCAGAGAAAAGCTTTTGAGTCTTGGCTAAAACTATGTAGTTCAGATATCCAGTAATTATTCTAGCTACCACAGTGATTTCTGCCAGCTGGGCAAATAATTTCCTGTGAATATTCACTGCTAAATGAATTCTTTCACTTGTACTGACGGCTTTATGTTCGCCTTCTTGTGAATATTATAGCGAATGGGTTGTTGGAAGGAAGATGTGCCAATGAGAATAATTTTCCATAGCAATGACAGATTATTCAAATAAAATGAATAGTTAATTGAACAACTTAAATATTTATACTTTCAATTCTGGGCTTCTCAGGCCCTGGAAATTACTTGTGTTTCAGAGAATTCCTAGTGTGTCCCAATTGCTTCAGTTGTTTTGTCTTCTGCTCATTGATGCAAGAGGAATTCTTTTTCCTATGAATTTGTACCCAGAGAAATTAGAACAGAATTGTAATTTTATCTTTAAAATACATTCACAATCCTTGTTTTGTGAACATGTTATTCACCACTCACTACAGAAAATAGCCTTTGAATAATTACTATATTTGAGAAATATGGTTTTGAATAATTCATAGAGAAGAAAGAAAATAAATTGGCCCAGGTCTAATACAAATAATTAATACCTGACTCTGAGTTTTCTGCCTGATTAAAAAAAAGATCGAAGACAGCATGATAGTAACCATTGGTCAACAAGAACCATATAAGGAGATTCACAGCTGGTCTGAACTCTGTGTCTGTGTTTGCATATGTAAATGTCAATGTTTTTATTAATATCTCAACTCTTCTAAATGAAATAATACATTTTTTACAGTTATCTTTATGTTTTCTCCTTTTGAGCATTTTTTGTTTTGAGTTTCTCTTTGTTTACAGGAACACTAATAGTAATGAACTAACAATGTTAGCTTGAGCTTAGGGAAAATATTAATTGCTTATTAAGGTCACCTTTTTGAAAAATTTTCGTGGTGCTTACAAGATTAGTGAAAGAAAATAAATATGGAGAGATATGTAAATTAAATTTACATTAGTTACATTTCTCTGCATGACAAGGACTAATGATATTATTTTAAAATGAGACAGTTACTCTTGAACTAGTATTTCGCAGCTGACTTTAATTATTGTGATAATTTCATAATGAAACTTAATAATGTTATATTCACAATATCAGCATGTCTTTCAAGTATAAGTGCAAAAATAATTTGCTATTAGTCTCATGACTGCATTACTCTTTTATATACAAAAACAAGAAGACAGAAAACAAAAAGCCCTTATTTTTCTTAGAAACCAGATATAAACAGAGGCACTTTGTAGAAAAGAATATTTGAAATGTTGTATCCTGTCTTTGTTAGTCTTGCAACTTTTCTCACTCACACTTCCAATAAGGATGCTATCACAAAACCCTACCTCAAAATAATGCAAAATTATCTGATTTTTCCTTCATTTCTTCTGATTTGAGTAAAGGCACAGCCAAAATTAAAAAAAAAAAAAATTCACAGCACTGGACATATATAAAACCAATTTTAAAGAAATTCATCTATCAAATATAAAGTCTTAATTTAAATGCAACATCCATTGATTGGGAGAATGTGCAACTCTCCCAGCCGCAGAACAGAAAGTCCAGTTTTAAAGCCTATGGACATAAGTGGATTTTGTATCCCCTAAAAATGAAACAACACTGTCTGGGCATAAGAAAGTGTATATGTTGGATGACAAAGAAGTCTTGTGAAAAGTAAATCTGCATTTCTCCCTCATTTAAACTGAGATGTTCACAGATGTGGAGCCAGCCATTAGTGACTGTACATGTAAGATCTTTTACCCTAAATTTTAACACAAACTCTGGTATTTGCAGAATTTTGCAAGAAAAGAGTTTTTAGTTTGTTTTTTGGAGCTGTTTACACATGAAAACACCAGTCAGTCCTGGAAAACTAATTCAGGTGGGCAACTATGATGAAAGTTAACCCTTAAAATATTTGTGAAAAGAAAACACCTATCACAAAAGGTTAAAAAGTTATGTATTCAAATAATTTTCCCCTTAATTCATAAACATATATAAATAAAAACTGTTCAGGTAAGCCAAAGCTTCCTATAACTTTAAAAGTAAAGTTGGTCTTTTAACTACTTACTTTTTTCCCTTAAACATTGCATTCTTAATTTTGCTGAACAGATATAATTGACAGTCATGCTAAATATTGTCAAATTGAGGCATTAAAGTTAAAGGCATACATAACTCTCTCTGTTTTGATTAACCTGATCTTTAGAAATGTTCTAGAGAAAGCCTCATAACATAAGATTTCATTATGATATAAACATGGGAGAAGTACTCTTTTTTCCTTTCTTTAATTTACATCTCTTACTTCTGCTTCCAGCCCTTAGGATTAAGGAACATCTCTTTAAAAAGATGATGAAGTTATCGTATTCATGTCCCCTTTTCACAGAAATGTCTTGTTTAAACAAACTGAGAACTTACTAAATAAAATGAATCTGTTCAAAATAACAGATAAATTTAAACTGAACACTTGAGACTACCTTCTCTGCAAGAGACACTGCTGGCAGCAACACCCTTCTCACTTACAGCTCTGCATCCTCCTGTGATCATAGGAAATAAATAGGATTGCAAAACTAGATTAATTTTCAGAGCCAATTTAGGCAGAAAAAGATAAGCAAGCTTCAAGGATATCAAAGTTCCTCAGTCTAGTCACCTACGAAAGAATTCATTTGAAGCAAAACAAAAACATCTCTAAAATCCCCTAACATGACCAACCTACATACTCATCCAGCCACTGATGCAATTTACCACTTCTGTGGACAAAGAGAACACAAAAATTATCACTGTAAGCACACATGGGAATCAGTGTCTAGAGAGATATAATAAATCCTAAATTCTATTTCTGAGAAGGCTTGCTCCTTAAAAACATTAGTTGATTATGGATGATTCCCAGTTCTATTTAATCCATTTTCACAGTTTTCAGGTTGATAGAGATACCAAATGGCATGCAGCAGCAAGAACAGCGTTGCTCTACCCATGGGAACAAGCCACAAGGATGACCCCAGCCTAGTGGTAGCCTCATCAAAAAGCACAATTCCTCAGGGTCAGAACCTTGTGGCAGTAAAGGAGTCCATTAAAATCCAAGGCCACCGTAATGGTTGGAGTTCGCTCCAGCACAGAGCTCCAATAGGGTCACAGCTTCCTTCAGGCATTCACCTAATTGGCATGGAGGTCCCCTGACCCTGCAGGTGGATCTCTTTTCCAATGTGGATATCCATGGGCTGCAGAGGCACTGCCAACTCATCATGGGCTTCAGGGGAAACTGTGCTCCAGTGCATGGAGCACCTCCTCCCTCTCCTTCACTGACCTGGGTGTCTTTGATGTTCCTTTCACATATTCTCACTCCTGTCTCAGTTGCTATTCCTGTTGTGAAGCAAATTTTCCCCTTAAATCTGTTATGCCAGATGCACTACTACTGTTACTGATGGGCTTGGGCTTGGCCAGTGGTGGGCCTGGCATGAAGTTGGTTGGCACTGGCTCTGTTGGACATGGGGGAATCTTTGGGCAAGCTTCTCACAGAAAACACCCCTATACCTTCCCTGGACCAAAACTGTTCATGCAAACTCGGCACAGAAGGCTGGGCTTCTGGTAAAGCTTTCTGACTTTCTTTTTGTTTTAATCTTTTGTGTAACTGAAATATAGTGTGTTACAGACTTAGAAACTTATTTTTTCTTTTATGTTCCTTCAGGAACAAATTTCAAAATTGTTTTCTAAACTCTTATGATACCTTATTTTTCTCAATACATTTCCTACATAGCGTACTAGGTTTATTCTGATTCCATGCATCTCTTGGGCCTATTTCAATTTCCTCTTCTATCTGAGAGGTCTTTAGCCTTTCAAAGGTTTAATCATGTCCAAGGAAGACATAAGACCTTTTCATTGCTTTTACGGACTAAGGAGTCAGTTTGAATTTGCTTTTGGCCGTAGCACACAAAATAAGCCTAGACATCTCTCTACCTGCTATGTAAATATGTTTCTAGGACAAAAATTGGCAGCCATCAGCATAGTATTTAAGAGCCTTAGAACTGGTAATGAGTTTACTATTAAATTCAAGTAGAAACAAAATTAAATTTGAGTTTTATAGGGAACTGCATTACTTACTCAGGGACTGTGGCCAAATTTGTATTAAGGTTCTAAATATTGGAGTATATGAGAAAATGATTTTATAATATCCTGAAATCAAAATTGATGTAATCAAAAGATTAGTAATTGAACTAAACACCATAATATATTCCCCTAAGACATCCCAGCTCAAAAAAATAGAACTTTGATCTTGACAACAACCTCACAAAGCCCTAGAATCACCTGCAACTTCATAATCCCAAATGCAAGTAAGAGAACACAGTTTTGCAAGAGCAGAAAAAGTGTCAGGATCTATAAGGTTTTCTCTGAACTTTCTTAACTCACTTGGAAAATGACCAGATGGCCATTAGATATTTAGCTTAGCTGTAAATCATCACCTCACACCCAGTGGTGTGAGGGGATGCCTTCTGTTGCCATAGTGTTGATATATTTATGTAACTAATGGATTGTTGCGGTCTAACCCCAGCCAGCAGTTCAGCCTTGGGCAGCAACTTAGTTCTCTGGGGGAGAGGAAAGACAACTAAAAGGGTAAAAGTGAGAAAACTTGTGGTTGAGATAAACACAGTTTAATAGGTAAAGGAAAAGCCATGCACACATGCAAAGCAAGACAAGGGGGTTGTTCACCATTTCCCATGGGCAGGCCAGTGTTGAGCCATACACAGGTAAGCAGTGCTTTATCACAAGTAAGGGTGACTGAGGAAAAAAAATGCCATCACTCCCAAATGTATTCCCCTTTTCCTTCTTCTTCCCCTACTTTACATGCTGAGCATGACACCACATGGTCTGGGATAAACCTGTAATCAGCTGGGGTCAGCTGTTCTGGCTGTGCCCCCTTCCAACACCTTTGTGCACCCCCAGCCTCCTCACTGCTGGGGTGGGGTGAGAGGTGGAAAAGGCCTTGACTCTGGGTGTGCTCTGCTCAGCTACAGCTAAACACCCCTGTGTTATTTGCACTGTTTTTGTCACAAATCCTAAACACAGCTCCACACCAGCTACTGTGGAGAAAGTTAACTCTATTGCAGTCAAAACCAGAACATAGCTAAAAGCAACTTGTAGCTATGGTGCGCATCAGAACAAGCTATCTGTGACACCAGAAAAGGATCATAGCATATCTGAGTGGAGCCAGCGGTAACCACAGGGGCTTTCAAAGATCAGACCCAGATCCTCAAATGGTCGCCAGATGATAAAACCAGCTGTAGGGTATCAAAGACAATAAAGAAATATTCAACATATAGTAAATAAAGATTACATAATATAATTGAACACATATCAAGAACAAGAAAGTAATTGGATGGTTTTGGCAAGCACATAAAAATAGTCTCACATAGCTGCAAAGGCAAGTTGGCATCCAAACTTATCTGTACCATCATACTCTTTTTGGATTTGTGATACTGGTATTTGGCTTTATCAACACACTGGAGGAGTGAGAATAAAATAAACTAGGATAATTAACTGTATTATTAGTGTGAATTAGCTGTAATTAATGTATAATTTGGCATATTAGTATTAGCATTAGAGCTATTGGACTAATAATAATTTTGATTAAATTATCAATAATTTCTTCACTCTTCCTTGTGGAGTCTGTCAACTGCAAGTGGTGTAGTGCAGCATACCAAAAAAACCTTTTTCAACTCTGTTGAAAAAGAAGGTAACATAAATTAAGTACTATACAAAAGGAATAGAAAGAAAACACAGAGGCATAGGAATAAATCTACCTCAAAATTTATAATTGTGCTATTCCAGCTCAGGACTATAGAAGTGGATAAAATGGACTTAATAGAATTCAATAAATGCAACTGCAATCAAAAGACATATAAAATACTATATGTATAGTATAACATATGTGAAAGTTTCTCACGAGAGAAAATCACAACTAAGTAACATAAAAACAATAAAGTAAACCAAAGTACAGCTTTGACTGAACCTGGAATTAGAATTCTAGTATGATGATCTTTTACATTAAAAAAAAAGAAAAGAATGTGAATTTAAAAGAAAAAAGCATTAGGGAAGTAATATTTTGGTAGATAACTTAAATATATAGATAATACTATGTTTATTAGCATTTAATTAACTCCCCTAGACCTCAATGATAGTGTTTGCACTTAAAATTTGGCTGATTGAATTGGCATTGTCACATGTCACTACATGTGATTATATGTTGTTTCATCAGAAAAATTCCAAGCATATATATAAATAAAATGAATCCTGAAATAAGTGTATTGTAATCTTTGAGGAGAAAGATGTGCCATTTAATTACTACAATGAAAATGCTTGCTTAATGTACAAAAGAAGGAAAATACATAGATTTAAGGAGAAACTAATAGAAAATGATGTCAATATTATATTGCCATTGTAAAAAATAAAATGGTGGTTTTGTTTTTTAACCTTCTCAGTCAGCATGTGTGCATATATCTTTTCTAGCCTTAATAAGGTTAAGAAGAGTAGATACTACAAAAAAAGAATATAATGTATTTTATATGTGTGTTAGAATGGGCACTCCCCTTGTTAGCATCACCAGCTCTGGTATAGCTGGTCTGAAAAATAAACTAAAACAATTTTTGTCATTTTTATTTCTGTAATTTCTCAAGCCTGTTACACAGCAAACCTAATCTCCAGTTGCCTATGGCATAAATGAAAGTATACAACTTTTTATATTCAAAAAATTTTAAGAAATGGTAAATGGTGGAATACATTTCCACCAAGCTGTTCACAGACTCCTGCAGTGTCTCTGCCTGTTATGGTTCTGCAGCAATATCTGAGTACAACAGGCCTGAGAAGCTGCAGCATTATTTACCTGGGTGTAATCCTGTCTCACTGGGCTGCCATATGCCAAAACCTCTCTCCTTGAAGAACAAAACAAACAGGTTTCATCCTTCCTGGTAAAACCAGCTGAGGCATATACTCTCATTTTCCTTTGTGAATTTCTCATTTTCATCGATGTCAGAATAAAAGACTACTCCTTCTCAAAAGATATATATCATATGAATTTTCCACTTGTCCAGTCTTAACACAATTAAATTTGAATTTATATAATTTATTTAGAAAAAATCTCTTTATGTTTTTCAGTCTTTAACTTCAAGCAAGTTATTCTAAATGATTTGATACTCGGTCCATGCTCAAGGTTGTTTCTGCCCTATAGTTTTATTGGATTCAGATTCTACAGAGTTTGGGTTTTTTGTGCATGTTTTCTTAAGCACAGGAAAAGAAATTTCACAGCCTTCTAGCCAGAAAACATGAAAGTTTTATCTTAAAGTATTTTCTGGTATTTTAACACAAAAATGCTAATTTCCTTGATCAGATATTGCATTAGACACTATCAAGACTAGCAACTAACCTTCCCCCCAGTCAGTTCTATGAAAATGCTTCATATACTCAATTTATCTGCTTTTGCTTCCAAATATTCATAAAAATAAGTCCAAGAGCCTTCCAGGACTTTTGAAGTGATACAATAAAAGAAACTTATAAGGTGAGACAAGCTGGAAGTTGGTGTAACTGATAAGAAAAGCAGCAGCCAAATAAGGGTTGCTGTCTTATCATTCACAGTGACAGTGCATTTTACTAATAGTTCCCTCTTTATCTGTGGCAAAGCAATACTATCAGAAGAAAAATAACAGTTGTCAGAGCATGGAATAATGGAATAATCTTTCAACCAAAAAGTTTAATTGAGGTAACTGGCTGATTTTTAAGTAGGTCTTGACAAAGAGATGCATGGGACTAAAATTATATAAGGGCTGGTCTAGGAGATCTTGTCTAATTCTTTGTTCCTTGTAGCATTTTTGGACAAGTGAAATATCATCAGTAATTTAAAAAATTAGGAAAACTTAATCTCATATAAGCAGTTTACTTGTCATTGTAAATGTGGTAGTATTAAGTTTTGGAGTATGAATCACAAGAATTTGTAGTGGTTTCTACATTCTTCCATCATTCAGGCATTTAGTGAAAGTCTCTACAAGGTTTCCAAAACACTTACATCTTGTCTATAAATTAACATTGATGGTCAGGCTGTAAATATCTGTATCTTTCTTCTGCTCTGCAATGAACTGACATGGAGAACTAATTTTTCCTAAAGACTCCCTCAAACAAAACACAAGCTGTTTCCCTTGCAGTGGGAATGACTGGACTGAAACATGCTCTTAGGAAAATGCAGGGTCAAGACCCTCTATAACGCATCAGTTAGGGCAGGAATTGAATTGAATCGTCTTTTGCCACAAAGTCATGCAAGTCAAAGACTATTGTTCTGGGATGAGAATTACCAGAGTTGTTGAAATACTTTATTTGTTTACTAAATAAGTACTCTGTGTGTGTGTATGTCCCCTCTCTTGCTAAATAAAAACTAAAAAAATGCTGCTATTAAGTAAATCAGAATATTTTCATCTTTTTCAGGCTGAAAAGAGGAAAAGATAATTCTCTGATAACTAGGTAGCTATGGCAATTGGCTGATAAATAGCATATTTTGAACTCCCTCTCTTCACCACAATACATGAAATTATTTTTAAAAGAACTGTGATAGGAAAGCAAATCATCTCTGCAGACCCTGAAGCATAGGGAATTCTCTTGGGAAGTGAGATAATTGGTTATTCCCTAACAAGATTAGATGGGAGGGAGAAGGAGGACAGGTCAGGGAAGAAGGAAAAAAGATAAATAGAAAAAGAAAAAAAACAAAGTACTTACTATGCATATATTTTAGTTTAAATATTTTCTGATTTTTTAAAACATTTTTACATTATTTTCCAAGAATACAATTTCAGTGAATGCACTACTAAGTATAAATAAGACTACTGAAGAAAAATTGCTACTTCTCATGATTAGAACTTATGCATTTAAACCTGAGAGGAGCTGAGATCCACTGACAGGAACAACAAAATTACAAATTAAATATTCTAAGTGAGTGTGAACTTTGCCTGAGTAGTTTTAAATTGGTTATCATAAAGTTAAAAACATATAATAGTCATAATACATTTCAAATATACACTCATAAAACTGTAAATAGAATATTGTCTTGCAATAAAATATTTGTCATTTATTATTTTGATATTATTAAAAAATCAGGAATAGATTTTATTACCATTTATGATAATCACTCCTACCTTAGCATCAGCAGCATCAGAACAATGGACTCCATACTGCTCTGGAGTTGCAATTCTGAACACAGCCAGTAATTTCTGGTTGTCAGAGTCTAATAACAGATATTATATTTTAATTAAGAGGCAGCATAAGTTAAATATATCAATTATCCAATACAAAAAGGGAGTACACTTGAGATAGAAATCATATAAATATATTAGGAATAGCCTAATTTCCTGTGAATATAATTTTTCCTCAGTAGTAATCAATACTAAGAATATCACTGAAGACCATATTTTCCTCCTTTCCCCCCCCTTTTTTAAAGTATAAACTCTATATCTTTCAAATCTATTACCCTTTTCATATATTACGTGTATATAGGATTGAAATCTTCCAGGGACTATGTATGGAATATGGCTTGGCATATGGCTATTGTCTGCATTTCCCCATTTTTTCTCTATAATTTCTGAAAGAATTTTTGGAACAAAGTCTTTGATTTTTCTGTGAGACAATGACTTGCCCCATAGGGATAAAGGCTACCTCTTCATTGCTGGCATTATCAAGAATATTTAGCATAAATTTTACACAACATATGCATATTTTATTTTAAAAATCTTTGTATTAAAGTCATTTACAAACAGTTCATCTATGTGTTTTCTACAAAGGCCTCAAATTATCTTGCTTTAATTCTAAAGAGAATTAAATTCAGTCTTCTAATATATTGGTTCTCAACCAACTGTCAGCTCTGCATCTGTCTCAATGCTCATTTGACTTTATAAGAATAACCAAGCAGTCAATTTGTACCATAACTCAAAGATAACTCCCTGAGAAGGCTGCAGTTCTTTTTCCCTTGAAGAGGTTTTTGATACCACTGAAATCTATTGTGAGTTTATCAGCTAAGCTCTTACACAGTAAAATTAGCAAACTATGCAACCACCTAGATACTAGCTTACTTGTAAATATACATATACCTAAGATGGTATGGTACTTCCTGTTACACTTCAAAATTCTGAATCATAAATCAGTAAAAAAACACACACTTCAACCCTGGTTTTGGGGTGTTTTGTGAAAGATTTCTTCTGGGTGAAGTTTTATGTGCAAATGCTCAAAGTACCATATGTCTTGGTACTGCCTCACACTCTTTTATGCCCTAGACTTTCAGAAAACTTGATTTACTGGTTAATAGCACATCAGATATTCTGATTTAGGGTACTTTGTTGTAAACAGGCATTAGGGCGGAATGACATGAATGAATAATTACTACAAACCTGGTCAAATTTGTATGTTTGCCATTTCAGCTGATGTTCTGGTTTCAGAATGGAGTAGGTGATACTGTATGACTATTGTAGGTCCTCTTCTTTTGCATCTATCTTTCCTTCTTCTTCCATGCTGCCATCCTGAGGTGCCTTAGTCTGCTCAGTTATGTACCTCATTAACCATATTTTCATATCTAGTCAAGATGGCAATTCTATCACTCTTGGCCTATCTCATTTTCTAATGTGTAGTATTACATTTGGTTGTGGACATACAGGACCCTCTCTGTCAGCTGGCATCTGTTAAGCTAAGGACAAAATAAAAGGGTGGGGACGGTCTTGTCCTGTTACTGCAGAGCCCATATATTCAGTTGGTTATATTTATGCTCGGTAGCTTTCCAAAATCCAAAGCTGTGCTTTCAGATATACTTTATCCTTGATCACAACTATGTGGGCAGTGTGTTCTCTCCTTCCTCCTACTATATTATTCAGACTTCTGTGATTAATACATGAAACAATAGTGTTCTAGTCTGTATCATCTTACCTAATTTCAATGTTGAAATGACTGAGTGACTTTATTGGACTTTACAAGCGTGTAATACTGTTGCTCTATAGATACAATAAGATATAGATACAGAAAAATCTAAGTGTAGGGCATCTAAACCTGAGAATAACTATATATTGACAGATATAATTATCTGTTGCCACTTGAAGACTTTCAGGGCATCATATCTGGGCTCATATCACACTGCATAGAAGAGATAGACCATTTTTAGGTTGCTTGTTCTATCTGAAGGAAAAGAATTATATTACATCTGAAGATGTATTAGATAATGTAAATTACCTATATCTAGGTAACTTAACTGTGTAGGTGTCAACATCTGAGTTAATGTCTAAATTTCCATAGTGATCAGTGGTTTTGTGAATATAGACCTCCAGAGATACCTGCATGAAGTTGGCAGATAGGAAACAGGATTAAAAGGAGTCTTGTGGTTTTCTGATGTAGCTGAAGAGCAGGAAGAATCTATTATGTCATCCTAAATGTCTATCTTAGGCAACTAAATTGCTTCCTTGGTCTATTCAATCATTTCAGCTAGGAAGGTTTGCCTCATCCTAAAGAAAAGATCTGG
Source organism: Zonotrichia albicollis (assembly GCF_047830755.1). Taxonomy (NCBI): domain Eukaryota; kingdom Metazoa; phylum Chordata; class Aves; order Passeriformes; family Passerellidae; genus Zonotrichia; species Zonotrichia albicollis. The sequence continues at coordinate 56,893,173 of NC_133822.1, read as the reverse complement.
TGATCAATCCACTCAGCATTTGTCTGTGGTTCCCTGACAGAACTGACTGGTATGGGAGTCCTTAGATTGTGATGTCATCAAACTTACCCCTACGTACTAGAAAGGAAATTAGAGTTTACATGTCAGAATTTTAAACAGAATCACAGCATGCATTACTGTCCTAGATACTGGAAAGAAGGTTTTAAAAATATATGTGCAATATTTTTATATTTGAGAATCTGTTGTGGATTTGAACATCTGTGAGTTTAATGCTGTGACAGAAAATGCACTTTATCTGTTAAAAGGCAGAATTATTATTGAGTTAGGAATGAATGACCTCTACAGGGACAGATGCAAAAAGGTACTGGACCTTTTGTCATAACAATATCTAACTTGTGTTCCTTGTGATGCAGTGCATAAAACCAGAACAAAACAAAACACTTAGCACATCTTCAGTTTTTTGGGACTAGAAATTTCACTTGGAACCAATGTAACACTTAACTCCTGATACAAAGTTAATATTTTCACACTATATGAGCCTTATGCTACATTGTGCACTATAGGGCTACTAACTGCTTCAACATCTCCCTAAATTTATGCACATGAGTGATCTTAGCCTAAGTCCATCTGACTGCACTTATATGCAAAATCAAGCATGTCAGTTTTAGGTTCATTTCACCTAATTTCCCCATTCCAACATCTGTAGCAGCTCCAGAAGGGCCCCAAATCAGTAAACCAGAATGACCACAACTTCTGTCACCTGCTGGTGACATGTACTAGTTGTCTACATTTGATCTGCTTATGCTACTGAATGAGGAATATCTAATAAATAAAAAGCAACAACTTCAGTTTCTGTACTGAATTACATGCTCCATAATGCAACAATACTACTGCTGTTCGATAATATTCTAAAATAAAAGTCATAATTTCTACAATAGCTAAAATATGTCATATCTCTGTAATAACTAAAATATTTCGTGCCAGTATCTACACTTCTAAGTGTTGGTTTCACATAAATAAACTTTAAACTGTTTTAATTGACATTTTTTTATAGGAGAGTTTGAACATACAAACCTGCATTCAAGTAAAGCAAAGGAATACCTGGGTTACTTATTCCAGTGGAATGAAAACAGACTTTACCCATCACAGTATTTGACTGGGAAATTCAAATACAGAAAGAGCTTGCATATGGTGGGGGACCCACAATAAGAATGTCACTACAGATTGTAAACTCCAAAAGAGTAAATCAGAACTAAAATAGAAATAGCTGATTTTATCAAGTTCCTAATATAAAAATAAGATGCTGTGTAACTAAAATTTATTATTTTATGCTTCATGTTACTATTAAGACATACTCTGAAAGAAAAGGTGTGCTAATTTATTATGCCACAATAGAGTAAAGGGTGTTCTCATGGAGGAACCTGAAATGGTTTCTTAGGAAGCAGTTACCATTTATGGAATGGTATAGAATTAAAAATAAGGAGACTTGAGAATCATGGAAAATATGCTATAAATGAATAGGTATATATTAGTCCATTTCTACTATCCATATAATATATTTATGTGAAGAAACTAATAAAATATACATGCCACTCCCCCCACAGACATTCTAATTACCTACACAACATTATAGTAGGCAACATATTGCTGATCAAATAATTTCTTTAAATGAAAACAGCCAGTCACAATTGGTACTTGAGACCCTGCCTCTTAGAAAATAAATTCAGCAGCATCTGAATATAGCATAACAGAAAAATGATTGAATGAGACCTGTGGGGCATAAGTCTACTCAAGGTCTAATGGGATTATTGCTTCCTAGGCTGCTGTTGGATATAAAGGTGCAGAATATCTCAAGGCATCTCATGATTTAGTTTTGGAGACACCAATTTATCCACATTGCTGGGCAATGAACCAGAAAATATCTTAGAGCATCCTTCTGATTCAAATTCCAGGGTATTTTGTGCTTGGAATTGACAACATTTCAACATAAAGGGCATTCTTAGAGCAACATAATATGGCATTTTAGACCAATTGATTATATTCTTTATCCTCCTCTGCTTTTCCCCAACAGACATAACAAAGTTTATGCTGGTACATTATTTCAAAGTGTGTGGCCAATTGTAACAGGAAAAAAAAGCAAAAAATATTTTTCTCACATTTTTCTATACATCATCGTGTTCCTACTGTATTAAATCTTGGTTTAGTTACAGACATCCATGAGAGATTTTCCAGAGATTTTTGCTGAGTTTAGATAAGACTGGACATGATTAATGTCACTCTTCAGCTGGATACTCAGTGTAGGGGTATACTGTCTGCATCAGATTCCAAGCCCACACAAAAAATTTTCCTCCAGTCTTCTTTGCTGTCATCCAAGAAGATAAAGAACTACTTCTGTTAACTCCCTCCCTGATAGCTAATAAGATCTTTTGCTTGCCTAAGGAATTAAAAAATGCATCTCAAGGAGTGAAAACAGAAAGCAAGACCTGAATATCTAAGTGTTTCCACTCGATCTGATCTGGGCTGCATCTAACTCTGTGTTCTGGCAAATTAGCAGACAAATTAATTGAACCTTTTATATCTCAAGGGAAGGTATAAAAAAGCAGCCCTTTTACAGGTAAAAATTGATTAATTTTATAAGTGATTAGCATTGAAATACTATGGGAGTTTTGAAATAGCATTGAATACTATGGGAGTTTTGTTGACTTTCTTTCATTATTTTAAGTTCTTTTTTTTTTTAAGATTTTATCTTGGTTACCACCTTCTGTGACCTCTGGCATATGGATCTCTGGTATTTAGTGCCATTTCTGGTATGCTGGAGACAAATATTTGCGGCAGGGATCCACAAAAGGGGGGACTCTTCCCTTTGTTTTTAGAGTTCAGTTGATCTCCCCAGAAGTTTCTCCATTATTCATGGAAAATTTCATGTTATATATATATATGTCATACAACATTTTATATATTTTTTACATATAAAAGTGCCATGATTTATGTTAAAATATTGCCTCTATCTTTTTCTATCCTATTTCTTGATCACTCTACTTCACTCTCTGGCCACAGCTGTGTGGAGGATGTTTACACTGTTAACTACATAATGTTTACAATGTTAACTGCATAAATGTTTCAATTAATGCATTATTGCTGTTGATCCCAGTAGTAAAGATAAATATTAAGATCACTATGTAAGACAGGCTCAGGTACCTGTTTCACATATTTTCCAGGAGCTCAAGTGACTGCGTTAATAACTATGCTAATTATTTTTTCTAAGGTCATTACTTGATATTTTTAAACCATAAGACTCAAAATGTTTTCTTTAATAATATTGCTGCTGGTTTTGAATGCTACGCAAAGAGAATAAGTAAGCATATATAATTCAAAGAAAAATAAGTACATAATTCCTTTAGTATGAGGTAAAATTATCACAGTGAACTGTGACATTCTTTCCATGAAAATTGGTCATGCAAGTTGGTCAGTACACTAATACCTTATTCAGTATATATTTCAAATGTAACTTGTTAGGTCAAAATGAGTAGTAGGTATGCAATGCAATCTTTCCAGATTTTCCAGCAACTTTTCCAGTATAATGCAGAAACATATGATACTCATGACTCCAAAGGAAGTAAGTTGCATATTCTCCAAACATAATTAGAGAATCCAGTGAAAATTTGCAATGACATGTGGCACTGAAAATATTCAATATACATTAACTTTTACTTCTGTGGAATACAATCACAGAAGGTGGAGATTTTAGCAAAGATGAATTTAGAACAACATAGTCAAAAATATAAATAAATGATGCAGCTGTATGGTATTGTTATCACAAAAATATAAATAAATGATGCAGCTGTATGGTACTGTTATCACACTTGTGAGAAGGAGCTGTGGGAGGCAGAGGTTCCCTACCTCTGCTCAGGAGCCGTCTTGAATCCTAGTCCTACTATAAGGTATGACATAGCCATGTGTGTGTCTAGATGTGTACCTTCAGACCTGTGTATTCGATTTGCCAACATAACCCCAGGAAATCCCTGGGCTGGCAGTGCTCTGCTACTCCGTGCGCTGTGTGGCTGCACCTGGTCATGCGGGCATTGCCTCTGCCACACCTGCTCACAGGGGAGGGCTGTAAGCAGCAGCTTTCCCTTGCTTCTCCCTGACATATTATCAATGAAACAAGATTTTTTAGTTATGATTATTTTATTTGGGAGATGAAGAAAATTAAATTTTGAGGACACACTGACTTTTTCAAGGTGAAAGAAACCACCATAGCTAAAATAAGCCTTTAAAGCGTATGACTTTTAAAAGATTAAACTGAAGTCTGAAAACCATGCATTTATTACTAGTATTGTTTGCTGAAGACTTCAGGTAAATTTTTTTACAAGAAAAATGAAGTTGGCTGAGAAATCTCAGCTGTGAGGTTCAAAAAGGACAATGCTAACAATGGATAACATGGATTGGAAAGAAAAGGTTTTGCTAAGTCTTTTGGGTTTGTCCTACTTGGTTATGAAGCAAGCAGAAAGGCAACACAGAATATAATAGAGAAAAATATGTTTGTTGTTTTATTTTTTTTTTGTGGGGGTTTGTTTTGGTTTTGGTCTCTTTTTTTGGAACCTACACAGGAGAAAGGTAATTATGCAATTAATTTTCATTTGTGTTATAAAGCTCTTTTGATTTTATAGACTGCAAATAAAAGACCATAAAGATATTTATGCTCTTGGTATTTGCATGCGATGGGGCTGGCAATGACTATGTTCCTGGACAATATTTTAGCTCATAAAGTTTGCAGTATGCTGAGCTGACCAGACATTGTATGTAATAATCAGCTAGGATTGACCATGGCATTTGGATCTGGAATTTGAATAGCTATGCAGGTGTTCAGTCTTTCTTGATTAATTCCCTAATTAAAACTAGAGACTACTTTCCAGTTCTGAACGTAGTTCAGGATTTCAATTTTGAATTATTTGATTTCTCTTAAGGTTTGGGGCTATTCATTTTCTTATTTATATTTATCTCACCATTCACTGAGGAATAATTCTGGTCTTCACCTATTTAAAACACAAGTTTTTGTGGTGGATCCAAAGAGCTCCTTCTGGGACATAATGAGGTGAACAGAGAAAACAACCATTTGGTGTGCAGCAGCAGTTTGGCCTTTGTTGACTTTTAATTTGTTTGCCCCTTACCAAGGTTATGGGGAGGGATGTAGAGAGAATAAACTTTTAAGCTTCAAAAACCATGTTAATATTCAAGAGGGAAACTCTTTTGTCGCTAATGCCCAGGCTAATCAACTGTGAGGTAAAGTACTGAAAGTACTAGTTGTGATATTTTTAAATTTTTTTTCTTTACCTGTAAATTAGACCCAAGACAGAAAGAAAGAAGCCTTTTTTGCCTCTCCATCTCACTTCTGTAATGGGCAAATTTCTGAATACACTGGATACAAAAGTAAACTTCATGTACATATGTATTTGTTTCAAATCTCACAATAATCCTGATGAAAAATTCTTCCTTGTTATTCCTGATGCATGCTTCTAAAAGACCTTTGTTGCAAAAAGAGATTAAGAGAAAGAATATAAACAAATTCTATGACTTGTATCTAGCTTGGTGCAAGACTAAATGAGGATGACAAGTGCCTTTAACCTACTTTTTTTTCCTTTATTTAATTTGATAGAAGAGTATCTGCAGCACCCTGCTACACCTTAAACAGCCTCAGAGCAAACCACAGAAAATAGACTGAATCCCCTAAGCACCATATAGAAGTCTCCTGGCTAATCCACTTGCCATGAGGAACACATTACTTATTTTACCACATAATGTTACGTATATGGTCCCCAGGGCTCACTTATTGGGGCCAGTTCTGCTTCACACCTTTAACAATGATCTGCGCAAGGTTATCAAGTGCACCCCTAGTGACTTTGTAGAAAACACCGAGTTGGGTGGGAGTGTTGATCTGCTGGAAAGTAGGAAGACTCTGCAGAAGAATTTGGACAGACCAATCGCATGAGGTTCAACAAGAAGTGCTGAGTCCTGCTTTTTGGTCACAATCATATGCAGCATTACAGACGGAGGCAAAAGTGGCTGGAAAGATGTGTGACAGAAAAGAATTTGCTTGGCAGACATGAGCCATCAGTGTGCCCAGGTGCACAAGAAGACCAATGACATCATGGTCTGTATCAGCAATAGTGTGGCCAGCAGGACCAGGGTAGCAATTGTCCCTCTGCACTTAAGGATGTACCTTGACTTCTGTGTTTAGTTCTGGGCCCCTTACTACAAGCAAGACATTGAGGTGCTGGAGTGTGTCCAGAGAAGGGTAACACAGCTGGGGAGGGGTCTGAAGCACAAGCGGAGAAGCGGCCAAGAGAGCTGGGGTTGTTTAGCCTGGAGGAAAGCAGGCTGAGGGGAAACCTTACTGCACTTACGAATACTCGAAAGGAGGTTGTGAAGTGGTGGAGGTTGGTCTCCTCCCTGGCATAGTTAGGACAAGAGAAAGCAGCCTCCAGATTTACCAGTGGAGGTTGAGATTAGATATTAGGGAAAATTTCCTCACCAAACGGGTTGTCAAATATTGGCACAGGCTGCCAGGGAAGTGGATGAGTCGCCATTCCCAAAGGTGTTTAAAAGATGTGGCACTTGGGTGCGCGAGGGCGTACGAGGCCCTAGGTCCGGCTAGCAGCAGGGGTGAGAAGGCCAACGCCCCTACGCATAGGAGAGCCAGCCCCCCTCGGCGTCTTGGCCTCAGGCTGGGCTGGATGCAAGCTCGGAATTGCACGCTGTGGACGAGACAGGAGGCGACCACTTGCTGGGGGTGAAAACGTTGGTTTATTGATGAAGGTGACCAACAGATGGTGGAAACACCAACAGCCAAATGGCCCCGAATAGGGGCAGAAACCGGGTTTTAAAGGGAAGGGGAGGAGAAGGGAGGGGAGCCCAGCTAACCAATAGGGAAATTTAAAGGGAGGTGCTGAACATAACTGACACACATTGGTAACCAATAAATACAAAGTAAGGGAGGGGCACCGGGACCACAGCCAATCACCATCCCCAGAGAGAAGAAGGTTCTCGAATGCTGGGAGGAGAGGGAGGTGATTGACTGAGCCCAGGGAGGAGAAAGCATTTACTTATAAGGGAGAATAGGGGAGGAGGAATTATATAACACAACTGATTGAAAGCAGGGGTTGCTAAGGAAACCAACTGCCAGAGGAGCAGTGGCAGGAAAACTGGGGAGGGAGGAACCATTTACAAGAACAGGGGGATACAATACATAAAATGGGGGATACAATACATAAAATGGGGGAGCAAACTTAAAAAAACACCACAACACTTGGGGACATAGTTTAGTGGTGGACTTTGCAGTGCTGGGTTAATGGCTGGACTCGATGAACTTCAGGGACTTTCCCAACCTATTCTATGATTCTACACTCAGGACTTTTGTCTGGGAAGTCTTACAAGGTCTTCTTGCCTAGATAGCTTTGGCACTGCTAAAATTAGCCCTTATGATAAAGTACTTGCACTATCAGGAGGTCAATTTTTTTAAAAAGAGGTCTCCACAGTCCATTCTTAGTCTCATTGCTAATTCATGATATAACTCCTACAACTGTGCTTCTTTCAGAAGTCCCCATTTTGATTGCATTTGGTATATGAACCAGAAATACAAATGCTAAACGCTCTGGTATGTGCAAGTTAAATTTTAATGAGATCTCAGTGCTTCCAGTCTTGAAGGATAATCCTGAAATAATCAGTGAATTAGTGAATTCTTGAGGCAGGACCTACCAGTGGGGTGGGCAAGGAAGGTCCTCCTTGGCCAAACCTGGCAGATGGCAGTAAAGAGCAGATCTGCCCTGTTCACCCCCAGCCTGGGACTGATGGCCTCAAACTGGGCTGAAATGGGGTGTTGGGCCATGGACAAGTGAGGAGGGAGGCTCAAGCAGAGCTAAGAGACAAATCTTTCAAAAATCCTGTAAATTCTAAACTAACATTAGATTTACTTATACTTGTGACTTGTTTGTTTAGTGTTGCAGGTCACGTTGAAGAAGTGTGTTCAAATTTTTTAAACTTCTGTATGTAATTGAATTAAGGCAATAAATGCTTTGTTTCTTTATCTTAATGGGTGATTTCTTTGCTTGGTTTGATTTTTGTTTCTTTTTTTTCAACATGAGTTGCACTGCAGTGAGATGAAAACTAACATCATAAATGTCACCATAGAAATGAAGTATGGATTACAATTCTAGGATATATTCGAAAATTGGATTATCCAGATTCTTTTTTGTAAGAGACAGACAATATTTATATTTTCAGACTTAACTTCGCAGAAAACAAGAAATTATACTGTAGCTTAAATGAACACTGGACTTGGACCTGTTAAAAATTTGGAAGAGAACATTAAAACGAAAGGATTTTTTTTCCTAGCTAAATTGATATTAGAAAGTCAAACCCACCAGATTTAAGATTTTATCTTATTTTATGTAGAGAAAGAGACACAGGCAGAATAATTTGTCAAGCTAAGGTTCAGATGGCTGTATAAAGGTGAAATCATAAATATATTTTGCTGACAAAAAGCAACCGTAATTTTCTTTCCCCACTTTGTTTCTAAAAAACTAAAAATATGAACCTTCACACTGCACTCTAGACTGATGCTTGTCACTGCACAGCAGTCTGTGCTAAAAAACAATTGCAATAATAAATCATGAAATCTATCAACACTTGGTAGGGAAAAAAGCTAACGGATCCTGGACTGTTTCAGGAAATCTAAAAGAATATTGAATGAAACTTGGAAAGAAAACTTCTAAGAAAAGTAACCTGACACATTTTATTCAATATATTAGGCCATTGTTTGACCTCAGAAGTACTGGATTTTCAAAATATTTGCTTTTTTGTGCCCAGCCAATTTTTAAAACCTATTAACTCACATATATTATCTGTGCTGGTTCTAATTTTCCTCTGATCTTAGTTCAAGGTCACATTAGGACAGAAACCTTTCCTAAAGTATTGTTTCTAGAGTATAGAGTAGCATAAGATGAATATTAGAATACATGCCAGACAGTGTACAGAAAAATATCATGACACTTTACTTCAAGAGGACATACAGTCCATATATACAATTTAATAATATATATGTATACAATTTACAATGTTTTACATTTGCATAGGAACTCTGAAGGATGGTTGCTATACATGTTTACTGCTGTGTGCAAAAGCTAATTCACAGTGTGTTCAAATGAAAACATATGGACCAAGGTTTCTTCTGGATAAAATTAGAACAAAGTCTTTTATTCCATTTGACATGCAGCATAGCTCATTCCTGTTGTTCAAGGACAGTTCTGAGGAAGTTGTTACACTTTAAAATAGAAAATGCTTGAAAGATTTTGCAGGGTACTTTATTTATCTTACTTTTACTTTATATTAAAACTTCACTTTATATTAAAGTTACTGAAAATATGAGACATCCATAACTGAAAATCAAATTCCTGTATTAAGAAGAGGCGTTTTTTCTTCACGACATTTTGGATTTTTCTTGGAAATATGAACCACTGCTTTGAATCTTCAGCCAGATCACTCATTAATTCCATAAAATTTAATACTATTCAATTTTATTTTATTTTTGGTACCCTATTCTTTGGCAGATTGAAAATTCAATTTGTAGGAGTTTGGAAGCCTATTGAATTTGTGATAAAACTTAAGAGATAGGAGACCACATTTTCCCTCTTATAGTTAAAGAAATAGTTTAGCATCAGACCCTTTTGAAAGGAAATTGAAAGACTAAGATTTCTCAGATCTAATTAGTAAAACAAATTTAAATAGCCCACCAGTCATTATTCACTTGCCATCAAATTAGAGGGTCCCCAACAGGGAGTCTTACAAACAGTAGGATTCTGCCTGTATGTGGCTTCCATACAACCACTGCCACAGGTGGTAAGGGTTGAGGTGATGGAGCACAGAGAAAATGTGCATGAGTACTGCAGGTTATATAATAAGAATCTTGATGATCCTTTAGTAAACATTAACATATGGAAGACTGCATTTAGATCACCATAAACTGGATTGGAGACAGACAATGTCAGAAACCTCACCCTACCACAATTAAAGAAAATATGTTTTGGATAAACTGGGCATTTTAAATTACTGAAAGATTTTGTATTATTATTATTTAAAATAAAATGTTATTGATTCATTGTCATTTATTATATTATTAGTATTCTTCCTCAATTTTCCTGAAGGAAGAATTAAAGCTAGAAAATATGAAGAATTAATTCCTTATCTAGAGGAATTTTAGGGTATTGGAGAAGGGAAAATGAAAGAAAAAAGAACTGTTCAAAAAATCCACAAGGTCATTACTAAAAAGGAGGGCTCTAATGATTTAGCTAAAGAGATCAAGGACAAAAAGGTAAGTAGGTGCTCCAGTTGCCAGATGTTCAGTAGTTAGGCTGGCTGGATGTAGCAGAATGAAAGAGCTGAACCATTCCACTGTCTGACAGAGCTACAAATAGGATGAAATGTGTACAGTACCACATCTTTTCCTTTACTCTGGAAATGTCAGACACTGCTAAGGTATTGGCTTAACGAAAGCACGCTATATGGAGAACGTGTGAATTCACAGTGTTGCAATGGGGAAGAAACAAGTGGAGATGTATGAAGAAGGGCAAAGCACTTTTAGATGTTCCCTCAATCATCAGATCCAGACCCTCTTCACTGGCAAGAGGTCTTTCCAGTTACTTAGGAGATTCAGATTTGATAAACGTGCCTGTTGTGAAAAATGTTTGTAGAGTTGGACAGGGATCTTCAAGCACATATTCCAAGAATGAATTATGTTAGAAGACCTACTGTTAAAAAGTGTGACTGGGTGGCTTGAGGATCTGCCTGTGGGGCTGTTGGTTCCCTTCAGGCACAGAAGGTGGATCTTTTCAGGCCTGAGTTAGTCATCCACTGGCAGAAGCCACAGGATGATGAGGCAAGAGTGAGTAGAGAAGCGTCTTCGAGCTCAAAAGTGGAACGGCGAGGCAAGAGTGAGCCAGAAGAGCAGCAGCTTGGAGCTGAAAAGGGAGCATGAGAAGCCCTCTGGCAAAGTGTATTGCTGGCAGGGCACCTTCTTGGTGGCACAGCTGGCTTTGTGGTGGGCGCCCACCCCGTAAGCAGGGCTGGATCTTCACTATCATAGGCCTTTTGCCCTTGTGCTCTTTGGCTACCCAGAGAGAAAGGGCAACCCTGTAAGGAGGGTGAGAGCCCCTGTCTCCACACCTGAGGGGGGAAAATGGAGCTCTCCTGGCTGCTAGCCCAGCCTGTAAGCAGGCCAGGGCTTTTTCCCAGCCCAGTGTCTTTCTGCCTGCTGTTGGGCAGTGTGACCCCCTGTATTGGAGCCTTTGTCCCTGTGCCACCACTGGAGCGCCTCAGTCTGTCAAGGCCCCTGTGTCCTTCCTGCAGGGCAGGGGCAGGTCTGAGGCTTTCCTCTCCTACTCAGCAGTAACTTAGCAGTAGGGATGGCAACCCAGCATGTTGGCCGCTCCCTCTTCTGGGACTGTGTTCCCCTTAGTTGGTGCAGTGTGTGAGTGAGTTTATGCGTTAGGCCTCCTTTAGAAATAGAGCAGTGTATCTTAGACGTCCCAGGAGGAGGAAAAGAGGAGCTCTGTGCAGCCACAGGGAGGTCCCCAAAAATGCACGGGTGGAGAAACAGTCCAGGCTTGCCCCTGCTTTTTGAAGATAGAGTGAAGCCACTTAGTCATAGCGTGGGCACCATGACCCACCTGTAGCCGGACGCTGGATCTCTGCCTATGTTGCGTGGCTACCAGGGCTGTTGGTGATCTGCCAGTGTGCAGGCCCTGTACTCAGGGCAGGTGTCACAACTTTGTGGAACTCTTTGTCCCCAGAAGCAGGCCCAAGTCTCTGTAAACTGGGCTGGGGAGGTTTCTTTAGCCAGGTGACAGGAACGAAAACACTGGCCCTTCTGAACGAGAGGTTGAGCCATTGCAAGCTGAAGAAGTGCTGTGCTGCAGGGCGCAATCCCACCTTTGGCACTGCTTTGGGCTGGTGTGACCACCCTGGGGCCATTTCTCCCTGGGCCTGGTCTCCTGTAGATGGATGTGTTGCTGTGCTGCACTGAGATGGGGCCAGGCTCCAGATGGCCCGTAAGTGGGGCACAGGCCAGAGCCTGTGCTCCATGGCACTTGCTGGGAGTGCCCGGCTGTGGGGGCAGCCCTGTAAGTGGGGTTGTATGCATGCCCCACCCTTGGCAGGTGGTTGGAGGGACCCTCTGTAATCAGGCAGTATCCTTGGCCTTGGCCTTTCAGAGGTGTGGGGCCAGGAGTCGGGGGACACGTGTCCTCCCTGTTCTCAGGCCTGCCCTGGTCCCTTGGCCTTAGACTGTGAGCTGCACTGCCTGGTTGTCGAGTCTTGTTCCTGTTGCTGTGGGGGAAGTCCGAGCTCTGTGGCTCCCTGGACCTGGTAACCAGGCTGTGGGTCTAGGAGCCTTTGTGCTCCCTCAGCTGGGAGCCTACATGGGGTGACCACCCTGTCAGTGGGGTGTGCCCTGGAACTGGAGAGATGGAGCCTCTGTAGGCTTTGGGGACCAGGGCCTCCCTGTAAATCAGGGTCAGTGCACTGGAACCCCAGGCACTTTTGCAGTTTAGGGAAATTAATTTTTTTTTACACTATTTTATACATTTTACGGAAAAAGGTGCCTCCATATTTATTGGTTACAGATTAGATAACGATTTCTTAATGCTCAAACTCATATTTTCTAGTTTTCTCTTTCATCTGTCATGCTAATTAGTCTGCATGAGCAGTTATTTCTTTTGTGTCTGGGGTTCCTTCTGAAGAGTTGGTGAATGAGTTGATGACCATCATCTCCCACTGCTAATAATACCTTTCCTGAATTTTTTTTTCAGTTTTTCTGACTTCAGTCCTGGTGGCTATCATCCAAAGAACTCATATTTCTTGGCATTGTCTTCCCCTTTCTTTGTAATAAAAGATTAGCTAAAGCATCCAATGTTCACTATGCCATTGTTTAGTCCTAAGTGTCTAGCTGTAGCTACATTTAGAATGATAAAAAATTTCAAAGTTTGATTCTTAGAACTTCAGGTGATCAGACCTTAAGGGGGTTGATATCATTCATATATGATCAGTAATAAACCTATTTCCCCACATTTGGTCTTTTTTGCTGGTGATGCAATTAGTGAGTGATCTCTCCCTGTCTGTATCCTGACCTATGAGCCTTGCATTTTATCTCTGCTGTCCAGTGAGAGAGAGGCTTTGGTGGTCACCTGAGTTCTAGCTCAGGACATCCTCTGTTCAAAGAGTTGTAGTTTGTCATTCAGTTGTATAGAAATACTCCATTAAATTGAGTTTTTATTCATTTTGCTATATAATCATTCTTTTTAAATAATAGAGACTGAGAGAGAGAGAGAATTGGATAGTGAACTTCTTACAATTTTTTTTCCCATAATAAAGTATTGAGAAAATAGTCAAGAAGATCTATATTATGATAGAAGGTGTTAAACTGTATAATAAAGTTTTAAACTGTAAACTGTAAATAGTTAATCTGTATAATGAAGCCCCTTGCTTTCTTCACAGAGGTCTACCCCAGAAAATTCCCAGGAACTCCGAAGCTACAGGTAAAGGAGGTTTTAATATATTGTGGATGCAGCTAGCTACTCACATGGCCACGTGTCCAACAAATGTGTTGCTGCACAACATGCAACAGAAGCAACCTTTATACTCATTAGAAGAATGAAAAGAGTAACACATTGAATGATTCTGCAAATATTTTAAAAGTTTAATGGCAAACATGAGTTGAAATCAGTTTTCTTTATTTCTCTATGGCACAAACTCCACATTGCAGTTGTCTTGTATATATATGTACTGACACTATTTGATGGTAAATGGTTTTTTATAAACTTGAAAAATCGTCTTTGATGGAAATAAAAAGTATTTTTTCTTCTATCACCTTAAGTTTCATAGTGCTGTAAGTTCCAACATTATTATTTTTTCAGAAGAGTTTATGTTCTTTTAATTACAGGTTGCAAACTTCTAATTGAATTGTACTGATCGGCACTGATTAGCAGCATGGTAAAATACAGCATACAACTCAAAACATTACCTTTTTACCTACAACCCTTGTGGATTAATTAAATGTCTAAAAGAAGAAAAGGTGATGTAGTATATGTCAACAAATTCTAGGGTTACTTCTCAAAATATTTTGATTTAGTGGCCCATTATTAGGTTAAGTATTTATTCTTTTGTATTAAATGATTATTAGAAAAGGCATTTTGTTGATTTCATTGGCTATTTACACACTGCTATATTCATTTGATGTTATCACAGAATTCTATATTCTTCCTGGGCATTTGTGAAACTTCTCTGTCGTTTTTCAAAAACCGATCATATTTCACCATATAGCTTCAGGCAGAGCAGTAGAAGCATCCTCCTAGAGAACAGTCACTTTTACCTCAGTTTTGTTTCAGTATGGAGGTAATGAATTACAGAGCACAAATATAAAAATCCTGGCTTTTTGTAAATATGCAAGTTTAAAATATAACTTTATGACTGAATTTACATTCAAATGAAATTTTTATTAATGGAAAAACAGCAGATAAAAATTGCTTTTTAGGATTATTGGGGATTTTTTCTTCTAATAGAGGACTGCATCACCTATAAGAAAAAGCTGTGTGAAGTCAGGAGAGACAGGAGGAATTTTGCAATCATGTGATATAAAATGCTTTAACATTTAGCAAGGAACTTAGCAAGTTTCCTTCTCCTTGCAAAAATTACTTTGGAGTGTAATGATTGGTCTCTACTTATCTACATGTTACATTTATATCAAAGCTCATCTCACACTTTTAAAAATGAAAAGTTTTACTCTTTCTGAATAAAAAGATTTTACAAACCCTTACCTTTTCAACTCTAGACATGTAGAGCTTTTGATGATATTTTGAACTAACATTCTAATATCCATATGATTTAAATATTATAATTTCTTATGTAATCACACTTCACATTTTTTTTAAAACTGCAGGGTTTTATATTTCTAATTTCCTCTTCCTCTCCTTTGCAAGAGTATATTCTGTGATGTAAGATGCCTGAGGATAGCAAGTATAATTTCAGAGAATTTAAAACCTGCTTTAAACCTGCTTCAAGTTTTGAGCCAAATGCAAATGAGAGATTACAAGGAAACCTGTCTTCTAATTAACCCGGTGTTCAATTAAAAAGTGGGTTACCAAGATAAATGTGTGTTCTTGTCTGTCTGTGTATATGTGTATCAGCACATATATGTATATTTTAGTATTTGAAAGCCAGTAACTGACAATAAATAGGCCTGCTTTACAGTTTTGTAATACTAACTGGAGTTCAAAGCCAGAAAATATTTTAGGAGTATCTAAGCCTTGTGAAGAAGCCAAATATTTTTCTGGTACTTTGGTTGCCCTAATGAACTGGAAGCTACAGAGGCTTATTTTAATCATTTGTGACCTGCAACTGCAGTTATTAACCAGAATAAAATATGCATAATGCAAGTTTCAAGGGATTGAGGCTGTCTGAAATGGAAAGGAAATTTTGTTACTTAAAACTTTGGCTCAATGATGTTTAAAATGTATTTATCTCTGCACACAGATATTAAATGGCCCATGAATGAATTTGGATTTTTATAGGAAGGTGGAGGAGGATCTTGCTGTGCTAGTCATGCATTGCACACTATCTTGTATTGCCTGAGGAGATAGGTGTCTGTTGCATACACAGTCTTGAATATCCAGCTATGAATCGCTTAAATGATCAAAAAGATAAGCCTCAACATTTAAGTGTCTAATGGCTCAAGACAAGTTTTTAAAGACAGTGTTTAAAATACTTTCCCAAAGAGGCTGTCTCATTCTTTAACAGATCCTGAAAACAGGAGGTGGACTGGTAAATGGGAAAGAAGTTTCTATTTGGCCAGGATGGTAGCAAAACTCAGTTTTCTAAAGGAACTGTCAGGTGTGATCATGTGACAGCAGTTCTAAGGGAATAAGGAGCCCAACATGGTATGTGTTAAAGTGCAACCTCCTCCAATACTTGCATCTCAATGCTCAGGAAAAAAAATGACCAAAGTTTGATGCGAAGTGGCAGTATAGAAGAGCTGGAAGCAAGATGGGTTTGACACTAACTACTTGACATTGTACTTGGCATTACATCTGGGATACTGTGTCCAGTTTTGGTCTCCACAATTGAAGAAAGACTGGCACGATTTCAGTGGAGGGTCCCAAGTTGCTTGAAAGCTGAAGCAATCACCAGAGAGGCTGAGATTCTAGCCTTGTTCAGTATGAAAAGAGGGAGCTTCAGGGATACATAACTGCAGTCTGCTAGTACATAGTGGATGCTATTAAGAAGAGGGAACCAGAAACCACATGCCTACTGAAGCAGGAAAACAAGACACTCGTCATAAATTACAAAAACAAAGGTACCAAAGGATACTAAAAGAAAAAAAAGAAGAAACCACTACCATGATAATTAAACATTGAAACCACTAACATGATAATTAAACATTGTGACAGAGTGCCCTGGGAGGTTGTTCTTGGAGTTTACAAAAACTGATTAGAGGAAGTCCTACACAGTCTGGTCTGAATTCAAGGTTGGTTCTGAAATGGAGATTTTAGGAGTTTGCTTAAGTTAGCAATATGAATTAAGCATTTAAATTTTAGCTTGCAGAATTGTGTGTTGAATTTTAACCTTTTACTTAAGAAACCTCTGCCATAGTACAAAGGGCATAGGAAAATGAAAATTTCTGAAGCTTCTTGCGATAAAAAACAATACTGGGAGAAGATCAAGGAATGCAAGAAACCTAGATAAAGGAGCTCCTCTGTGTCCAAGCTGATCAAAATTGACAGACATACTCAGATAAGCACCAAGGGACCAAAGCACATGCACAAAGGAGAAAAGTTCAAAAGTTCAATCATGAATAAGACCACAGCCTTCAGCCTCAGAGACCATCAAAAGACCCCCATGCACCACCACCATGAACAACGCATGCTCAGAAGGGCGTGGATCTAGTTACCATGCGAGGCGAGGACAGGCAGGGCCAGGGATTGAATATGCATAGAAATGTTGTGCAATGTAATGTATATAGAGCACCTTTGTGAATAAAGATGTGACTCAGACCAGGGCTCAGGGCACAAGTTTTCACAAGATCTATCTCGCTTGTGCCAGGCACTGACATACATACCCACTTCATAGCTACATCAGGTTGTGGAGTCTATTTATTCCATATATCGCTTCAGTTCTGTTCTGATCAGGTGGATGTACTGGACTACCCCCATGTTGCCTTCCAAAATAATGACTGTGATTTCATAATTGAAGATCTGTTTACACATAACCTAAAGGTAACCCAAGAAATGGGTGACAGATTTCAAATATCATTTATAAAATCAGCAGATTAAGTTCCATATAAATAATCACCTGTTAATCCATTTCCATACTTCTGCTAATGACATTCTGCACTGCTTTTTTCTGTGTTACCTTGGTTTGTGCTTTGAAAGAAAGAATCAAGATTAACATCCTAATGCTAACAGGCAGGCACTCCCAACAGATGTGTTCATTAAACTGAGAGCACTTGGCCACCTATGGCATCAAGTTAGGAGCAGGAAACATTTTAATACTGTTCATTTTCTTATACACTATAGTCTATATGGTGTCATACCTGTTTTCCTGAATTAAGAAGGCAGAAGAGTTTGTCTTTGCTCGCTTCCTGAAATTTTCTTTCTTGAGGGAAAAATAAAAAAAAAAAATAGGGCATAAAAAGAGACATTTACTTTTTTTTTCTGCCCCTACAGAATATGAGGATCTCATTCCTTTATTTGTGCAGAGATGTGAGGGTGGAGAAAGAACCGAGACCTTACCTCGACTGGGATAGTGATTTTGGGGACAGTGGGAATTAGCCAGTATTTTGCACAGACATAATGTTTCAATATACAATTAAAACAAACTTTCAGCTACAGTAGAGTACAAATGAGAGTTTTTATTATATTGCTTGTTTGATTCTTGTGGGTTGTTGTTTTGTGTTTGGTTTGTTGTTTTGTTTTTTTTTTCAGTTTAGATCTGCTCATTTGTTGGTTGCTTGTGTGTTTAAAGCTCCTGGTTCTATTTTTGCTTTAATTTCAAGTTCATACAAAATTAACATGCTGCGTGTATAGTTCCACATCCAAACACTTTAATTTGGGCTAGAATTTAACTTTTTGAATGTAAAGACAAAAGTAATTTCACCTAAGAACTGTCCCACTTCAAACTTTTTCACACAACAAGGACAGTGAAGAGCACAAGTGAAAATGGACTTTGAGAGTTTGTAATTACTAACAACATAATGACTAGGTTTGTCACTGGAACGCTTGACCAGGAGCTAAACTGTCTTGCATTTCAGTGTCAAGTGTCAATGGCCCAGACTAGTTATGCAATCGAGTTGACTGCAGATAACTGAAGTCTTGAACAAAAAGTCATTAACCAATGCTGAACTATTCAGGCTGAATCTCTATGAATGAATGTGAGTTTAAACAGAGAAGAGTTCTGTCTTCCCCTTCTTAACTGTTTTAGCTGTTTCTGAGATAAAATTTTAAATTGTTTGGACATAGCTTCCCAAAATATAAAAAAACACCACACAATCAAAGAATCAGAAAATTCCTTGGGTAAAACAAATTCTTAAAACTCAATCTTTAAGTTTTTAGCCCAAATATCTCTCAGCAATTTTCCATCACTAATGCTCAGTTATTAAAGTAAGACTAACTAATGCAAGACCAAAACTACACAGTTTATAAAATAAAGTATAGGGGACAATTGTTATGAGTAGAAAAAGCTGTCCCTTTTTTTTTTAAAGGTTGCAGAGCTAACAGGTTGGGTCAGTTGCTGCCAGGGTGGAGTTCTAACTGTTTGTTATTGCAACCACCTGTCCTTTTCATTAACTACCTGTCATTGATGGCTAAGAATTCCTCGTTTTGTCGAGTGACACCCTGATGCTTCCTAGAGGATGATATCCAGACAGTGAAGGGGAAGGGATATCAAGTCGCCATGCAAATGACATTAGATCCAGCATGCAACAGGAGAGACCCCTCACCAAACCTAGCCAAAAACCTCTTAAACAACGAGCCAACAAAAAATTGACAAATCAAAGTGATGTCTAGATGTGAAGAACAGAATCTAGTATCTGCCAAGGCCTTTTTACCCCTCACCCTAACCTAAAGATGCCAGCCAGACAAAGGAGCTTGAATGTTGAACCAAAAAGCAAGGGATTTCCTGATGCTCTCATGAGGACGGAACCCCCAGCTCTGCCCACAGACCGGTGGACAAAACTGCACTCTTCCTCTTCCTCCGAGTCACTCATCGGAGCAGCGGCAGCGTGAGCGCGGACCCGTTGGTTCTCCCCACCCAAGCTGATCACTTTTAATAAGGGCATTAAAAAGGAGAAAGGTCCTCTGCCCGTGTTTATTTCAGCATGTTTTATGAAAAATACAATTATAGAAACTTTGTCATGTTTCAGAAAATTACTTATGACAATGTGGTCAGGTGCTGCTGACATGTTAACCAAAACTATTAACTCCTCAAATCTAAGGAACTTATCTTTAAGTAGCATGATAGGCCAAAAAAAACTTGATGAATAAGGTAAATTCTAACACTGACACAAGATCAGCAAATACCAGTGCTGTTATCCTGTGTGGTAAATTGTCAAAATTGTACAGTGTTGCTTCAAGATGGTGAAAAATTGATGAAACTCGTTGAGAAAAACATGAGATGTGCCTCTTCCGTATCTTGCACCTGCCTGGATTAGGGCCTAACAACTGACTGTTGTCTGGAGTGAAGTGGAGGTCTGGCAGTCTGGTGCTATTTCAGTCAGGCACAGAATAGCACCTGGACTCTGCATCAGCTAATAGCCACATTTACTTTGCTGAGAAAAACAAGCCTTGTTATGAATCTGCTTCATTAAGGAGATAAGGATCAACTAAAAGAACCTCTGATGAAGGCCTAATAGCCTTTACTGTCACCTCAGTAGTCGAGGGCCAAAGTGTTTACTCTGCCTCTTCTGTCAACTATAAATTCTGACCCAAAGTAACTGATATCTTCATTAAGCTTCTTTAACATGTTCACTTGCACACTCTTCAGGATGCAAATGAAGGAGAACATGGATGTGTAATGCATGTATGACCAAAGTCACCCAACTCCACTTATAACATGTAATTGTTCCCCTCCCTCGGGAGAGGCCAAAATTTATAGTATGAAAGAGGAGTTTCAGAGTGGAAAAGGTGGGTGCAGAAAAACCCTTCTGAAGGGAGAAAACATCTCTGCCTGCTCAGTATGTGTCAATAGCCTGTGTCTTTCCGGAGGGAACACCTGTTGGTGAGCTTTGCACCTGCAAGGGCAGAATTCACATGCCAGAATTCATTTATATGCCCATGGAACTATTAGAATCTCTCTTGCTATACTCTCTGTTGTGACACACATTACTGTTCTGTACTTAGTGTATTTATCACAAGCAATACTGAACCTGCTTTCCTGGTGTTTCAATAAGCTGTACTAGTCATGAATCTAGATCATGCAAAGTCCCTGTTGAACATGATCATATGTATAGTACAGGACTGGTAAACAGCACTGTTTGTGCTCATGCAAGTTTTTATTTTGAACTCAACCAGATTTACAGAGCTTAAATTTGCTATAACCAGAAATTAAGCTCAGCAGCACCCAGTTCCTTTGATCTCTGAGGATCAGCTGGAGTGCAAGGGGGTTTATTTTCTGCTAAATTCTTATACCCATAATGAAACACCCTGAAACTTTCAATCTTCCTTATCAGAAGCTGTTGAACACATTATTTGATAGAATGTACCAGCATCCTTAAAAATGACAAAAGCCTTTCCAACCTTTCAAATTTCATACATCTTTTATATATGATAGTATGAGAAGCAGTAGCTGTTCTCATTTCATTCAGACACCAGATGTGAATGTCATACATTAAAAAGTTTTGCCCTACCTACGTTCTTATGTGACTACTTCTTATTGAGTTTTGGTTTATTATCTGTTGTTGCTCATGATATTCCAATGATCAGATTGTGTAATATGTGCATTCCCCAGCTTCTGTGTTTAGTTTGAGCCTTTATTTGAGTGTACCAGTATGAAATAATGCATTCTCTCTTCATTTTTTTTGTGAGAAACAAACTGGTCACTTTGAAAATTTTACAACGTTTATTAAACCTTAATAAAATACTACAGCAGGATTACATAAGGAAAAAGTTGCAGCACTGAGAACAGCCCATGCGCATACCACATGGCTGGTTTGTCTTCAAGACGGATGCTCAGTCTTTTATACACCTACGGGTTGCATCAGCCAGCCCTGGCCCCTCCCAAAGTCTGTCAGTCAGCTCTTCTTTGCCATTTATTGGTGGAAACTGCTTTCTTGTAACTTGATTGGAGATCAGGTGTTGCCATGCCACACCCCTTCAGCACCAAGCTTTTCTATTCCCAGCTGCCCTAGGTAAGGGATGCCTGCACACCTTCTTTTTTACCTGTCCTAGACAACTCCGGCTGTCTGATTGTCACTATATGGGGGAAGGGGAAAGGGAACTATGTGGAGAACAGAGGACACCTAAACTACAATAACTATACATCACTAAAGCTTTTTATTAATATTCACACAATAGTTATCTTTTAATTGCAAGAGCCAATCATCTCATTATCTCTCTATAATATTTTTCATGAAGTAAACCAACCCTTATTCTTATGATTTCTTTTAAAATATGTTTTTATGCTTTGAAAACATATGCACACTGTGTCTTTAAAACTTAAATTTTATGTTTGTATTTATTTTCATGTCCCTTTTTTATAACATTTTGCCATTGAGTGAAAAAACAAATTTTCCAGGAAGTCTCATTCTTTTCAAATTAATCACCAAGTGCTGTTTTCTGTCACAGTGCAGTGCAAACCAAAATAAACAGCAGGAACGCATAACTCTTTTTTTTATACTTCTGTGATGTTAGCAGTTGCTCTTTGAAGTGTTTTTCCTTGTTTATAAAATCTGTGACACTAATAAAGCATTGCACTATGACTGTACTGTGAGCTATAAATCCCACTGAAACAGAGGGATAAAAGCCACAAGAGTACATTTAAACAAGAACATATCTGAATATTTATAGAAATTACTTTAAGTGTATTTGAGATAGAAACATGGTGACTCAGTTTATTCTTTATTTTAAAGGCAGACTCCCAAGCATGTTCTGCTGTAAATTCTTGCCCAGAATTGTTGAAGCCAGACGTGATGCTTCTTTATTGTCTTTGCTCACATTCAGGATGAAGAGAGGAAAAAAGTAGTAAAGTTAGGTACTAAATGCTTGTCTTTGTGGTGATTTAGTGGGAGGAGGAGCTTTCAGAAGAGAAAGATGTGTATTTGTGGGTTGGCAAATAGCCAAAGTGTCACAAGGAGACACTAGGCAGTCATGTACCATTGATCTGGAATTTCTTTTACAGTCTGACTCCAGGGTAATTTTGTTCCCTCTG
The DNA here is from genome assembly GCF_047830755.1 of Zonotrichia albicollis. Lineage (NCBI taxonomy): Eukaryota > Metazoa > Chordata > Aves > Passeriformes > Passerellidae > Zonotrichia > Zonotrichia albicollis. Next base: position 56,870,730 of record NC_133822.1, on the reverse strand, counting down.
TTACCCTTACAAAGCATAGCTATATACCAGTATCTACTCTAAAATTAATGTGGTATTTTCTTTTCAGTTAGTTCAAAGATATTCTTTCCTTAATAATATAAATTTGTAACTGTATTTTGAGTTTCCAGTATACAACCCAAAGACCAATTTTGCTAGCCAAGTTTGCCCCTCTGTCAAATCTTGTTTCCAAGTATAAATAGAGGGAGTTTTTTAAGCTAGGTCCCCAGATTCTCCAGTTTTAATTCAGCCTATTATAAAAGGTATTTTTAATTATGTGCTATTATACTTGTCTCATAATATCCATATGTTTATACTGGCATACCTAAACAGTAATAAAGCTGGAACTAAAGTTAAAATTAGTTAGCTTATAAATAGTATTTGTTTAAAAATGTTAACCATTGCTGAGAGGATTGCATTTCCATAATGTCTCAGGGGCAACATTATGTGAACACTGTACTCATATCCCAAACAGACAAAATAATCACCAAATGACAACACATGCTTTGATGTCCCATTGATGCTATTGTCCCACTTTGACGAGGAAACATTAAATAAAATCAAGCCTAAGTAACAGAAGACAATTCACAAGTGACAAAATAAATACCATACGTTATTAACCAATTGGTAGATAAAATGTGTCCAGATGTGTTTCTGTAGTGGTGTGTTCACATCATCAGTTTCTGCTGGAGAGGTGGGTTCTTTTCAGCTGCAAGTTCATTTTTCCTCCAGGAGTCACTATCAGATCCAGCTCTGAGAAACTGCATATATAAGGAAATTCTAAAAAAAAAAGGAATTTTTTCTCTTGCAAAAGTTTCATACAACATACAGATTTTATAGCATTTCAAATAAAAACTTATACTTTTTTTAAAAGTCGAAAATATTTTTGCAGTGGAAAATATGTCCAAAGTTAGAAAAATTTTAACATGTTCAAGAATTGAATTTTTTTCATTACCATGCAAATAATTGTAAAATTAAGACATCTTTTCATGAATTTTCATAAATTTTGCTGTTAATATTTAAATGGTAGCTTAGCAGTTTTTGCAGCTGATGCTCTGAAGAGCATAATAAATCTCACAAGAGACAGAAGTGCCTTGGTGGTAATTGGGAGACACAAGATTTTTAAACTGATTTGTGTTTCTTTATTCATGGGGTGATTCCAGCACGCACAGTGTCTGACTCAATGGTGTTTCTTACCTGCATGTCAGAAATCTGTTTTCAACAGAGCTGAATTAAAATTTTCACTTTTGCAAACTACATACATAGTGAAACCTCAGTTCGCCACCAAGACAATACCAGTTTTTTTCAGAAACTGTTGCTCTAAAAAGGTGTATTGATTTCAGAGGTATTTAAGAGGCATAGAACTTTTATCCTTGATCAAACCAGTAGCTTAAATTTAATTACTGTCTTCCTGCTGAAAACGTGTAACCTAAAAGTTAAATACCCAATTCTCCTCTTTTCTTTTTTTGTTAAATGCACTCAATAGTGTTGAACCCATCTTCTGCATGTTTGATCTATAAACAGATGAATATAAAATTGACTTAATAAATCACTAGTGACAGGTTCAAGAGAACCCTGCAGTTCTTATGAACTGAATGCTAAATTAATATGGCTAAACATATAAAAGGAATTTGTTAATGAGGTTGTATTATTGCTCTGAACTGCTTGTAACCTTTGCCATTCTTTTGTAAATTTTAATAAAAACATAGTACTGGCTGTGTCACATTAAAATCAAAACAATCAAACTGTAGTCAGTTTACCTTTTTGGTGGTGTTTACCTGGTTTGTATGTGCTGCTTTTTTTCTTGAGTAAAGCTGAACTTCAAAACTTCCGTGTTTCTTTTGAGACACAGCAACTTCTGCTGCAAACAGGCAGAATGAGATTTAGCCTCAGTTTTAAGTACCCAAAGTTGGCATACCCTACAGGGCTAAATGCCCAAGTTCCCATTTCACTAAAATGAGATGTGGACTCAGTCACACAGCCTCAATATTTCCATAAAGGGGTGGGTGTTTTGTTCATCCTGGCTTTTTTTTTTCCTCCAGTTCTGTGCAAATGTCTCAGATACCATGAGGGCATTTCACAAACCTTTAGATGATAGCATTTAGGCAAACATCTCAACCTAATGTAAAGAGAGTTTGAGCAGTGGGCAAATGTGCAACCATCTTCACACAAACACCTTGATTTTATGTCATTCATATGAACTGATTCTCCCTTCTTGAGGTCAAAGCTGTTTTGCCTTGGATATCTGTTCTTAAAGCCCAGGATGTGTTTTATCATGAGGCCTATCAACTTAGAACAACTTATAAAAATGATAAAAATTTTTGGGCCAAAATTTCTGTTCAAAGAAATAAACAGTGGCAGGTAAAGATCATCCTGCCCAAAGGTCAATTCCTTTTCAAGATTTGTAGGTTTTTTCATATTTCAAATGTTGGAAAAAAGAATCTGCGTTTTTTTTCAGGTATCATTTAAATCCTAATTTATCCTATTTTTTTTCTCCTGTTTTGAGTATGGGCAAGTAGGATAGGAGAGAGCAAGTAATTCCTTGATTAGAAAAATGACTCTACAAACAACACATTCATCAAACAGAGACCTGCACTTCCACCTCTACAGAGTGTCCCAATGATAGGGCATCAAGTAGGAAAGTAAAATTTATTGTGATTAATGTCCAGGAAATTTTCTTAAAGGAAGAGATATTCTCACTGAACTTTCTTATCAATGCATTAAGTTCCTTTCAAACTTAATTCCTTCTTATTAACACACTGCTCCTGGGTAGTTCCAAGGAGGGTTCTTTGGCTAATGTTGAAAAGTGTTTCAGCATTGGACAAAATCTCTGCAAGTTGAATTCGGATTCTTCTGTATTAATCTGCCTCATATTTTCTTTTTCTGACTAGAACTTCACTTTAAACAAGTCTCATACAAACATTTTTTTTACTAATATTAAGTCACAACCAGCTATTTAACAAGTTATTGCAGTTGTAGGATTAAACCGTGTTTCACATATCCAGAAAGATGCCTCTTTTTCTAAACACTGGAAGTTGACATAAAAGCTTCTCATATGTAACTTCCCTGTATTACAAGCAGAAAAAAAGCTTTGAAAACTGAACAAGAAGTTTTTCAATAGAGGCAGTAATGAAGCATATCTTTCTCTGACTGTCCATTTCATATCTGAATTGTGATGTTAAATTGTTTCCTCTGTCAAGTTTCTTATATTATTCTGTTACAGCATTTTAAGCTATCTTCTGTACACCTTTCTGGGATTCTGCCAGGTTTGTATGCAGTAATTTGGCCAGTTAATAAGAAGTGCTGATTGCCTGTCTGTCCTCTGCTCTTGGTCTCTGTGTAAACTCCACAAAACACTTCACCTCACAGCAGCTGATAAGTCAAACCAAGGACTGTGACCCTGTACAGGCTCTGTGGAAATTCAATATTTTAAAGACATTCTTCTCTGACCAATCTTGTAAATGTTCAGTAGCTTTCCAAATTTTGAAGGGGAGAAAAGGAATGGAGCAAATGGATAATAATGTATCTTTATGTTCTGATGCACAATAATTATGGGTGCATACATTTTTTTTTCTTTGAATTGATGACATAATCTTACAAAGTCAAATTTCAAAAAAATCCTAAAAAATGTAGTAACACATTTTAAAATCTTACTCTGTATTGGACTAGCTCATAGCTCTGAGGAAATTTATTTTCCTTCCGTCACTTTTCTAGAGGCTCCTACTAGCTGCTCAGCTTTCAGTTTTAGTTATGAATATACTTACCTCTTTCAGACTACATAAAAATGTGCAAACATCCTAACCACATATGCATAGAGTCCAGTATTCTTTTACTATGACTTAAATTTTTTGACCTTTATAAAACTGATGTAAAATGCCAGAAATCAGAATCTTAGTACTGGAGACTAAATTTGCTTTTATTTTTACTCAGTTAGATGTTTTCTTGACTTGTCTATGTGGAAAAAGGTATTCACATGTCTTGCAACATGCATGTATTTGTCTTTCAGCAATTTGCATCTACCTGTTGAATATTTGAGAGCAGCAGAACACATTAATATAGACTGAAACATCTTAGCTTTACATCATACCACTTTCTTCAGAGTCATTCGTTGAGTTAGGAAGCAGGGACAATGCCCTGAGACTCACATCACTAGCCACTCCATGTAAAACATTAACAGTAAATGGCTGAAGCAAACAGTTGGCAAGCACTCATATGCTAAAAGGCAGAAATGTTCAGCTGGGGTAGACTTTTGCAGTTAGAGTACTGCAAGCAAGCAATATGACAGAAAGCAGCATTATGCCAATGGATTCAATGTTAATTAACTATCTTTTGGAAGAATTTCCAAACCAAAATTGTCATACTTCCAGCATTCATCAGGTGAGGTGTCTGCTCTTGCACCGAAAACTCAGCTTTAATTTCTAGCTAACTGTTGGTGTTGGGTACAATTTAAATCAATAAAAATTAAGAGCAAGATTATTTAGATAATCCTCAGTTCCTGGAAAAGGCAAATTATTTTCACCAGCAATAATTATTTTCACCAGCAATAATCACTAGCAACGTATCTGCAAATTTAGTTTTCTCACTAGTATCTGTTGCAGACATTTAACAGTTATTTGGGTTTCCCATAAAGAAATAGGGTAAGTAATTCTTTAATAATTATTCAACCTACTGGAGATGAAACTGCTGAAATATTCAGTCAGCACAGTGTTAAAATGGGAGACAAATTTATTGTAAGCTCCAAATCTGTCATTTTGCTACATGACTAAAGGACTCATAGATTGAAGACATAATAGCAATAAAGACTTTGATAAATGTAGTTTGGGGTAAGGGAAAATTATTCCCTTTAAGGGAAGTTTGTTTGCTCAGAGAATATGTCAGCTATTATGAACAAAGGTGGCAATTATCTATCTTAGCCTTTTATAAAGTTTTGGATTACTCTCACATTTCAGAAATTAAATAATTAAATCAGCAGCAAAGTCACTAAAAGTCTTTAGAGAGTTTCTAATACTCTTGGTCTGAGAAAGGAGCAGGAAAACTTGATCTTCCAATCAATTCGTAGATTACTGTCACCTCATCTCTAAAAATATGAAAATATTTTGTTCCAATTCTTTCTCCTATCATCCCTTTGACTGTGTCCTAAATTTCAAAAATAACAAATTAAAACTTTTGCAAATTTCAACAAAGCTGAATGGAGGAACAGAAATAGCAGGTATGACTGACAGAACAGTCAAAGGAAGATTTCATATCCTCTTCTGCACAACAATCCATGCAGAGGGTAAATTTTTCAGCAACAGGCAAACCTAAGCTTGTATCTATCTTAGTGCAAGTCAGTCACAAGCCACAGCACTATAGGAAATCAAGTCAGTTTCCGAAGTGCTGCATTTTCTGGTTTATGCCTCTTTCAAAACAAACTCCCTTCCCTTTCCTGAATTAGTAATTAAGTGTCTGAAATTTGAAACCCAGAAAGGGAAAACCAGTTATGAGCCTGTTATCTTTTTCAGCTTTTCTAGAAGCTGCATGTATTTAAGAAGCCACAACATTTAGACTGCCCTTCAAAAAGTCCATATGCTGGTGTGTCTGTGACATCTATTCTTACATAAATTACTCTTAGTGCTTTAAAATTAATTTCCCAAGTTTGAAACTTCATCCACGTTCATCTTTCAAGTGTTGGAGATTCTTATGTCTTTGTCTGCAATTCTGAGCAGCCCCACTATCATATCTCTTTTACTTGAGTGAGGATATGCACTCTGGTTAAATCACCTTTTAACCTTCTCTGCAGATCTACTAAATTGATTGAATTATTTAAACCTCAGATAATAAGACTTTTTCTCATTCCCAGATCCCTTTTATGTCCGTTCTTTGAACTATCTTCAGTATTTTCATATTTGTCTGGGTGTAGACACCGGCTGCAGACACATCCTGGCAGGTCTGTTTCTTGCATACTAAGTCAAAATTATTTCCTTACTTTAACTTGACAGTCTTTTCTCACATAGATAATGTTAGGCCTTTTGCTCCAGTATGAGATTTAAATGTCACATTAAGGATGTTCTCTGATGATTTCAAGTAGCTTTCTGAATAATTACTTTCTGAGGTAGTGTCCTCCTCTGTAGGTATAGATGTAGTTACTTGTTTCCTTTGTTACTAAGCACAGTGAAGTGTGTTAAAATACATTTTGGGAGGTTGTGACCATTTGGTTTCAGAGTGATTCAGGTAACTGATCACTTGTCCTCCTCATTAGTTGCAACTCCACACCTAAGTATGTCTAGCATGCAGTTCAAAACAAGGTCTAATACAGACACTTCATAAACATTTCTATGTGTGGAAACCCAGTCAAAACAGCTCCACTTGCTGATCCCTGTGCACTGAGAAATACTAGGTTTAACCAGACTTTAAGGTGGTTTTAAGCTATTGATTATATGCTATCTTTATTTTCTACAAGTTTTTAATCAAGATATGATAGGATTCAATGGCAAAGACCACTTTATTAAGGTAGAAATTTCTCAGACTGAGCTGCATTCCTTATAATAAAAATATAATTAATACAGGCATTGCTATGAATCCGATGTAATTTGTTATGTCTGATCTATTTTCAGTTACCAGTATGAATGCATACTTCGCATTGTATTTCTCTGATATCTTTGTTGATAAAAGGATAATTTAATCCAGCTGAATTTAACTGGGAAAAAGGTTACTAGTTTTATTGGAAAGAACTTTCCTGATGGCTTGTAAATTTATTTTTCCAGGTAGTCAAACTTGAAGTTATAGTGGATCTAATGCAGTGCCACTGTCATGCAGGCTTGGGAAGAAAAGGCCAATAGCAGCATATCTCTTACAGGGGAAAGCATGCTGGAGGAACAGGCAAGGCAGCTTGGCAGCTCAGGAAGTGTGTAAATTAGCCCATAGTAACTCAAGCTCTGAGAGACTGTAAGCATAAATGCCTCCTGGAGTTTTAGGTGCCAAACTGTTTGTGACTAGATGCTAAAAAATAGCCCACATCATGTCAAAACAAGATCAGCCTACTCTTCACAAAGTAATTTTACACACACAAACATGCAAATATCCAAACACCCACAACCTGCTGGAGAGTTTCTGAACAAAACAATGCACATAAGTACATGTAGATACTGTGGTCATCCCAGGTTTTCTCATGGATTGTGCCTTGTTTACTGTCTGAGCTAGAGGCATACGGATCAAATACGTAGGTTCCAGTTACTTGTTCTCTGTCTATTCAGGATGCGACTTTCAAGTATTATATAGCAGATAATGAAAAGGCAGAAGGATTTAACTCACTTGAGTAATCCTATTTCCTAACATTCATTATCAGTAACTTCACAGCTGCTGTATGGCTTACTTATTAAAATAAAAATTAGGAGGAGAAATCTGTTGGTGTCAGATTTATTCTGAGTGGCAAGACTTACCACCTGACATATCTAGGTAATTAAAGGGGGCCTTTAACAGAAGGTTAGAACTCAAATATTATACAGAGTTTATTTCTTGTCATGCTGAAATGAATCTTGGCCAGTGCAAGGAATTTTCTCAGTAGTATTCTGCGCCGATATTATGCAGAGATGTTTGAAGAGTTTCTCTCTTTGGAGTCCTTTTCTCCAGATAATTATCTTCCTTTATTCTGTCTGTCCCTGAAATGCCAGTTCAATCATTGATCCTTAACTAAGAATAAGCACATGAATGATTAGACAGAACCACACTTTTTTCAGGGGAAACATGTAGGTGAGCACAAATTTCTGAATAGGGATTATATCAAACACATATATTTTACTGATTTGGAAGTAGCATCATCAGTTATGTATTTTTTTCTTCTTTCATTATTCTGTTTTTCCTTTTTCTGAGAAAAAAGTGGCTTTAAAAAAATATACACTCTGTCGACCTATCTAGTTGTCCTTCTGGAAAGAACAAGAAATCTGAATTGATTCAGCATAAGTTTCTTTGCTGTGTATTACTCACTCTTCTGAGAGTGAAGAAGAATATAGGTCTTCAAGATTCTTCAATCTTATACAGATATAGTAACAAAATATGGGTGGTGTAAGAAAAGTACTTGCAGGAAAAACAATCTCCAGTCATTCTAGAGGTGATGTCTTGTCCAAACACAGCCCTATGCACGGCTTTGTGGAAAGGCTATTTGGCCTCAAGCGTTTGTCACTTGTATTTGCATTAGCCCAGAAAACATTAAAGTGTGTACAACAAAGCCTGCTTCATACCCCCAGTGGTGCCAGATTTACATTTCAATCATATCTGACAAGCAGGTGTCATTCTGTCTGTTTGTATTCAACTATGTCACTTACTGATGTTTAAAAAATAAAGTGTATATATGACAAGAACATCTTTTTTATTTAGGTAATCAAAAAACTGCATGATAATGCTTTCACACTGATTTCCTTCCTCCAGGATAGCAGAACATTTGTCATCAGCAGGATTGAGACAGGTTTTTATAAAACAATACAAAACTTACAATTTAATCGTCTTTCTTCAGTAAGCATCTAATTCCTACTGCAAAAGAGAAGAAAATTATAAACCAGCAAAATACTTTGTTGTTTTCCTGGAGGGAACAATATAATAGAGTGGACTGGGTATGGTAATAGACTTTTCCCCAATATATAACTCCAGCATGTCCCCTGTGGTTCTATAAAAACATTCTAAAGAATGTTTCAGTAAAGAAAATAAGAGAGTGATAATGAAAACTGAATTAGCAATCATTTGGACAGCCAGCTGTTTTGGGTTAATGTGCATGCCAGTTTTTGGAGATATTCCTTCTGGTTTATTTAAACATACTTAGTTTGCCATCCTGTCAGACGTTTGCAGTCCAGCATACAACAAAAGCCAGCAGAATTCTGTGAGTGTTTTTGGGCTTCGGTTCAGCATCCTCACAGCTGACCCACAGTGTGCAATATCTGATAATGACTGATTTGTCTTAAACATGTTCATTAAAAGGAAGGAATTTATCTCTTATTAGCCTTTTCATTGACGCTGCTGTTTGGCAAAAGGAAATTTAGTATTTTGGATTAGCAAGGTTTGGGGTAGTGAACTGTTGAAAGTAATGTTTTTTTTGGTATTAATCTTCTGGTTGGGTTAATTCGGGCTTATTTTCAAATAGCATAAATAAAAGTTACCTGGAAATATTTCTTAACATGACATTTTTTCTGATCCAGACAGAAATGTGTACCATCTGTCATAGCAGAGAAAAAAGCCTGATGTTGAAGAGGCATTGGGGTTTTTTAACTGTAAATGTTCACGACTTTTACAGGTTCATTTAGTACTTCCCATGTAGAAAAGTGCTTTTAACTCAGAAACAGTGATATAGTTCCTTACATGAAGTAAGGAATACAAAAATAAAAATTTGAGTGATGGGCCAAAGAGGGACAGCGTCTCACTGGTAATTTTCCTTTCCTCTCCATGTGATATGTCAGAAACTACACACAACCACAAAAAATAGACATGCAAAAATAAATATGTTAATAAACTCATCTTTTATACATTTAGATTTATGAACATTAAGAATCAGGTTGGTTGCAAAATATTAAAGTTGGATAGCTTCAAGTTCAGTGGTATCCTTTATTACTAGTGGCAGAGGAGTTGAGTTTTCAAGTATAATGCAAATATATTCCAGAGCTGAACTACATAACTGCCAACAAAGAAATAGGAACTTAAAAGATCTGTGCTGAAACTTGTTCTCTGTGTTGTCCTGGTTAAGATGTCCAACTCCTAGAGTTGCCAAACCCTGTATGTATATTCATGTTCTCTCTACAAAGACAGAAATTGGATTCTTCTTTTTGTACTTAGGGATATTCCTTAAAAGAGCTCCTTCTTACTTCATGATGATCTGTGGTTTGGAGATAATATTTGCCCCTGCAAAAGAAACAGGATATTTTTCTACAGCAACAGAGAGAATATTACACAAAATGGTCCACTATGTACCAACACAGGAGAACATAGTATAAACTGCAATATGAGGAGTATCTCTACACCTTAATTAATCAATGCATCAAAAGAGATGATGGATGGGAAGTATCATAAATTCGACATCTCTAATGTGTTTCCAGTATATGTATTTATTTTTTAAATTTAAGTAAGACATATACACCCTACAGCATTAAACTTACACATTAGAGCAGAGATTTAACAATGACAAAGGAGCATAAAAGGTGAACAAAAATATATTGAAAACATTTTCCTAATTAGGAAGGATAGACTGACTTCAGGAAAAAACAAAATCCAACACAAAATAACCCAAGTAATTAATGAGTTATGTTCTGTGAGAAAGGGAAACTTGGAAATAATTCTTATCAGTAACATTTAAATTTATATTAAATTAAGCTTTAATGTTTACTGTAAAATTTCAAGTACAACAATAAAATCCACAATGCAATATTAACTTCTGTAAGTTGTTGCATTATTTTCCAGAAGAAAAGGCAATGATTCCTTTTACAGTTTTGACTGGAACAGTGGGCTTGTCATTAATACAGCGATGAAGTGTATAAAATTTACTCCCCTGAATTATGAAATACTGATACATGTGCCAGCAAACAGACTTCACATAGGTACTGATCCAGTGATCTATGTTGAGCAATGAGCATATTCTCATGGATCATTGGAGGGAAATCACTGCAGAACGGCCTCTCTGGGCCATGGCCATGAAGTAGGGTGTGTTGACATGTGACATTCTGAGGGATAGGTCCACCCTTCCTGTTAATCCATACCCACCTGTTAGCTCACTCACTATCTACAGCAAAGGGAAGATGCAGCTGACAAAGCCACTTTGGAATCTTGTTTCTGACAAGGAGCGCATCTTTCAGCAGGCTCTTTATTGGCCACTTTGAAATCCTTAGGATGATCACTGGCATTGCTTTAATCAGGCCAAATCACATTTTCTGAGCAGTTCCTCAGCACCAATCAGGAATTACCACTGATGATGCTATTGTGCACATGACTGCTCTCTGCTGTAGCCTGTGAAATGTTAATGATATAAACACAGACCATGTGCTGCTACTTGTTCCAGTGTCAAAGACTGCCAAAGCCTTCAGGGCTGTTTGGGATCACTAATGTGTCTCATACCAGGTGCATATGGCCTGATATCAAGTAAGAATTTAATAATTTCTACTTGAATCTGATGCTGCTTTCTTATGTACTGTTGTATGTGGCTTCAAGTAAAGTCAGTAGGGACTGACAAGCAAGCAGACATCTGTCTAACCTGAAGCAGGAATGTTTTTAAGCCAAGAAAATGAAATAGAGGAAGAATTCTTCCATAATCCCATTTATTGGGCATCATGGAGGCCCAAAACTGGTGAATTCCCAAACTGTCAGACAGACACCGATATTTTATTGCCCAGTGGCTAGCCTCATTACACTCCATTTCTGTAGGGGATTATTTCATTCCACGTGGTTCCCTGGAACACACACTCTCACTCATATGCTCTTGCAGAGTGAAACTGGTAGCCAGATGAAAGGGGAGGCTCCTGGGTCCCTTGCCACCTGCTACGCTATCCCAAATTTAGCCTCTTTTTTCAAGTGTAATAATTAACCAGCCAGGGACATTTCAGTGCCTTTTCATCACAAAAGTGCTTATATGTACCTTATATCACTGAGTAATTCTATACTGAGAAACAAATAAATAAAAATTTTTCTGTGATACATTATACTACTATCTGAGGGGTTTGGTTCAGAACAGATTTCACAATACAGTAATGCTCATGCGGATTTTAAATCTGAGTGTTTTGAAGACTCCAGGATGCAGCATCTTACTGTAGACTAAGGATATAAGCATCATATAATCCAAAATAGTCTGGCCACAAATCTTATAATTTTAAGGTGTTTTACTTAAGTATTTCAGAGAAAAAAGAAACAGAAATTACTATTTCTGGATCCCAGAGTTAGGGCAAGAGTCCCCCTAGCAGGCGGGGTGAACTGGGAGTTTGAAAGGATGTGGATGTGGATCTCCAGGGGAGGCTGATTAGGATCACTGGGGCCTCTTGTTCTTAGGGTTCTGACATTTCATACCTCAATGTATATGGGGAATTTCTCTCACATATATAAATCTAAAGAGGAGACTTTCACCTCTGGTATACTGGAGCAAGACTCAATTGTTTATAGCAACACTTATTGACAAACTTTCAGTGCTATTGACATCTAAGGAAAAATTGAAGTAAATTGAAAATAGGTCTCACAAAGCAATTAATTCACCCCAGGGTTTAAAAACAAATTTCTGCTTTCTGTATTTTCTTATGTAACAGAACACATCCGTTGTGGTACACACTATTAAATCTCTTTACTTCTGATAAATGTGTTATAGTTGCCTCTCCTCCATCCACCACAAGCTGCCTTGTGGGATGGTGGGATTCAATCAGTGTATATACAGTTACTTGAAAATAGGTTTCTAGTTTTGGGCAGCCCACTAGGCTCTCCTCATATGGGGACTGATCACAGAACCAAAAAATAGTTTGTGTTGGAAGGGACCTTTAAAAGTCATCTCATCCAACTCTCCCTGCAATAATACAGGAACATCTTCAGCTGAATCAGGTTGCTGAAAGTTCTGTCCAGCCTTGAAAGTTTCCATGGATGGAGCATGAATTTCTTTTATAAAAGAGTGAGACTTTCCATGTGAACTTATTCTAAGGGAGATGTTAAAAGAAACACACAAATGCAGTCTAATTCTGCCTTGCCTCACTTTTGCAGCCACTCAAGGAACACACTAACTAGCTTGTAGATCACTAAAGTTATCTGCCAAAAGCCCTTTGTCAGTAAGGGGAATGCTCTCTCTGCTCAGTAGAGGTTACCACTTGCCAACAGTTTATTTAATGAGGGAGAATCTTTCCCCTCATAGTGTTATACTTTTAACATGTCTCAATCTTCATTAATGTTTTAAAAGAGTTATATTTTTCTTTTGCTTTGGACCAGTCACTTTTTAAATATTTTTTCCACCGTAAATTTCTACTGGAAAGAATAAAAAAAAGTTTCTTATCATTTTACTTGTGAGGATCGATCCGTAATAGTTAAAATACAAATTAGAAGCAGAACAGTGTAGATATTTATAATATCAAAAGTATTACATGATATGGTTGTATTTGATGGGAAGTAGCTGGATTGACAATCCAGGAGGGCCTAGGTCACTTCTAATTTTATGAACACATAGTAATAGGAGAGGTATTTATGCTGACTATATTTATTATACTGTACCACTAGGTAGAGCATGTCTTAGCCTAGGTTTATTGTCTTACAGAGGTAACATAATAAAGTATCTCCCAGAAGAACTTAATTTATGACTTCAGAACACTCCTTTGCCACAAGATTCCCTTTTTTAATATAAATATAAGCATAGTTGCTGTACAATGTAAAAACTTACAATTAGGTGGTGTGGAATCCTCACTAAAAATAATGGTTCACTACTTTTCACAGAAGCTGATACAAAAACAAGATGCTGATAAGAGCATCATGGTTCTTGTGAGATAATAAAGCAAACAAACTTTTAAATAGACTGAGACATCCTGTGAGAATCAGGTTCATGATACGCTGGTCTGTAGGAAACAAACTTAATTACTTCATTGAAGATTAAGGAGTTTTAGCTTCTTTTTTTTTTTTTTTTCCTGATTTTGTCTCCTGGCCTTCTCCCAGTAAACAATTTTAATATGATATTAGACTGATGATCAAGTCAGATTTACTCATAAGCTTCTTAATCCTATTTCATCCCATGGAATTGTTTTCCTATAATAAAGACAGTGCTTCTCCAAGCATGTCATGGTTTTAAATGCAGACGTGATTTGCCCTGTAGTGAAGACATGATAAAGAAGTGACATTTTCTGCTATTCTATTTAAGAACCTACTACATGGTTTGACTTTAGTATTCTGTTTTTATTATTTGGACTAATCTTTTGTTAGTTTGCTTACAAATCTTTGCTTGTACAGAGAGGCCAGTAGGGCTGCAGTGTCATTTCCTTAATTACAGCACTGGATTTTTTCATTGGATAGCTTATGAAGTCATTATCAGGCTAATGAACTCATTGTTCAAAAAAGTTCCACTGTGCTTCAACAATAAAAGACTTTCTAACCTCCCTTCAGAAACCACAGTTTTGCCTATCTTCACTGGGATTTTGCAAATTAAATTCTGATTCTGACCTTGTATAAGACCAACATTTCCTCTAGGAAAGTTTCAACAAATCCATCTCAACATTTCAGCTCTGACCTTCTCTCTCAGTGGAAGAAGGAACATTTCAAAAAATGTTAAGCAAATACCATGTGAAAATATGGGTGGTTTTTTACCTTCAAATCAGGCAGAAAGTTGGAGCTTTGACTTTATGGGATGACTTTCTGTAGGACAGATAATGAAACTCAGATAAGGCTCTCCAGCTGCTTGAAATACAAAGGTAAGAATTTATAACTTTTTTTTTTCTTTTTTTGCTTGACAACATGCCTGTAAAACAGAAAAAAACCCCATTTGCTCTCTATCCATGCTCAAAGGGACTGTTGTGAGGATCTTATTACAGGTACTAAACCACATGCTTGTAGTCAAGATGAGTGTACTCTTCGAACAGAAAAGACCAATGGACATGATAGTGTTGGAAAAAATATTCTGTCAAAGAAATTAAACAGAGAAATAAAAACCCTAAACATTTTGCTTTTGAAAATTGGCGTGATGAATCTCAGTAAAATGTGCTTTTATTTCTCATGATTTTTATTTGGGGATTTAAAATTTTTTAGACTTGAAGATTTAACAACTTACTTTACCAACTCACATGACTACTGTCACATTTAAATGCCAATGATTTTCAGCATACTGTCAGAGACTACTATATCTAGAGGATCAGAATCTGTTTTACCTGTGATATCAGTCCTCGCTCACTTAGGCATGAGCTAAGAGATTTTCTTGCTACTGAACAAACAGTCCATGTTCACTGTAATTGCAAATAAGATGAGAGTGTCTGTGTTTGGGAGGAGAGTTAAAACTATTGCAGCTTTTCATGCCAAAAAAATTCTCCCTCTGTGTGAATTCAGTGTTGCTGGCAAAACCCCAGTCTGAAATGGGTTTTCTTACTCACTTAGCATATTCTTCTGGTGTGAAGGAATAATATCCAACTAAACATCTTACAGAAAGCTGCTTGCTGATTTTGCTAAGCACACTTACTGAAAATTAGTTCTTCTAATTGCCAAAAATACTTTTCCAAATGTTTCTTACCTCAATTCTAGCCAGCAGGCAAGACATACACTGATGGGTGGAGGAGGTATGAATCAAGTCATGAGGTGAGTTACAACCTTTTATATTGCTTCTGAAATGAATAGATCCTCACAGGTATCAAATTAAATTAAAAATATAATTCTGTATAAATAATCTGTTAATGAGATTTCTGTTTATGTTAATTTCCATCAGAATGGAATGTAATGATGAGGTAAAAACTACTTATATATGTAGTCTTGCGCTTCTGATTGAACCTCAAATTATTGTTTTAGTAATGTACAGACTACATGCTTAAAAACTAGTTTTTCAAAAGCAGAACTTACCTGAACTATGTCATGCTTGAGTTCCAATGCTTCTGAGAGTTATTGAAAAGTGTAATAACTCATAACTATATTCTATAGACTTCTGTTGGAACTATTTTCTTTTCATAAGTGTATGGCATTTTTCTCAGATTTTATTAATATCTTTATAACTACTAGAAGGGAAAAAGTAGCTGAGATTACAGTGCCTCTGACAACTTAAATTCTCCTCCCCAGAAAAGTTTTATACCTGTTAAAATCACATTAAACTTAAGTAACAGGGGAAAAAAAAGAAAAAGCCTTCTCTGTTTTTACTCTGCTGTCTTTCTTTCAGTGTTGTGGATACCTGGTAACACTTCAGCAGATGAAAGATCAATGGAAATGCACACTTTGATTGTGACAGGGTTAGGATCCAGCCCTATGTACATGATTGGATTTATTACCCAATTAATCTACTCCTCCTCTTTGAAAAGGATGACATCCCAGATATAGATTTGGTTTAAAGAAGTAAAAATAATGATAAAATCCCAAAACTCAGTAAGTACAATAATTTGGTAATTTTATACTTAACAATAAGGAGATCAATTTTATAATGGATATCAAATGTTAGCTAAAGTCTATGAATATATATATATATATATGAATATAAAAATAGCTGTGATATATAAATATATGGATAGGCATGTATGAATACATATATATATATACATATACACACAAAGATTTCATTTGGATTGAATTTCATTTTGTGATGCTTTGCCTAGCATTGTTAAAAGTTTGCTTTTAAATCAGCCCTGCCAATACTAAAATAGCTATTTTAAGAAGCACAGAGATGAATGACAGATTTTCCATGGCCAGACTGTGTATTAGTTAGCATTTAGATAAAAGCTGATGGTTGCTGGACTTTTGATTTTGAGATGTAATTGTCATGTTTCAAGAAAATCAAAATTAAAGGAAAAGGATGATTAAAGATCTCAAGTTAAATTAAGCTTTGTTAAGATATTTAAACTAAAATGTATATACAGAAAAAATAAGAATGTAGCCCTGAAAGTTGTTGGGTAAAACCTGTTCCAGTGACTGCACTCAAATTATATGTTAGAATTACTGGATTAGAACTCCATAGGTGAAGAAATCTTCTCTTTGTTTGTTTGTTTGCTTGGTTGTTGTTGAATGCAACAGCAAAGCAAACTTTTTATGCAATCTTTGACTTTGCACAAATGTTTCAATCTAAAACATTTGGTTAAACTACCAAATATCTTTAATTTCCCAATTTTTTCTAAATATCTTTGTTGATCCCCTGACCAGCTACATTAATGAAGTTTGAATATGTGCCTGGTTACTGTTACTAGTCATTTTGATGAATAATACGGCTGCAAGCAATTAAAATTTTCATATAAAAAGGAGTTGGCTTAGAATTTGAACTTTCAAATGACTACCAACCAAGTTAAGAAGAAAATTTCTTCTTCAGTACAACAGTATGGTTATACAGGTATGTGAAATTGTGTAAAAAGTACTTAAAACAGGGAGTTAGATGACAGTTTTTCCAATTATTATCTTTTCTCTTCAGAGGTGTCTGCTGGAAAGGGAAGGTGATGATGCTCACAGACAATACTGGCAGTGACCTGAGGAAGGAGAAAAAGCAACAGAAATAAATTCTTGTAAAAAACAGCCTGACTTGAGAGTCTTTATTCAGAGAGCACATGAAGACTTCTTGTATTTTAGTATCATCTGGCAGAGGTTGGCAAAGTAAAGATTCAGGAAGTAAAGATGAAGGTATGCTGGTTTGGGCTGGGGTGAATTTTCTTCCCAGTGGCTCGTATGGGGCTGTGTTTTAGATTTGTGCTGAACACAGGGTTGATAATAAAGAGATGGGGTTTTTTAATTGCTAAAAAGGGCTTACACAGAACCAAGACCTTTTCTGTCACACTGTGGGGAGACTGGGGGCTCACAGGATGCTGAGAGGAGACACAGTCTGGACAGGTGACCCAAACTGACCTAAGGGATATTCTGTATGACATCATACCCAGTATATAAAGTGGGGGAAAGAAGGAGGAAGGGAGGGGACAGCCAGAGTGAAGGCATTTTTCTTCCTCAGTAACCATTACATGTGACAGGACTCTGCTCTCCTGGGGGTGGCTGAACACCTGCCTGCCCTTGGGAAGTGAATTAATTCCTTGTTTTGTTTTGCTTGTGTGCATGGCTGTTGTTCTCCCTATTAAACTACCTTTATCAACCCACAAGTTTTCTACCTTTTACCCTTATGATTCAATTCTCTCCTTGTTGCTGCTGGTTGTGTGAGTGGCTGCATGGTACTTGGTTCCTGTCTGGCATTAAAACATAACAGAAGGTAAAAAGGAGTGTGGGGCACACTGACATTTAAAGATATCAAGAATACAAGGCTGCAGAATAATACCTAGAGCACAGACTTTTGGACTTTGATATTTCCCCTGCATGCATTGCAGAGGCAGAGATAGTTGCAATTCTAACAGTTCAAGAGCAAATTTTCTGGACAGCAGTGATAGAACAAGAAGAAAAAAAAAAAAAAAGAAGACAAGAAGGAAAGAAACATAGGGAGGAAAGATCAAATGGCAGAATCATTTGCAGGCAGAAAGAGAGAGGGATGAGAGATAATCATGCCAGAAAACAGCGGACATTTGTGACCACGAAAGAAGAAAATCAAAAGGCATGTTGCCAAAGCATATTCAGGAAATATAAAGGTTTTGCTGTCTGTCAGGTGGTATCTGAGAATAGTTCAGTCAAAACAAAATGTCTCACAGACAATTTTTCCTCTTATAAAGCTTTGGTTCAATTGCTAAATATATAGTTTACATCAGTATTAATGTCTCTCATAGATTTCTGTTGAAATAGGTGAAAAGAATGAAGTTCATGTATTCAAATGGAAAAATACAGTAGAATGGAGTATGCATAGAGGCCTACACCATATATTTTTAGCAAATTGGTGCAGTAAATGCCAGTGAAATCGATCCTACAAACATAGAAAGAACTTGTAGAATTTCAGATAGTCATGCACTGATTTTATGGATCTCTGGGAAAAAAACTGCTGAAGTCACCAAGGATTAATAGCAATTCAAAAAGCAAAAGAACTAGTCTCACATGGAGGGCTTTATGATAGGAATATTATGTGGCATCCACAGAAAAGGAACTTCTCAAAAGACAAATATCATAGCACCCAGCTTCAGGATTATGTGGATTATGTGTTGTTCACAGATGAGAAGAATTCTAAACTAAGTAATTATGTAAAATTGTATGAAGTCATGTAGAATCTGATGCTGATTTCCCAGGTGGTTTTGCTTTCCTCCTACTTCTCATTACCTTTTAAGTTTTGCCTCCTGCTGGAGGTAAACAGGATAAGAGTAATCAGCCGCTAGTCAAATCCAGAATGGCAGACAGCCATATTCCTACTACAGAATTTTTTACTAAAGAAGGTAACAGATTTGTTCAAGTTGCTACATAAAATATGAGTTGATGAAATATTTTCTTCTTTTAAATGTTCACTACAAAAGGGATCAGAACAAACGTCTGTAAGCTGAATGATCTGCGCCTCATCTTTCATTTTAAGATTTAGCAACCTTGCACAGTTGAATCCATCCAACCAACAAAAAAAACAAGGCCTCTAACAAAATCTTTCTTTTAAAGCGTGCTTTCAAGTTTCCTATTATCACTTGGACACTGAAATAAATCCAATAGTTTTAGTGCTAGACATTTCCTCCCCACCTAGAAAAACCCACAGCACAACTCTTTTGTGGACTATATGGAATATTGAAATATTTCTGTATTCATAATCCTACAATATATGCTAATTGAATAATACCACAATGAACACTACAATGATTTGTCTAAATTCTGTTTTTCTTTAGACAACATTGAAGACTTCTATGAATTTGAACAGAAAAATACAGACAGCAGTTTGCAGGGCTTAAGCTTAGTGCACAGAATTTTGCTTCAACAAGCCTTCTATAATTGACAAAATATTTAACATCACATTTCATAGAACAGTTTACACAGAGAAAGATATCCAAAAGAACGTACTTTTGATGAAGGTGACAAGTAATCTAATGAGCTTCCTTAGAAAGAAAATAAAGTCCTTCAAGGATGACTGAACCAGCCTAACTTAGATATTTTCTAAGCTCTTTCTGAAAGAGGCTTTGTTTCTGTGTTGAGTGTAAAGAAAACACAGTGGGAGAAACAAACCAAGAAAAGCAGCCTCTGTGACTAATCTCCTTTGAGTTAAAACATATTGATTCAAAACTTTGTGGTGCAGTGTTTGTTCACTGGTCAAAGCCTGAAATGAGTACCAGAGCAATTCAGCTACAGAATACACATGACTTTGATTAACCATCAAGCTAACAGAGAGAACAATCCCATCCCCTCTAGAGAAGGGGAAAAGAAAACAATTTCTAGAACCTTTCAAATCAGGCTGTTAGTCTCTTCTGTCCTCTAGCTAATAAGCTACTCTCTGCATGAATCCTCTTTTTGACTGGAAGCCTTTTAAATCTGCCAGCTGGACAGCAGGCTTCCATGTGGCTTCTCATCTCTGGCACCTATTTGTCTTGACAAACAGGGCCAGCTGCACTTCTGGGTCTTTAAAGAACTATGTGGCCTCATGTATTTGCCCCACATATATCCCTGCAGTTAAAGATGCTTTAACATCCCAGCAGAGGATTCACCTAGTGCAGAAACTACCCTGTACTTCCACAGGCCTTTCTATAGCTCTCCTTCATGCAGAGTCTAACAAGGAGATTTACCTTAAACTTTCAAACCTGTAGACATTCAGCTCATTTGAAAAGATAGTTACAACATACCATCTGTTCTCAGTCAAAGCAAAATCTAAACAGAATAAAAATAACTTTAAAATCATCTTTCTGCTCCTTCTGACATCTCTTGAGGTTGAGCACAGAATTAGACCTCCATGTTATTTATACATCATTCTGAGGCATGCTGGATGCTTTGTAGATCAAATGCAATGACATTTTCTCAGACTTTAGAAGATAGTTAAATTTTAAACTAACTGCAAGTTATAAAACTGAATAAGGGAGGAGTGAAGGAGGAAAAATGTTACACTAATATTAAGAAAATTTAAACAGACCCATGCTTTGTAATTATCCTGTAATAATTCTGCTCACAATTTTTGTTGTAGTTTATTTTTAACATGCTCTCTTCTAGGCTGAAAGTTAAAAAATTGCCCTCTATATTATCTCTGTCCATGATTTTGTGGCATCCTGAAGTGGAATTTCTCTCCCTTTTATTAAATTACCCATAACAGAAGCCTATCAGTCTCTACTTATATAGCTTTACAAAGCAGACCACTCAAAAACCAATTTGTGGTGTGCATCTAGTGATATAAAAAGGGAGAAGCATGCCATATGGGGGAACGTACTCACTTAGTCTTAGGTTGAGTTTCTTAGTAAATGGCAAGACCTGTTTAATGAGAAACCAATACTGGAAACACACACAAAGCCATAAAGACTCAGATTGTCCTTTTTTTAATTAGTATTTTCTGAGATTTACTGTTCTCACAAGTATTGTTACAATGTGCATCATCACCCTACCAGAGCAAAAGCTGGACTAATGGGACTAGATATGGACTTTTTTCTTAATCTGTTACAAAAACTTAGAAAATAAAGGAAAAAAAAAACTTTCAGTGTAATCTATTACACTCAGTGTTCAACAAACTGAGTTGCCAAAGTAGTCAGTCTGAGTCACTTGGCAACTCCTTTTTTTTTATAGTTGAGGAGGTGTGATGCAGAGGATCAGCTCACTAGCTCTCTCTCTTTGGCAGAGGCTTGTCTTCTTTGCTGCATCTTGGTCTACATATCTGGTTATTTGCTTTCTTCAGAGATCTACAGTTTTCATTTGTTCATACCAATTGGGTGTGAGTCTTACGTTTCATAGGGCAGAGGCATTTTATTTGTACAAATATTGTTTCTAATGCTCATTGGACTTACATAGTTTGTAGTATATTTGTATAAAGTTATGAATAATACAATGGATTTATTGAGGTAATTGAAACTATGAAAGTGTCTACTTTATACTGTTTTTTTCTACTGTTAAAATATTATACCACTGTACAACAAGTGATACTTCAATGTGTAATCTGTATTCAAAATCTCAACATATGCACAGTTAGCATGAATCTATTTACTAATGTGCTCACATTAGAGCTCACAAGATCTAATATCACATTTGTGTTGATCTTTATACCACATCAGCTGCTCCCATTCCTCTCTTGGCTGGTAATAAGGATTCAATCCATCAGACATTTCAAAGTGTGTGACAACTGAGCAAAACAGATTGGTTATGCTGGATTGGCTGCCAATAAGAAGGACATGACCACCATGAAGCTCTGGTAGATGTTTTATGCTGGTAGAAATATACCCCAGTGCTTGCTGTCCACTCAGACGTAGTGACCATCATTGTCAGCTTGATAAAATTCCCATCACAGAAGAAAGTGTAGGACTGCAGCACAATTCCATTAATGTGTGTGAAAAGATGTGTGAGTCATGAACCAGTGTCTTGAGTCTTACATGATGTACGACACCTAGCACACCTGTAGTGTTACAGTGCACGTTTATAGCAAGTTATGGAAGACTGGATCACCAAAAGATCAACCATGCGTACATGGTATACCAATCTGCAATATAGCGATAATTTCTAACATCCTAGATTTATTTATATCTTCTGCATAATTGGAGAGCAGTTGACCACGTGACAATAAAAAAGTTGTGATACTTGTGAAATGGGAACTTGTTGAAAACTTCTTTTCTAAAGCAGTTTAAGAGACTGTGATGAGAAAGTACCTCTTCAATATTGTTTTCTGCATAGCTTGGTTCAAAATCCCAGTTAATAGAGTATTCTTGACCTGGACAGAAGCTTCTTCAAAAATTAAGTACGTCTGAGATGTTGTAAAGATTCTGTAATAAATATACCAGCAATCCTATGGCATAGACTCCTCTTTTTCCAAAATACCATGATAAATGCCGAACAAAGAGCAATAAAAGGCAAAATACAGTATTGTTTATGCATTTACATGCACACTTAACTGGTGTAAGCCAGTTGAAAAATTTCACTTCCCACATTTTAATATCTTAAAAATGGCTTTTTTTCTTCCACATAGTCCCATCCCTTTCACCATCACCACCATCCCCCACCCTGTCCCAGGGAAGTATTTCCAAGTCTTTAACAAAGAACTGAAAGCTAAAATACTTTGATCTAGAAATTCCACAGCTGTATTCTCTGGAACTTTTAGTTTGAAATACCCCATGTTTGAATTTTAGACCCTTATTCAGGCTACTGTCTGTAATGCTTCTATGTGTTTTCTCTTCATTGAGTGTAACAGTGACATGACCTTACCTATATCACAGGAAAGGAAATCTGGTGGAGGAGTAGAATTTATGTACTATTACTAATATTTAAAGGTTCCCTTCTCCTCCAGCATGGCTCTAAACATTTTTCACAACTCAGCTGCAGAAGAAAGAGAGAAAAGAGAGAGAGACATTTTCCCTTCATATAAAAAAATTAAACTAAAATAAAGAAAGGAAAACACTTCCTTTAACTATGAGGTTAAGCTATGAGAAGAGAATTTATTAATTTTTTGCTTTTACCTCTCAATGCATTTCAGCTAAGAGAAAAGGTGAATCTTTCCAGACTTTTTTCTAACATAGACATAATTTTTTATGAATCTTGAAGGTTACAGTGGCCTTTGACCATAGAACTATGATAAAACAAGTGACTAATCAGTATTCATTCAACTTTGTTATACTTACTAATTGTTATGATACTACTTGCTGTTTCAGTATTGATATTCATGCAATGCAATTTACAAGTTATTTATTTCACACACAGTGTTTGCAGCATTACCCAGAACACAGTAACTTTAATTGAACTGTTTCCAAATGTCACCACTTACTAAGGACATGTCAAGAGATAAAGGTGAATGCATGATAGATGAGCAGATATAAAGGTGCTTAATTTCCTGTCAAGATGCACTAAAATGTCCATACAACAAAATTCCATACCCACTCATCACTTCTGTCTCAGTTTACAGAAATTATAAAGGTCTGCCTCTTCATTCAAAAATATATCCTCTTTCTTTCCAAATTTCCTTTTGTTTCTCTTTTTGATGTTCACTTTTTTACAAAAAGACAGGTATCAACCTTTTGAGGAAAGATCTTGATACAAGTCAAAGATGTTTAAAAATGGAAAACATTCTTTGGTGAGAAAGACACGAATTTATACCAGTTTTATTGCAGTGAGACAAGAAAAATCTTGTGAAATTCATATTTTCTATGAACTTTGAAATCTGACATGTAACTTATAGCACTTTTCTCAAAACAAAGACAAGACATATTTGAACTGTAGGCAACATCCCCTTAACAGTGGATAGTAATAGAATTTTCTAAGTATTGTAGTACCAAAAGAATCAGCTCGCTCTCAAATGGAAAAAAATACCCCTAGGAAAAGGAAACATTTCCTTTTTTTTCTGTAGGATTACAGTTGTTTTTTTTACTGGAGAAAAAGGTTTTACCAATTGCAGTGAAATATATCTCAATCAAACTGACAATATATTGCTTTCTGTGATCTTCTCACAGATAATATTATTATTTAAACACATTTGATATTTGAAGTTATTCACCAGCTGAAATCCCAATTTATATCTTCATTGTCATAATTTGTATTTTAGTAATCCCATAATGGAGCAAACATATTTGCTTGGAAATATCTTTTTAAAAAATTAAAACTTCCACCATAAAAAATATGATTTTTAACTGAAAACTCCATTAGAAACCACAATCCCCAATGTGAGGAGAAGGAGTAATTTGCTCCACGTGTTGTCTGTGACATATTGGTTCAGTTCTTCAGGAGTGAGTCAAGTTCCCCAACCTGTCAAGAAAAAATTATTTATGTAGGTTTCTATTTAATCACCCAATAATTGTTAAAAAAAAACCAAGAAAATGTGCTGTGTTTTTTTTATTTTCCTCATGATATTGCTACAGAGTGCAAGAAGCTATATAGGCAAACAGTGAAAGTCAGTTCAAGTCCTAAAGAGCTCTCAGTCAAACACTACTCTTCTGTGACAGCAAAAGAAGGTTCTGTCTGAAGCCATTTAGTTCCTCAGCTTTAGTTAGATGAGAAAGTAACCACTAGTCTATTTTCTGGTGTGGTAAATTTAGACAAGAAGGAGAAATGGAGTGACTTCATGAGGCTGAGGAAAGTTGATTTCATCAAGTGGGAGCATATAGTTAATTGGGCTTAACAAAGAGGTCTGTGCTATAAACATCATTCTGTACACCCTTTGTACATAACTGAGTTATGGGAGTATTTTGTATCCAAAGTTCAAACTGCTTTATTCAGACAAGAAGCTTTTGTTTGAGAGGTTTCTCTTTCTGACTAAATGAACACAAATTACATTACAAGTAATTGCCATTAAGAATTTTGAAATCACCTATGTGTTGTCTTTAACATTTGCAGAAAATATTATTTTTCTTTCTGTCAACATTTGTAGTAGTGTATTCAGCTGAAAGAGTATCCATTGACCTGAACTAATGGAGGTGAGAACACAGCTTTCAAATTAATTTTAATCTTGAGACTTTCCCTCTCTGAGTACTTGATTTGAGTGAAACTTCAATTGCAATATTTCAGATTAAATGAAAATTTTTCTGCTCTTGGAAAATATTAGTGGCACACAAGGACATGCCTTTTTATGGGTTACAGCTTCACCTATATGAGCATTGCTACAATGTGTTTGATCTGTTCACATTGTTTTAGGTAAATAATGGAGGAACATTCAATTTATTTCCAAGTGCTAAAAACAGGAACACTGATCTGTGAAAGCATGTCCATTTCTGCATGAGAATAAGGCTTGCAAGTTGTTACTCAAAATTTGTCTTTTGCCCATGTTGTAATTTCTGTTCTTAATGCAAGTCATAGGCGTCCTGTAAATTTGTCAGTATTTTCATGGGTGCACATGTAACAAGTGTGGCAACTGAATGGTTAAATACATGTCAGATACAAATTTTTAAATACAAATGAGGGAAAGAATCCCTCTCTATGTCTAGCTCTTTGGTGTAACTAGGAACATGATTCAGTGATAAATTAAGCTACAAGAGGAATAGAAAACTTTCAGGCTTTCCAAAATTAAGTTCCTATGAACACCCATTCTTCTGCACAAGTAAGAAAGATTAGAAGCCACAAGCAAACAAAATCCAGTGATTAGATAGAAAGAAAACAGCCATTAGTAGTGCCTTTTGGGAAAAGGTGTATAGCATCTTGTATATTATACTGTGGAATGACACCAGGGAAAGTAATGTTCATTTCTATTCATTTCTGTATTTAAAAGCTGTGGTTTGATGCTTGACAGTAATCCATACATTTATGTCCATGGTACTGTACTAACGAATAGACCCTGGGAATTTAACTTCTTTTGTTCATGTAGTCATAAACTTTAAAACAGATACTAAAGATGTTTCATACTTAAAATATTATATATTTGCCTGAGATTTTAAGCAAGGGTCTTGTTTAAACAGGATAATTATCAAACAATCATAGTTTGGAAGGGAGGGGACCTTAAAAAGATTGCCTTGTTCCAATCCCCCTGTCATGGGCAGAGACACCTTCCACTAGACAGATTGCTCAGAGCCCGGTCCAAACTGGTCTTGAGCACTTCCAGGGATGGAGCATCCACAGCTTCTCTGGGAAACTTATTTCAGTGCCTCACCACCCTCACAGTCAAGAATTTCTTCCCTAATGCCTAATCTAAACCTACTCTCTCTCAGTTTGAAGCCATGCCCCCTTATCCTATTACTGAATGCCCTTATAAAAAGCCCCTCTCCAGCTCTCTCAAAGGCCTCCTTCAGGTACTGGAAGGCTGTTCTAAGAGCCTTCTCTCCTCCACATTGAATATCCCAACTCTCAGTCTGATTTCAGAGGAGATGTGGTCCAGCCCTCTGACCATCTTGGTGCCACTCCTCTGGACTCACTCCAGCAGGTTCTTGTCCTTCTCATGTTGGAGGCCCCAAAGCTGGATGCAGGTGGGATCTCTCCAGAGCAGAGCAGAGGTACAGAATCACATCCCTCAATTTGCTGGTCATGGTTCTTTTGATGCAGCCGAAGACACACTTGGCTTTCTAGGCTGTGAGTGCACATTGCTGGGTCACATTGAGCATCTTGTCAACCAACATCCCCAAGTCTCTTTCCTCAGAGCTTCTTTCAATCCATCCTTAATTCCCATAATTATATGGGGAACAATTTAGCCTAATACCCTTCTAAGACTATTCATAATGGATTAATTGGAAATGCTATTCAAGAGAGTCTGCTTTGAGACTTGCCAAAAGTGAATTTTAATCCAAAATGTGTGGGTGTTACTTTTCTTTGATTGTTTAAATCCCCCATCACATGCCACTGCATAGCATTATTACCGCTTCTTGCTTCCCAGCAGCAACTTGATGCCATCCAATTCTCCAAGAGAATTTTAAATATTTAGAATACTGTCCAAGTATGAACTCATCTGGAACACCAAGAACTACAATTAAACTAATTAAACTCTTGCAATCTGGCATTTCAAATTATTGCAAATAGGTAGAAACCTTTAGCTGAATGACAAAGTCTGTAACACACTGCATTCTCTTTTGTTGATTGCAGTTTATATTGTCAAGATTTTAATGAGCTGATAAACTTGTTCTCCAGCATTATTCAACAAATTATGTTGTGTTTATAAGTCCATAAATTAGTATATTGAGTAAGAAAAAAGCCATCAAATTGCATACTTTTCTTCTACATGTATTGCATGCAAATAAGAGCAGCTAGAGGAGATTCTGTTGAACAGTCATATCTACTGGGGCAAAATTATAATTATTTTCCTCACTTCTATATCTCCTGTAAGTAATACATGTAGGAAAAGTATTGAGATGCTAGTTTGCTATTTAGGACTTGAATAAACAAGAGATAATTTTCTAATGGTTAGAAAGTAAAAGAATGCAAAAAACAGACAAGTCAAAATCATAGACAGTACCAGTCATACATAGCACCAGTACAGGATCGGGCCCTTTGGCATTCAGCTTTATACTCTGCGTCAAAGTAATCCAATATTTATAATTTTTTCCTCTTCAAAATGGTCACCAATACTATCTCACTTGCACCCAATATATTCACATCTCATACCTGAACAGGCTTATTGCTCTCAGTTTCTGACTACTTTGAAAGTGAACTGTTTAGCGAGACATAAGTGGTGTGCCAAGAGCCTGGAGCATCAGCTCTGAAAGCACAGGCTGCTTCACTGATCGCCTGCAGAGTCCCAGATGCTGGGTCTCTGTTACTGTGTAGAGCAGCCCTCAGGGTAGCCTCAAGGCCAGAAGAGCTTGCCATCTACCTTGATTGCTTGTTCAGTCATCCCAAAGGCGAGCTCTGGGGCAAACCTGCTGATACTCCTGGATGGCACTGGGGATTGGTGATGTACCCAACCCATCAGCAATATTTGCACATTTCTTTTAGATAGTCTATTTGCCATTTCATTGACATCAAGTAGGGGAAAAAAGAAAATAGTCTGGGGATTATTCCTTGAAGATGCCCTCAAGTTCTTCCCAAAAGGACTCAAAATGTTTGCTCTTATAAGGGCAACAGGGACCTTAGACAACCTTAATTTCTACTGCTTATAAAAGATAAAATGAATGCAAAATATGTACCTCTTATTTACAGGACATCTGAAGTCTTCACTTTAACTAAAACATGGAGGTATCCACAGAACAGATGAGTCTAAAATAATGAAATTATTCTATATAATTTAAAAATATTATCTTTCTGAAAAGCATGGTGCCATGATTCAAAGGGAGTTATACTCAACCCATTGCTGATGTATGTATTCCTGGCCTGATAAAAGCACAGTGCATAAGTTAATGTCAACCATTAACTACTGATGAGGGTGACATGGTGAAGATACTCTAAGCATACACATTTTATTTCATAACTCAGATAAGATAGGGACAGTCATGAATAACTACTGCAGCTCATACAGTCCACTTAAGTCTAGCGATATCCTTTTATTGCCTGCTCAGATGTGAATTTACCAGAGCAAGGAACCTGCAGCAGTTGGGCTTTGGTTTTGCCTCCCTGTGCCCTGAAGTTATACCTTTGTAGTTCCTTTTCTTGCTGTCTCCCCCTGTATCTTCTTTCACAGAAAAAAGCAATGGGATTAGAGTACATTTTTACCTCTGGAATCAGAGAAGATCATGAGTGCCTATGAGCTTGAAACAAAAAAAAGAAAAAACAACCAACCAAAAAAAAACCCACCAAAAAAAAAAAAAACCCAAAACAAAAAACCCCCCACACATCAAACAAACAAACAAACAAAATATGTCTATGTAGATATGCCACTGAAGGCAACAACTAATTCAAAAAGACAGTTGATTAAGTTGATCACTGCACTGGTTCCATAGTTTCCATTCCTTCCTTTGTCCTACCTTGTGATAAGCATCAAGCAAGAAAAGGGTTCTGTATTCAATCAAAGCACAACTCCAAGAGAGAGTCCTCAGGCT
This sequence comes from Zonotrichia albicollis, assembly GCF_047830755.1. NCBI lineage: Eukaryota > Metazoa > Chordata > Aves > Passeriformes > Passerellidae > Zonotrichia > Zonotrichia albicollis. The sequence goes on along the minus strand of NC_133822.1, from coordinate 56,841,709 downwards.
GGACCATTTGAGAAAATAAAAATCCATACCTCAAACCAAATAATTTATAACCAGAATAGGAATAAAATATTTTTTAATGAAAGATCATTTTGGAACACCCATAACCACAATGAGAATATTCTATGGCTAGTTTGCATTATGAGACAATAAAATGCTGCTTTCTTTTTTCACTTTTACTAAATGCTATTATTGTGGTGCATAATATTTTGGCATCTCTAGGGTATCTGACTTAACACAAAATGGCACTTGATTTAAACTCAGAATATTTGAAATTAGGAAGGCGTAAATAATATATCTTAAAAATTACTTTTTGGAGGATCCAATGCTTTAAGTGTTGCAAGAGAGCTCTTCATAAATACTTCTGGTTAAGTGTCCTATGCTATATTCAATAAATCCTCTTTATAAATAACACAGGCAATGCTACTGAAATCATTGTGGTTAAATGTACAAATAAGAGATTGCAGGTTCCATGGATAGTGAGGTTCACCACAGATACAAAAGTGATTTAAGCTCTTGAAGACATGGTTACTTCATTTCTGTTAGAAAGTGTCCTGTTACATTGTATCTGGTAGCTTATTAAAGAGTCTATATTTACAAAACTGAATGTTTAGACTTTTAAAGGAGTGAGTTGAATTATTTGATGATTATGTTAGATGATTGTCTCATGTACTCTTAATGTAATGCTTGGTGAAATTTGCCACTGAAAATCTTTCAAATGTTGAATTATCTTGATCCATGGTTACAGTAAGCAAGTCTTGTGGTGGACTACCATTTATTCTTATGATATCCACCATTCAACAAATCATGAGCAAAATTCAAATTCTAAAATGATCTAGAAATTGTGAGAAAGACTTTAACTGTATAGCTTCATAAACTAATACAGCAATCTATGAGAAAAGAGATTAAGAAATTAACTGGATCAGAGTGTGGGTGCTTAAATATGGAGCAAATATTTAGATGGAAGGAGAAAGGTTTTCAACATTACTAGAAAAAGAATAAAAAGTTCTGTAGTTGGAAAGGAATTTTAGAAAATTCAACTCTTATGTCAAAAACCCCTAATAGTAATGGTACAGCTTATTTCTGAAGATTGTATCTTCAGTATTGCTTGCACTCTCTAAAGCAAAACTTGTGACTCTCTGATGCAAGTTTAAGAGGCATTCTTCAGCCCACAAAGCAGAAGCAGTGCTCTTTTTAGCTCTGAAGGGCTGTAAATATTTCTTCTCATTCTTGTTCTTCTGCTGGGTTTATATTCTGAGTGATTTCTCCAAGTACATTTAATTGATGGTGTTTCATCGCCATTTGTAAGGAAAATGGCTTTAATCAAATTTCTTGCTTTATGCCTGTTTTGGTTGTGTATTTTGGCTTCTGATTTTATGAAGGTTTTTACTTGGGTGAGTTTTAATATCATAGAAGGTGTCCTGTTTGTAAATGTCTAGACAAGCTTCTATTTGGCTCATTTAATTGTCTCTTTGTTGGCCTCACTAATCAGATCTGACTACTTTTACAAGCAGTGTCTGTGTCCAAGAAGTAACCAATGCTATTTCGTTTACTTATGCGTAATTTTTTTGTCATCCTCACATCAGTGAAATCATGTCTGCACAGCTGGTATTAGCTGGATCTGTTCTGGTCACTTTTCTGTCTTGTTTTTCTTTGAACCAGACACAAATTGATGTCCTGGGAAACTCATGTCCCTTTCTCCAGCAAAAGGTGTTCTATTCCTGTTGTAGTGTGTTGTTAAGTTTCTTGTGTTATTCCCCCAATTTATGTATTGCTCTCCCCTATTATGTGTAAAATGGTTTCGTTCCCCCAGTTTTTCCCGCCAGTGCTAGCCTGTCAGCTAAGTTGCTATAGTAACCGCTATTCATAGTTGCCGATATGTAATTGCTCCTCCCCTGGTTTCCCTTATAAGTGAAAGTTGTTTCCTCCCTGGGCTCAGTCAATCACCCCCTTTCTCCTCCCAGGTTTCGAGAACCTTCTCCTCTCTGGAGATGGTGGCTGGCTGGGGTCCCAGGACACCTCCTTTACCTTTTGATTATTGGTCTCCATGGAGTGTCAGTTCTGTGAAGTTCATCCCCTCACCTTTCCCGATTGGTTCCGCCTGTACCCACCCCCCTCCTTTATAATCCTGTTTCACCCCCTATGGAAAACTTTTTCCCGGTTGGTTTCCCCGCGTTTGGATCCCACAACACCTTCAATAAACCGATGTTTAACCCCCGGGAAATGGTCAGCTCCGTTCCTCTCCTATACCAGCGGTGTAAGCCAGTCCGCAGCCAGCACAGCCCGAGGCCATCAGACGCCAAAGGGTGCTGGCCAGGAATTGCAGAGGGGCGTCAGCCTTTCGCCCTCAGCTAGTCGGACTCTAAACTTTGGGCCACATATGCTCCCCTCTGCATATTCCCATTGCTTTATACTGCCAGGATCTCTACACAGATATTCAGATTTTAAATCCTATTTGCTTTGAACTGAAGGACAACAATTTATTTCCTCAATTGACCTCATGCAAGTAAAATTCAGAAATATTCTACTAAGGTGTATAGCTAAAAGACATGCATCACATAAGCATAAACACATTAGATGTTCAGACATTTTAACTAGGCATGTTTGCAGCTGCACTTGCATTTGCATATGTTCTGACACTTTGCTTGTATTTACCACTCAAACATGGTTTCCCTCAATGTTTGGAGACAACCAGGACTGACTTTCAAGCAAAATTGTATGTGTACCCCTGATAGACATATAGCATTAATAAAGGGATTATTTTGCTCTGAAGGAAGTTTATACAGTAGGCAAAGTCCTTAAGCCAGTCCTTAGCTTACTGTGTCATTAATATATAATGTAACAGGACCAGTATCAAATATAAAGTTAATTATGCATGCAGATGAACTTTTAATTTAGTTACCCTGGATTACAGCAAGGTTAACAGAATTACAATGAAGCTATTACAACTGAAATGAAAATAAGATGCATTTTCATGTTGCTGGTTTAGAGACCTGGCTTTAGCAATATTCAAATCCTGCTCTAACTTGAGTCATTCACAGAAAATGAGTTCAAAGTAACACCATAAAATGTGTTTGCACTGTCTCTGGGCTTTATACAGCTACTTTATGGTTTGTTTTAATAACAAACATTTTTACTGTTGTGATGTGTAATGAGTATGACAGACCACACTCTGCAGCCTGCAAGGTATGAGGTTGAAGAGGTTCTGTATGAACTGAGGAGATGAGGAAGCCTGTGTAAGACTAGAACTCTGAGGTCCATTTGTCTTCATATATAGCTTGTTTCTGTGTGACAATCAATAGATAATTTGCTTTAGGGGCAAATATTCCTTTATGAACAATTGCCAAGCTTTTATCATAGGGTTCATCTCACCTGATTAATTTCTTTTCCAGTGCTAACAGAATTCTATTACTTCAGTAAAATCAGATACATTTGTGGCCTACATTATGTCAAAAGCTGAATTTTTCTTCCTACAAGGACATTAGAGGAAGATATAGTTTAGGATAAATATATAAGCCATACTATGAAAATTATTATTTTCTTAGCTGGGGTATTGAAGATCCTTAATATTAAGCAGACCTCCATTTCTACATAGGGATTTAAGCAAACAGAGCATATTGCCTTTGCATGACAAAGTCTTGGCAGCAGGGCAGATTGCGGAGTGGCATTTGTGAGAAGACTCCAGAAGCTGTCCCTGTGTTGGAAGAAAGCCATTCCAATAGGGTCTAAGATGAGGAGGTAGAAGAGTTAAGAATTGAGTTGAGCCCAGGAAGAAAGGAGAGATGAGGGAAAGATGGTTTTAGTTTAATTATTATTTTTTATCCTACTGTGTTTACCAATAATTGGCAATAAATTGAATTCATCTCCCCAAGCCAAATTTGTTTTGCCTGTGATACTAATGGATATGTCAACTCACTAACTTATCACTGCATTTTCTCCCTCTGTCTTGTTGATGGAAGAGGAGCGCACCTCATGTCCAGTCAAGAACATTCTATCACAGAAAGAAGAGGTCTCTCACTCTCCTTTAGAAATCGCTCATCTCTTCATTACTGATTACATATACATCCAGAGAGTGAGGCAGATTTGGCTTTAATGCCCTTTGTACCATAAAGAAAGTTCAGTTCACGTTTGTCTTCCTAGAAGAACGCGTTGTGTACAAGCATACAAAAAAAATTGTTTTCCAAATTTCCAATTTTATCTCTTTCCTCTGACTTCAGATTCCCAGAACAGAATTTGGAATTCACTGAGTAAGAGAAAAAAAAAAAAAAAAAAACCAAAACCAAAAGAACATGCTATAACCCAATAACTGAAGAACTTAACTGGCTTCTGTCTACTCCATCTTACTTAAAGATATTTGGAGATTAGAAGTCAGAATCCTTTTTGCAAGGTGAAGGTTAAATTCCTTGAAATGTTTCATAAAACACTATTTTGAGATCCCTAAATATATTTTATCTTTTCTACAGAAAATTTAGATGTTTTAGATTCCATTCCAAAATACAAGACCGGCATTCAACAAACCACTTAAGCAGAGCTTAAGAGCCTAGTTCAAGACTGATTTGAGAAAATACTAGCTAACCTACTATGTAGCCTGAGGTACTTTGGATGCTTGAAATAGGATTTATTTGCCTGTCTATTTGTATTTAGTGCCAATTTAGATATGCAAAAGTGTCCTATTTGGTTTCTGTTTGCCTTTCTAAAACTCTCTTTAGCCTTTGTGGCTGATACCATATATCAAATTTGCCAGCCCTAAGAGAACAATGGGAGATGAATAAACTGAATCCAGCTTTTAGGACCAAGGAGAAAAATTTCTCAGAGTAAATGTAGTTGTGTTTGTGGGATCCTAAAGGTAAGTGGTGGGTCATTTGCTTTATAATTATCCAAGCATCTAAGCCCAAAGAAACAGACTTCCTTAAATCATGCCTACCTCACTAATGCTTAAAAACACTTAAATTGAGTGCAAATTTTCAGCAGGTTTCTGCTAAAGTGTTTCATGTATTAGAATGTCTAGCTTTAATATTCATCTTCAGCCAGTTTATAGATGAAAATAAAATATCAAGGAGAAGTTCAAACAATAGGACTGCCATTCAGAGGAATCTTAATAAGCTGAATAAAGGGGTGAAGATGAACCTCATGAAGATGACGAAAGAAAATTTTTAGGTACTGTATCTGAAGAGGAATAGATCCACACACCAGTAAACAGTGGAGGCTGATTGTCTGCAAAGGAGCTTTGCAAAAAAGAGTATAGTGTTCCTCGTGGGCCATGAATTGACCATGAATCACAAGTGTCCTATGAGTGGAAAGGGCTAGAGCATCCTAAGCAGGAAAAGCATTGGTAGCAGATAGAAAGAGGAGATCCTTCTCCTCTGCTCAGCACTATTGAGCGTGTCTGTCTGTGGGCTCTCTGGCAGAAGAGTCCTGTACTTGCTGGGGACAATCTAGTCCAGGACCACAAAGACATTTATGGGACTGGACCACCTTTCATGCAAAGGCAGACATGTAGGACAGTTCACTTTGCAGAAGAAGGTTCGGGGCAAGGGGCTGGTGCAGGTCTTGACAATGTTTATAAACATTTGATGGGATTGAATGAAGAAGTGGGAGCCAGATCCTTCTCAGTGGTGCCCACTCACTGGCAGTACAAAAGGCGAGATAGAAATTGAAAAGCAGTAAATTTCATATTATCATAAGAATAAACAAGTCCAATGCTGGAAGAGGTTGTCCAGAGGCTGTGCAGTTTGCATCCCTCAAGATATTCAAAACCTGAGAGGACAGAGACCTGGGCACCCTGCTGTGGTTGATAGTACACTATGCAAGGGTGTTGGACTCCATGGTGTCCAAAGGCCCATTAGGACCTCAAGGATTCTGTGATCCTACTAATCAGATACTTAACTTAATCAGTGGACTTTTTGAACTGAGCCAAATGAAGCCTTAATGGAGAATGTACATTCTCTTATCACCAGCTGAACTACGCTACATTAGTGAATACGTCCTGCTGTTTGATCAGTCATCTGTGTTTTAAAATGTTTCTGTGGGAATTAGAGCAATATTTCAAGAACTTTCATCATTTAAATTGCACAGAAAAAAATTCTGTAGGGAACAATCTTTCATTGGCAGATGTCGGACTTTGTGACTTATGGAATAATTTTTAAGCCAAATTTATTATTATATCAACAAAAGATAAACACAAACAACAACTTGCTCTAGTAATTTGTTATATCATGGAGTGAATCTCTTTAATATTGAAAAACTGTATAAGTAATGACATCTTGTATTAATATTAGACCTGCATTTATAGTACCATTGCTGTTACTGCTGTTTTGTTTTATGCTTTACTTGTCTATGAAAGTTGGGAGGTGTTAATCAACTGAACAATGCTGGTTTAGCAGGCATGAGATAATAAAAGTACAGGTTGATAACAATCATTACTTTAGAACTAATAAAATCTGTTGTGTGTAATTTACCTATAAAAGTTAAAGCTCTCTGTAATAGGTCTGTCATTTTTTATTACTGCAAAATATGCTCCTGTTCTCACTATAAGAGTTGTTGTAAGGCAGTTTGTAGGTGCCATAGTTTGGCTCAGTTTGACTTCTCAGAAAAATTATAGATGTCATCTCTAGGAGAAGAAAGCCAGAATGGGTCATATATGCTCTTTGTGCAATATCTTCAGAAGGCACACATTATTAGTAGAGAGGATATCAGCCCAAAGTTTCTTAGCTGTGAAAAATGTTTAGGCCATTTCATTGCATATCATTAAGTTGAAATGTTAATATACGAAAGTTTTAAAGCTAGTTCTTGGGGAACATATGACAGATGGTTATGGTGAGATGAGGGTAATGATGTGAAGTACGTCCTTGGACAAGTCTTCCATTGTATTTCAAGGCTGAGAGATATTACCACTATGTCCTTGTCCTTTCCATTTTTCTCACTTCTGCTGTGATTTTTGGAAACCACTTCCTTTCTTTTAGTGCTTTACTGTATAAAAGAAGTCAGAAGAATCTTCCAGGAGGATGAAGTGAAGGCTAATTATGTGCTGAAAAGAGTGCCACCATAACTAACAAAATAATACAAGGTCTACTGTTAATAAAATGAGGTCAATTCAACTGAGGTCAAGGCTCACAGTTGAATTGGATTACAACTTCATCACACTCTGGTCAGTTTAAGATGTTGTTGTGAAATAAGAAAATAATTGTTGCAGTAAAATGAAAACACAAGGAAGGAAGTAAAAAAAAATTGCCTTTGGATTCAGAGAAGTTATTAAAAAATAGGAAAACAAAACACTACTTTTGTAAGAGTTGCAAATATTTTTTTTTATCTTGGGGTTATTAAACTCCAGCACTGACTGCTTGTTACAGTTCAGTAATCATCTGACCAGTGACAAAAATGATAAAAAGATTAAAACATTCCTGTTTTCCTACAAAAAAAGAGGCTGATAGACCAAGAAAATAAGGGAATATAATTAGCTGCATGGATCAGATTCTACATCTCTTATTTTATGAAGAAGCATACTAAGCAATTATCTAGTTTATGCTTTTAATCCAGTCAGTACAAGATAAGTAAGTTTTGAAAACAAAACGGGAATATTTCATATGACTATTATTATCATCATAAAGAATTGATTACAGAATCCTAGGATCATTTCAGTTGGACAAGACATTTAAGATTATTGAGTCCAACTGCCACCTAATACTGCTGTGTCTACCACTAAACCATGTATGTAAGTACTGCATTTACACATCTTTTAAATACCTCCAGGACTGGGGACTCAACCAGTTCCCTGTGCAAAAGGTTTCAATTGCAGAGAAAAAATTGCTTTCTCACAACTCAGAATTTAACTGTGAAATTTCTTCACACAGAAAAAAAAAAAAGCTGGAACAAATTCATAAAATTAAAAGCAATTGAGTCAAATTAGAATCATCAATGTATATTTGAAGGGGTTTTTGTCCAGGTATGACCTCCAAGTAATTCCTACAGTGATGGCTGACAAAAACTAGAAAATAAAATTGACTTATGCATGATCTTTCCCTCATGTTTCTACTCCTGGCATGCAAATATATTTTGAAGAAAAATACCAGAGGAAGCATTTTGACAAAAAGTACCAGAGGAAGCAGAGGTCCTCTATGGTCCAGCAAGGTCTTTGCTAATTGTATAATGGTCTGGGAATGTAGGAATTTTAATCTTACCTTCAGATTACAAACTATTTTGTTCTATTTATTACAATAGCTTTTGGGTTACATATAAGTTGCATTTTAATTTTGATTTTTATTTATAGAATGCTTTATTAATTACTTAATATAATTTTTTACTTCTTTGTTATAAGTTTTCACTTTTCCATATAACCATAAGACTTAATATTAAATATGAAAATTTTTATGCTATTTTGCACATCAATTTGTTCTTCCTAAATTTTAGTTGAATATCATGTTACACATTTCAGCTGTACTTCATGTATTGATACCTAATAGTCTTTTTCAGTTTCCATTCTTTTGAGGCTTTAATAGCAAGTATGTATTTTTCTGCTTGAAGCCAAAGTGGCATTACTCCATTATTGTTTATTGAACATGCTATATTGAAAACAGCAAATATAATTTTCATTTCTGTGAACTCTGTAAATGAATGTTAAAGACCCAAGGGCCTAGTAAAATTCTTACATGAATCAATGACTTGAGGTTACTTTGGAGAAAAAGGGCTTTTCCAACCTAAATAATTCAATCATTCATTGATTTACAGTAACACCAAACAGTTTTTCAGCCTTCTTGGATGCTCTCAGAAATATTTTACCTTTCTTAAATAACACCAAATAGCATCAAATATTTCTATATCAGTTGCAGTGAAATGAAATTCTTTTATTATGAGTGTAGAGTTAGCACCAGTGCTCCTCTCCCATCCTTTCTACTCTCTGTAGGTATGGGTTTTAATTTTTAGATTTGGTACTATTTCTGTAGGGTACCCTGACGGAAAACCTTATTAAGCCTCAGTAAATATATGCACTTCTAACAGTTAGATCTTCATTCTTCACAAAGTTTAGGGATGTATTAATACCAACATATTTAATGTGCTTACAACTGTTCTCTGACCCTTGAGCTCAAAAAATGGCACAGTTTTAGTTTCATATTCTCCAAATCACGTGTCTCCATGTTGAGAATGCTCTTTGGGGATTGTGTTAGTTTTTAAATTGTGAACAGGACAGTGATAGTTGGCATGAGTCACTAGCCTTCCGTAGAGTATTCTCACAGTTTATTGGTAAATAGAATCCAGCTCCACTGCCTGGGGATGTTCCCAGAGTAGCCACTGACTTTTTTAGAGTATCATATTGATTTTAGATGGAAAGTATGCTCTCTATAGAATCTCCATTGATTCTTTTCCCTTTTCCATCTCCCTCTCTGTCTCTCTCTATCTCCTCTCTCTCTCTCTTCTTTCTCCCCCACCGCCCCCGCCAGTCTTAGAGTTCCAGTCTTTACAGTTTGCCTGAAGTTAAATCAGATTTGTCAGTTCATTTTCCTGGTTCTCTCCTGTAGTCTGTTAAAATTGATGTCCTATTTGATCCTTTCCATCCTTCTGATTTTAACTGGAAGTTAGCAATGTCATATTTGATTACCTTTAGTGTTCCTGGCTGAATATCATCTCTTCATGTCAATGTCCTATTAATCTTTTATTGGTATCTTAATAGTCATTTACTGACAATTTAATTTGAGACAGTTCCTAAAGTCTTCTCTGATTAAAAAAATAGAAAACCACTATGGAGACACATTAGGAGAAAAAATACACTACATTTTTAGCTGTTCTGATAGACATATTTCTTCCTTGAGTGTTTCTTTAGCACTTGTATCATCTTTTGAACCTCATTAAATCTTTGACAGTCTTCCTGTGTTTAAAAATCCTCTATTAAAAGTTTTAATGATGTTGGTAATTCCCTCCTAAACACTTCAAAATGGCAACATTTAGCTCAGGATTATATATTCTCTTTTCTCCTGCTTTCTTTATTTAGACTTAAATTTATCTTTTGAATAATTCCTGAGGGTTTTTCTTTGGTTGCTTGATTTTGTGTATTTTTTTCCATTATTATTAATTTTGGATGTTATTTTTTAAATTTTTCTAAGAATCCCCTACATTTAACTGTTTACTGCCATCTTTTAGCCTTTCAAATCAGTATTCATAGAGTTTGCCTCATGTAAGGTTTTTATTTTTCTATACTGTCTCTCTGAGAGAATTTAGACATTGACTCACTTCAGTTTCTTTCTGACTTTAATTGTAACTTTTTTTTTCTGAAGTGAAAAATTATAGAGGTAGCTTTTTGTTCCAATTTTATAATGCAAAGCTTTTTATCATGTTTAATTCTTATATTTTTTAAAGGTGATCTATTTAGTTCTTTGCTGGACACTTTGCACTAGTAAGGCACTGCAACACCTCAGTCTAAGGAGCCCAGCAGGGATATTACAGAGGAGTTTAGACTCATAATTCAATGCTTGACTGCTTTTACAACAGCTCAAGAACTAAGCATCTCACAAAATTAATGCTAAAACTCCCATGATCAAAAAAGATAATTAACAATTCCAAACAAATCAAACTAAAGAAAAAGGCTTAATATGGTTGCCTGCCTTAACTTCCCATTTTCTCCTTGCCTGCAGGAGGAATGCGAAGATCTATCACGTACTGAAGTTCCTCTACATTATGTCCTAAAACCAGGGAAACACTAATATTCTTGGATAGACTTTATTAAGCATTTTGGGCTTAAAATAGCAATAAAGGTAATGGTACTGTCTCTAAAGCAGTTTGGCATCCAACCAGACTTCAGCTCTTGGCCTTTATCGTGTGAGATTTCAAACATGCATGAAGCCAGTTGAATATCTTCATCATGGAGTTAACATAATACATTCTACTCTGTCTCAGAGAGGAGCATGTAAAGCACTATTAGAGCTAGACAAGCAAGAAAAAGCACGTGTATCTGTAGAGGAGAGAGCCCACTGTGAGCCAGGAGTTCTGCTTCTTGATCTGTTTATACATTTAGGTCCTGCAAGTTAGACCCATATAAGGAATTCTTTTTGTAACTAAAAATTCTCCCTGCTTCTGACCTACTGCAGGGATTTCTGATATCTGAAATACAGAAACAGGTAACAACAGTAGCTCCCTTTGAAGCAGCAGCATTTGAAAAGGAGGTTCTTTGAAACAGACTGTTGACAGTAAAAGAGAAAAGATTTAAAGAAGACATAATGGTGAGCTGATTCCTCTTTTTTCTGTCCTCTGCACCCACACTCCAAGCACCATTCTTTCTGGCCTACCAGCTGAGTGACTGTCCCAGTTCCTACTTTCATGTTCATCCCTCCAGAGGAGCCTGGTTCTTTGCACGAATTCTTTACAAGGCAGTCTTCTGTTTCACACATTCTTGTTCAAAGTGTATACTAAGCTAGTATACTAATTTCTTTATCTATATTCTTGGCCCAACCTTCCAGAAGCCATTGTGAAATCAGTGTTTGTTTGTAAGTGTAATTAAAACATTTTTTAAAAGGCAAAATCTCTATTTCAGGGAATTTGATTGTACTTGTTGTTTACTTGTCATTTACTTGAGAAAACTTTTAGTTTTCTCAAGAGGGAAGCTATGTAAAATGGTTACTCTTAACTTTTCTTGCTTAAACATCAAGTTTATTATGGGTTTTGAACTAATATGTAAATAAGGAAAGAAATAAGCACGGCTTTCAATTTTGAAACAGCTATTTACTTTGGTAGGTGTCAAATTTAGACATAGTCATCATCCTATTGTTTCAAGAAGTTTTGGTGTTATGTCATAAACTCCGTGCAAGTTTGTTACTAAATCAGTTCATGACACCCAGCTGTAGGATAAAACCAAACATTGAGACCAAGCAAAAAAATTCTGATTTGCTTTAAACCTCTTCTTCCACTACAAAATTTATCGAAACAGAACTTACCATGTTACCATGAAACATGAATCAAAACTCTGTACTAGATGAAGGATAAGAGAAGCTTGGAGCTTTAGTATATCAGCTAGTGGAATAATCCAAAGAGTTTTTTATATATGAAAAATTTATATGAGTCTTGAGAAACATAAAGTTTGTGCTTGAAGTACACCAAACACCTCTTAAAATAAAGAGCAAATATACAGCAATGGAGTGTTCAGTGTGTTAAGCAATAATTTCATTATGCCATTCTGAAGCACAATTTGGTTTATTATTTGTTGTTTCCAAATGCTATTAGGACAAATACTTTTTATTGATGTTTATGAATAGTAACTGACATTTCAAACTAAACCTTAACTCTGCAGATTGTTCTTTGTTAGATTTGTACATGACTGAAGGCACACAAAAATGTCCTGTAATGAAAGCATTTTACAGTGGTTGAATATCAATGTGGAGTATGCAAAGTTCATTATAATGCTGAGCATACTAGGAAATGTGTCAATTTGTAATGTTTATGGCTGATAATGTCATCAGAATAAGTTCTGATTTGTTGCCACATACACAACAAAACGAAGATGACACTTAAAATTAGTGTTTTCATATTTCTTTTTACTGGTTTGCTACATAGCAGAAAAAAACACTTATCATTAAGAAGGTTGAATTAAAATTTAGTGCAATAACCATGAAAATATTGTCATTCACAGCATACCTGTAATGTAATACATCCTGTGCAGTATGACTCTGGAGAAATTCTCCTTATCTTCTTTTGTTCATTCACTTATATTTCAGACTGCATTCTATTCCAATATCTTTATTTAGGACAATAGCGTGTCTACCAACTACTCAAAACAGCTGTGTTTTGAGAATGACTCAGAGAATTTTAGAATCTTAGATGCTCAAAACCGATGTCCCTATTGAGCAGCTACCCAGAAAAGCATTAAGGAATTTGACAACATGTTGCAGTGCAAGTTACTATTATTGATACGTGGGAAAGGAGGTAAGAAGCAACACTAACAACAGGTGAAGAGACAGCTGTTAAAAGAAAATGCCAAAATCACAATGCTACTTTGCTTTGCTTTGCTTGTGGCAGATTGACATAATTTGTTTATTTTCCAAAGAGGAAAGGAATGCCTTTGTTACCCTTTACTCAAATCAAACGTGAAGTATATCCAAGGTACCTCTATGCATTTTTGATAACAGAAAAGAACCCACAATTTTTATAGTTTGAGAGTTTTCCCATTACTGTCATAACCAAGCTGCATTTTCAAAACTAGCTTCAGTAGTTTTGAAATATTTTCTTTCTGTACCAAAGTAAAGTTTAAAAATATGGTCTAAATGTTGGGACTATGTTTAAATAATCACATCCACCATCTTAAAACTTGGATTCCTATCTTTTCCTCCCTTTTTGTTTTCAAGTAACAAAACACAAGAATGATTTTTTGAAACAAATTTGGATATGCTTCTGCATTATAAAAAAATTTTGCTGATGAAAATAGCAAGGTTCGACATCATGAAAACAGAATAATTTTTTGAAGAATAATCTAAGGAGGTCACCCTCAAGACCCTACTGAATCTACCATCTTAGGTCTGAGTCCCATGCTAAGGTTTCTGATTGTCATTATCCATTTCAGGTTAGTTTATCCTTTGATGGTATTTTTAAAGCTTCTGCTTATGTGCAGAGATGACCTAGCCAGAACAAGAGCTTAATTCTCAGCTGCTGCTCTCACAATTTAGAGTTAGGTTCAGATATATTTAATAGAAGTGTCTCCTCTGACATGTTTGACATACAGAAGTTTCCAAATACAAGGTTAAGAATTGTTCAAACCCCCAAGGTTGTAGCTGCAAGTCAAAGAGGGTTTTGCTGCTTGGTCAATACAATGGGACAGAACTGACTTCAGCTCTGTAAAGCTGGAGAAATCACCTCTCTGTCAGTGACACTTTTCCTGTGCTATCCATTACATTACAAAGCCAAGTAGAAAGAATCAGGATAAATGCTAAAAATTTTTACTGAAAACTTTTTCCTTTCTTTTTTTTTTTTTTTCTGGAAAGGAAGACATAGCTGGAAATAGCAGGAGATTCATATGTTAGCGAGTAGTAACAATTACTGATTAACATCAATTCTTAAAATGAAGAAAACTCTAAGGCACTTCATTGAAAAAACAAGTTTCCATCAACACATCGTGTGATACAGATTCCTCTATCATTATGGCCATAAAGTTGAAAGAATTGATGAGTGGTTTCTGCATGAGGAGATGGTTCCTGCACATTTGAAGACCTGCCCTGGGATATACTTTGTAAGATATTGCTCATCCTTAATCCAGTAATAGTTATGATGGAGTCAAAGTACTCTGTGTCCTTGCTCTACAAAGAGATGTAGATAATCTGTCTTGACTGCAGGGTATGTTGTACACCACTCTCTTCCTTAGAGTCTGGAAATAAAAGAACGAAGGATGGAAGTACTTTTATCTCTCTGAAGGCTGAAAGATAAAGAAGCATCCTCAGACACTGAAAACCCAACTAATTGGTGGACAGTGTGTACTACATGCTTTATTTACACTCCTTATCAATTTCTTAAGAACCAAAAATTAATGAGAGCTAAAGATGGCTGCTCTCAAATCCTCTGTGGCCAGAGAGCAAGTTCACTTTTCAGGCTGCAGCAGTGGTACAGGATTGTTCATGTAGGTAACAGATGTCCAAGGGTAGAGAAAGGAGCTTGCATGAGGATTTCTGGTCTGCTACCTCAGGTTGCTTGCCAGCACATCTGTGTCAGTCCTTGATTACTTCTGGCATACAGTGCTTGGGGGAGAGCTGAGCAGGGAAATCTCATGAAATCTAAAATAACCTTGATCAAAATAAGTAGGTTGTTTTGGACTGCTTACTTTAAATGTCTAAGAAACAGTTCAGGATATATCTACAACCTCCTTCCTTCTCTGAAATTTAATCTGACTCAGATATTCCACATGATCAATCCTTCCTCTCAGATATCCAGAAGAGATTTGTTGTTGTGTGTGCCTGGGGCAGGAAGAGGCCTCTGTTTTGCTTTGGGCACAGTGAGCTCCTGTGCATGCAGCAAATAATCCTCAGCGTGTTTTTTGGCAAGAGTTAGCACTACAGGACTATGACTGCTGTCCAGGATTTTGTTTTCCTAGATGAGAAATGTTGGAGCAAGGCAATGTGATTTAACCTATCTGCTCAGAGCAAAGGCAATTATTTCTTTCTCTTCCTCTCAATCCTTCATGGCTTTGGAAAATCTATTAAAGTAAACTTTGCCTTTGCTGTTGCCACCTGCCCTTCTCCCACAGGAACACTGTCTTCTTCTATTTCCATCTTCACTATCAGGGAATTCCAAAATATTTGACCACTTGCACAGTTTTCAAGAACACAGAAAAAAATATCAAAGGTCAAGTGAGAAAGAGGAAGGACTGAATCAGTAAAAGTCAAACCTACCCAGAAGACCAACTGTTCCCACTCTGTGGTATTTTTGGCAATATGTAGCAGGTGCAGGTTTGCAATGTTATTTCAGCAACAGCCACGATTTTAAAGCATTACCAACCATGTCTGGAAAACACATGTGCTCAGGCAAAATTCATCCATCACAGCATCTTCAGCTGTGAAGCTTTCCTAGCAAACTGTCCTGTAAACCAAAGTTATTCCTCTGAATGGGAGAAATATTTGTTAACCTGAAGGCATCTGCTTAGAGAAAAACTGTAATGGCTATTTTGGGAAGTGAGTCTAACAAATGTTAAACTCAAAACTTTGACCTTTTAGACACTTGCAGTATATGGTGCAATTTCTTCAGGCTAAAACTATCTAGATGTATAAAACTAAAATAAAGCCAGTTAAAGCAAGTTAAACTCTAGTCACCTAACTATTGTCCAAATTTCTACTTTAACCAAGATTAGCTACCTTAAGATTAGACAAGTCTAGAAATGGCCAAGCAAATGCTTAGGCCTTTATATACCTCTCATGAATGAGTGTTTTAAGGTTGTTTAAAGAATCACCATCAAAGGCATCAGCAAAAACAGGTTTAATATCAAAGAGGCAGCATGACAAACTTTGCTGGCAAGATTCAGTCTACTTTTTACTAGATGGTTAAAGCACACCAAGAAAAAGGAAGCAAAAATCTCAAATCAATCAATTAAAACCCAAAACTATGTATGTGGAGACTTGAGGGGGGTGTTGGGGGTAATAGGATGGGACAGGAAGAAAATTATAGGAAAGGATAATGGATAAAATGTACGGAAGCCCCTTCTATTGAGTCACAAGTTTCAGAGCAGATGCCTGTGCTAACTGAGCCAAGGCTTGACTCATTATGCCCTAAGGCTCAACAGCATTTAACAACATTTAAACTTAACCACAGCTGGTACAAGGCTGCGGTCCATTAATAGCAATGGCATCACCAGAGTAAGAGCTACACCACCTTGAACTTTCTTCTGCTAAGGGAGTGTATGTCTCTCATAAGGGGTTGGACTTTACAAAAAACACTTGCTGATTCCAGGATTTAATGTGTTTACTAAAAACTGTGCTAAGCATCACACACCTTCACTGTCACAACTTATTGCAAAATAAATCATATTCAGTAAATCAACTGCTAAATCATAGCAGTTGTATATAAGAGAAATAATTTTAAGCATTCTAGATCAATGAATGTGTTCATTTGTGTTTTTCATAAACAAAGTCAAATAACAGGATTGTGAGTCTTAGTTGGTAAATATTTTTTACAAAACAGAAGTGTTATTTTCATGCCACTAACAGGCTTAGCTAAAGACTGTACACCATTTATAACACCTTAACAACAAAGCTTGTGTTTTCATGAACTGTGTTAATTTAAAATAAATCCTCTGCTGAGCTGATTAGGAAGGTGTATTAATCCCAAATAATTCCATGTTGAGCTCACTTCTTCTTAGATGAAGGGCCTAAATTCCCATTGTTCTGAATCTTTTGTGCTTGTTTGTATGATAATGGCAGAAATACTACTAAAAAGATTACACCAAAAGTTGCTGTGATTACTAACACGTGTCATATTATACAGCTAGATTCTTCCTCCAAATCCTCAATATGTGGTAATGCGTATATAGTAGATGCTGTGTACACAGCCCTGATTCTATACCTCAAAAGAGAGGGGTCAGGGATATTAAAGCTCCTGAACAATACCCTGAGGAAAGCCAAGTCACAAGTTTGGAAATCTTAATTTATGAAATCTTAAATAAAAAAACCCCTCTCTATTTACAAGGAACACTGAAGAAATTCTCTCTAGGATAAAAGAAAACTAGAGCACTTCAGTAATATAAGCCTTATTATTATAATACGTTTCTGTTATACTAGAACACCTCTCTAATGCCACTAAAAAAGCAAGTTAGTGTCATTGTCAAGTGTGTGTGCTATTTAGCTTGGTTGTTTTACTAACAGATACTGATATTTTCTCCCAGGCATGATTGAGAAATAAGGAAGGTGAAAACTTCCTATAAATGCATAATGCCCGAATGTCCTCTCAGGTAATGTTTGTCTAAATGTGAAATGCTCAATTATTTTCTCATACCAAAGTTTCCCAGCCAAAAAGATAAAAAGCAGGACATAAATGTTTAGTCATGGTCTGGAAAAAACCTATTCCTCTCCCTGAAGAGGAACCCTGATTTTCATGTCAGATCATAAAAGGTTTTCCACCCTCATAAGGCTAAACAAAACATAATCCTAACTGAATCAAGCTTTACAAAGTCACTTTCCAATGTTGTTGACATGATCACTATTAACTGCTTCCCTCAAAGAGGCTATTTACTGTGTAGAAAGACAGCTCTTCTGAAGGCTCCCCAGCTGGCTCAGGGCCCTTCTGTTTGACCTGGGAGTAGTCTATCACACACAGCTCTGAAAGAAACAGAGGCTTCTGTCTTCACTATTCCAGATAATCTAGTCAGATTGTCCGTAGGGAAAGCTGGTTGAATATCCATTTACTGTAGCTCATTCACATGAATTTGCCACCAGTTCAGGTGACAATAGCTGGTCATGGCAGGCCATCCTTTCATAAGCAGTCTCATTCCAGACACCCTCATTGCCTGACTTTTCAAGAATTTTGACTACTCAGAATTCAACTCCTAATTTAGGACTAACAAAGTATCTTAACCTATCCAACTCCAGTTGAATATTCTGAGACTAATTTTCCCCTCAGACAAACAGCATGAAGACAATATATACCAAAAAGTTTACTTACAAAGAAGGCATAACAAAATTTTTTATAAATATATGTGCAATCATATTTGCTTGCAAATAAGATCTTTAAGATTTTAATCTTATAGTACTTCTTTGAAGTATGTAGAAAATTCTTTAGAATTATTTTTTGCTTTCCATTGCTGACATACCACTGTAATGTGTAATTGCCAGGATAGAAAGGCACAGTGCTGCACTTAGGCCATATAGTACTGCCTTAGAGGAGTTCCAAAGAAGTGTATACATCACTTGACCCAACCTACAGTGCCTACAGAATCCCAGGGAATGATTTTCTAAGTATCACTTAGAGTTCAACTTCAACAATCAATTCTTATAGGCAGCTGTCACAATCAAGTCTTATTGTGTCTACAGATGTGCATCCACTGACAAGAACACCTGATATAATACTGGATCTTCAGCAGTCAGGCTACCAGATCGTATTTCAAGTTGAGTTTTCAAATATGCAAAAGCAATGCTAGCAGAACCAATATGGTAAATTAGTTAAAATCTTACTTTAGCATTATTTTATGCATCCTTTTTCTGCATCCATGCATCTTCCATGTCAGTTTTTGGTTATGTATCAAAAGTTACCTTAGGAGCAAAAGCAAGCTTTAGACAACTGTTCCAAGATCAACTGTTTAAAACCACTGCCTTCTGGGCATGCTAGTCTAAATTTTGCTTACAGAGGCTGAGCATATTTAGGGCAAGAAATGAGCATGTATCATCTATTAATCAAAATATTATTAAGCCATGCAGTGTCTTTACCAGTTAGGGAGGAAAACACCTATAAATATCATTTGATGTTTAATCATTATGATGAGGTTTTGGCACATTTTTCAAAACACCTGCTAGCAATACTGCAACATCCTTTCTAAGAAAGTGAATTGCTACTAGATTACTTCTGATTTTGTAGATAATATTGGATTGTCAATAGGCTTGAACTCCTTAGGGTGCAATAGTTTTGCATTACCATGTCTAGACTAGTTTATAATTTGTTAAAATGGGATAGCTTCTGAAGCAATATCATCATACAGGAAGTAAACATGAAGGGTCCTGGTGTACAAGTGATCCATGGGACTGTCATGGTCAGGCCACATATACCAGTCTCCTTGTTTCAGTATTCAAATGCTGTAGCAAATTGTCATTCCTACAACAATAAGAAACATAGTTACAACCTGGAAGTTTGACTATGATCTAATGTCCTTAAGATAATTTTCTGCCGTGAAATCTAAAAATGCTGTGTTTTTACATGTCGTTGCTTTCTAGCCAAAGAAACCTTTATTAAACTGCAAAGAACTTGTTCTCTTCCATATATTTTCAGTAACTTCATTCTTTGTCAATCTTTCTCCAAGTGTTCCTAGAGAAAGCAAATTAAGTAAAGCAAAAATGTAAATTGCATGTCAAGAGTTATTAGGATAGAAATGAAGTACAAAACATAGAAAATTACTGTGCCATGGAATAAATTTATGTTTCACCTGCTACTTAAATCCTGGTTCCCTATCCCAGGGATATAAGGACAGGTTGAAAGCTTAGGTTCAAGAAGGTCTTTACATTAATCACAAAAATGGGCCTTCTTGCATCCAAGAAACAAGTAAATAAACTAGGACTATCAAGCAATCAAGGGACATATGATGCAGGTCTACAAAGTCAAGGTGGTTATTAGAGAGTGATTCAAATATACTATCAGAAATTAAGTAATGATGATAATAAAAGCACTAAAGTATTGTTATTGATGATAACAATATCCACTCCAGAAAGATGAAAATTTAAACTAGTTGAAGGGCAGAATAGATGCATGTAACAAAGAGAAATCTAATGATACACAGAAGTGAGGCATGACTTACAAAGCTTCCAAAATGGTTATGGATTGACAATGCAAAAAATCTCCCATACATGCTAAATTTAGTTTCCTATCTTTGTAGTTTTTTAGCTGCTAATATAGGCAAGGCACTTAAATCTTTGACCTAAGCCAGTAGAGCTGGTTTTACATGCTCTGTGACTTTCCCTGCCATTTCTTTCAGTGCCTCTGAAGCCTTTCCAACAGGCCTACAACCTCTTTATGTACTGTCACTATTCTGATTTTGCTACAGTTTTTCAGAGCAGATGTGTGCAACTGGGAGCTGTTGCAGGTAGAAGTGGAGACCATTCACCAGGGCAGTGGAGGAAAATTCACTGCTTTTCTATAAGGTTATCATTAAGCTAAAACTAGTTTGATTATAACTTTATGAAGTTCATGCCCTGCAATTGAAAATCATTCCATAGGTTCATTGTCAGTTATTTGGTTCAAGTACAAGAATCTGACAATGATGAAAAAGAAACAAGCTAGTAAAACATGCTGGTTTATACTGTAGATTGAGAGGTACTTTATGTGCCTTTTATTACTGCATATAAATACTGCTAAGGACTTGAGTGAGTTTGAGACTGCACACCCACTTCAAAACTTACGTTCTTTAATCTTGTTCTTTGAGAGAAACAGTCTTTGCTCATTTGTTAAACTAGTTGATCTGCAAGCTGCTACATATTCAGAATGACTGGTAGGTAACACAACATCTTCTCTATTAGCAGTAAAGCATCCCTAAGATTGCTTTTTCCTGTAATTATATTTTTAGCTTTATCCTTTCCAGGTGCCTCTTGGCAAGACTCTAGAAGCAGCTATTTGAAGATTAAATGTTTCAGCTCCTTGAGAAATTATTCCTGATTTGTCCTTCAATCACAGATTTTCTACAGAAACTGCAATTTTACAAGCATTTTGGCTTAGCAATCAAGGAGTGGAAAAAGATTGGAAATAACCCTTTTTTTTTTCTTTTCCGGAGACAGTATTTCAGTAGTCCATGAAAATGCTCAAGGAATTCCAGAATTGTCATTACCCAAAAGCCAAAGTTGCAGGAACATCGTGACATAAATGTGATGAAACTGATGTCATCCAATACCAGTGGAAACTAATTGGATCTGCACAGCCAATTCAGTCCCCAGTGACAATAGAACACAATGATATGAGACTTCTTAGGATGAGGAAAAAAAAAAAGGGCTATAAATATTCCTGGAAAAATTTGTAGAGAAATAAATATCACTGCAAAAACCATTATCTATTTTGTACAGAAGAAAAATAGCTGCTATTGAAGGAGTGACTATACAGAAGTTCTACTTACAATTCCTGGCCTTCAGAAAAAGTTTTCTTTGATTTATTTTTGTATCTGTTTCAACTTATAATCATACCTGTTTGTACTGAACAACTCAGCCTGCTGCTCACTTCCTGGAAAGAGTACTTTTGGGTTTTGAGTAGTTGTTGAAATAAAGAGAAATAATATTTTGACTAACACATACAGATGTTATGACATTGTCAGCTGAAGGTTACTGAATTGAATGAGTGAAATAGATTCTCTGGGTTGAAAGCCTTGTAAAATTTAGATGCACAAAATTTGTCAATTCCCACCAGACATTTCTAATTTGAACAATAATAGTCTTGTATTTAATTGATTAACCAACAGCAAGAATTTTGAAGTTTAGATTATTTTATTTCATAATGCCATTGATCTTATAGTACAAGATTTAATCTATAGATAAGAGCTAATTATAAAACTCAGAAAAGAAAAATCTCACATTTCAAGTTGTCCTAAAACTGTTTTGCATAATGTATCTGAAAAAAAAACTCCATGAATGTAGATTTGTGGCTGAAATTTCATCTGGTAATGTCAGATTTTGTACCAGACCACCTGTTTTCTACTGTAAAACTAGATTAAAAAGTAGACTATAGTAGCTATTGTAATAATCTCCAACTGGAAACACACATTTTTGTGACAAATAAATGCTCGTCTTTTATGAACATTATTAAATATTATTTGAAAGACTTGTTAAATACATCTATAGAATTGGGTTTAAATAATAGCATTCATCAACTTCTTCAGACACAGGGTGGGAGGGACTTACCACAGCTCTCCAGAAGTATTTATTCAGACACGACAAGACCTATATGGATGAGTCTACTCACAGACTTCCATTATCATGTGCAACAGGTGCACTTTATATTCCTATGTGTTTATGGAAAGTAGTTTTGGTAGCACTGAGTTTTGCACTGCAACCTGATGAGAATGTCAAAAAAAGATCTGAAATTATTAACACTAATTTTCCGCAAACTTATCAAATCATACAGAGAAACATCTGCATGAAAACACGTTAGTCAAGCAAAGAACTGAGACTGACTGAGAGTTCAACCAAAAATCTGTGATGTCTTTTCTTAAATTTTCCATTTTCATTTCTTGATCAAGTCCTGCACACTCATTTTCAATAATTTTTTCCTTAAAGACATATAACTTACATATATATCTCTAGAATTTTGCTTACAAAAATAATTAATGATCATTGAAATAAACATACAATTTTGGAATATATTTCAAGAAAACTCATCCTGTAGAATTTGAGCTAAATTCATTTTTATGATCACTTCTTTATTGTTCAGAGATTATTTTAAAACAGGCTCATGAGGGACTAAAAAACATTCAGCAACTATAATCTTTCAAGACAATAAGAAAATATTGGAGAGCAGATCCTGAGGAAGGATAATATCATAAACAATGTAATTTGCGTGATTTTAGTCAGTTGATTGCAGCCCACATAGACCATGCCCCTGATGGAGGCTGTGACAGCAATGCTGCTGAAGGTGGAGGAACTTGCTAGAATAAGTAGGGATATTTTTTTGCATGGCTCAGTAACATGAGAAATAGGTATCATGAGGTGTAGTTTTTGATGTAGAGGTTTCTCAGCTAGTTGTAATAGTCAAATGTAAACCAGCATTTGAATAGGTAGAACTATTAACATAATCGAGCATAGCTTCTGAGAACAAAATTACAAAACAATATTTAAAAAAAACCATCAAATTACAAAAAAAAAAAAAAGGCAAATTTGTGCTAGTGAAAGGAAGAATAACATACTGCAGTGTCACCCATAAACATTAAAGTGGATCACTTATCTGTGAACTTGTGGTCTAAAACCTACCTATTGCTGAAATAGTACATCTTGACATGACAAGACTATCCTGTATTGCCAAGAATTTATTAGCTCTCAGTAGAAATGGTAATCTTTTTAGACTAAGGCTTGATCAAAAGACTGTAATTTTCTCTGAAGTAACTCATGCCTTAAATACATGGAAATATCAGAATATTTTAAAGTTTATTAATCACCAGCCACTTGCAAGAGTAATAGTCCATTCTTTTCTTGATGACCTTCAGGCCAGTAATGAAGCATCACTGGAACTCTGTCAGAAGATTGATAAAATCTTATTATTGGTAAATGATAACTCTACTGCTAAATTTGGGAGACATAATTCTATCCAAAAATTAATGAGAAATGAGAATAAATACATGTTAGGTTAATAATTCCATTCATATACTGCATAATATTGAAAAGTAAGCTTTAGGTGATCTGTAATTTAATCTTGCAGGCACAAGTCACTAATCATTATTACTCATTTCTCAAAAAGTTTTAGAATTATAGGAGATATACAATTTGTCAGATGTGGAAGACGTGGAAGTTTGTCAGACATGGAAGTTATCAGGCAAGGCCCTGTATTAGCTACCTCAATATTCTCCAGTTGCAAGGTTTTAAAAATATTAAGCTGTAAATTTGCTTTTTTTTTTTTGCTAATAACAATTGCATAGTTGCTGTTTTTGTGAAAAATATGATAAATTTAGGAAAGTTGGAGTCATCCTTTTTTTCACAAAAGGCAAAGAGTTTTTTATTGTATAGTCTTTACAGCTATCTGATTTTTTATGTTATTTGTGACATGGTGCATTAGTGTGTGTTAAAACACAAAGAAAGATATTACTACAATTCTTTGTTATAAATTTGCACCATGGCAAACAGAATAAGAAAAAAGGAATTTAATTTTGTGAAATGCATCACATTTCAAATGCCTGACTCTATATTTTGATCTACTCTAACAGAAGCAACTAAACTTAGAGTTATATTGGTTAAACAAAAAGGAAAATGGCAACCATTTCTGAGAATAGATACAGAATAGTTAGAAATTTTAACTGAAACATGTATACACTCACACAGGTCAGGAGTTATGTATTAGGTCTAAAAATACATAGTGAAATGCTATTTTTCTTAATTTCTCAAAAAGCTGTATAACTTTTAATGCTTGCTTCCATCTCAGAAACAGCATCAATATTAGTCATTGTGAAGAAAATTATCCTAACCAAACCAGCACACTTCCCACCCCCCTGCAGGAACTGTTGTGATTTTCCCCCCAGGCAATTCTCCCTGTTTGTGAGTTGGGCTACTTGGGCTCTGCAGGTTGGATTTATACATTTTAGCAGTAATTAATTTCCTGTAACTAAGTTAGTTTCAAATGAAGGGTGGAGAGGAAGACCTGATGTGTATTTTGTATATACTGAAACATCTGAATCAACATTAAAATGAGGTTACATCTTGGTTCTAGCATAAATAATGAGTTTTGTCTCATTTGAATCTTTCTGGCTCTCCACCACGTTCTGCCCTTATTATGAAATGTGTGTATTTTGTGACTGCACTTTTAAACAGAATCAAGTGTATAAATCTACTCAATACATAAAATTTTACTATTTCTGACTAACAGACAGAAGCCCCTGATTAAAATGTAGTCACTTTTTAATGTTAATGGGATTGAGAATCACACATATAATAGACTTTGGTTTTAAAAAAGCTTCATATTGAAGTTTTTTTGAAGCAGATTTTGGACTCTGCCTTTTTAATTTACTGTATAATTGAATCTATAAATTACTGTCTCAAAATGCCCAACCAATTCCAAAAGAGCATTTCTAAAATCTTTTACTCAAAAACTGTGAGGATGAAACAGGTGCTTATCACATTTTTCTAAATTTTTTTTTGGTTAATTTCCCATTTTAGTCATGGAGGAATAGGATGGATTAAACAGAAAACATTTAGTTTGTATGTAATTTCATATTCCACCACTGTGCACATTTATCTGAGCTTTCATTCAGTTAAGATACATTCATTCTTGCCTATTTACAAAAAAAAAGTTCTGATAAACCACTTTTAATTAAAAAAACAGGGATTGTGGGGATACTAAATGATGAACTAAGATTATCAAAAATATTGTATCAGTTCATGATACTATAGTTTAAACATGTCAACAATCTGAGAGGAATCATTGAGGGGCCAAGGGAGCTCTAGAATTCAAATACTAACCCGTTGCTTCTTTTTTTAATGAAAGGAAATATTGTATCATATCTTTGCAGCATATAACATTTTTCTCAGGTTTAAGGTTTAGGGAATTTTCAATGCAGTAGATGAAAAATTAATATAGGATAATTTGTTTGCTAGTTCTGAATCGAAAAATTGTCTACATGAACTTCATTATGCCTTCTTCCCTTTAAGATATATCATTCTTAGCAGATGCAAAAGACTAAACTTTAGCTTGTGACCTAGCATAGTATTATTAAAGAATATTTTTATTAAATTATCCTAAATAATCTGGTACAGTGTAACTTTTTCTGTAATTAAACTTTCATTTTCCATTGATACTCATTAAATAAAAGGAATTAATTTCTTAAGGTGGCCATCTTGAATATCTGGGAAACTGAGCGACTTAGACTACAAAACCTGCAAAACCACAAATGTTGGGCCATAATCCTACTTCTTGATGTTTTACTGTGAAACAATGGGGATCTTAAGGAAAATTTATAAGAAGTAAGCCTGAAAACGTAAATGAAATCTTGTGCGTAGAGCAAACAATTCAGAACTAGAACTAAAATAATTTTTCTTTAATTCTACTGCCCTTCACAGTTTAACATTGGTTTATACCATTTCCAAAGACCAAAGTCTTAAGAAACTGAGAGATTTACTCAAACTTTGATGGTTGGCAAAGTAGATGAAATATTCAACAATATGAAAAATATCTTTAAGTCCCCAAAAGAAAGATTTGAAAATGTTTCACTACAAGTATAAGTAAACAGTACACAGCCATCCATGAATCTTACCTTAATGGTACTATGTCCTTAACTATACCATAAAAATCAGAAGTTTTGAATACGAGGAAAAAGAAAACCCAATGAATTTTTTTTTACTGTACAGAATAACTAATCACCATTATTATCAAATGCTAATAGACAATTTAAATCAGAGAAATGTGAATTATTTTTATTTTAACTTAACTGTAGATATTTAAAAATTGCAATCTGGTGAAAAAATATCATGACCTTTTTCTCACACACAATATTGTGCTTCACATCATATCAACATGTTAGATTTTTTTTTTTGAGGTCTTAGAGGAATGGACGAAAAAAAGGAAAAAGAAAAAAGGCAATGTAACTACCATGGTAATTTGTTCAAAAATTTTTATGTGGCTCTTCTTATCTGAAAAAGCATATCAATAAGACAACAAGTTAACTGCGAGAATTGCAAAATGAAATGGTTTTGGGGTGCTTATTGGATAAAAGACACCTACAACTGATTATGAATCTGTGTGTGTAACTCCAAGCATAAATGTATAAAATAAAATTTAGAGCCTGTTTTTTAGAAGTCATCAAACTTTTTCTAGACATGTTGTACAAAGGTGCTTTGGCATCATAGAAAACTTTTAACCATTTGAACAGAAGTTCAGGAAAATTTCCATATGTCAACTTTTAGCTCACTTGAGAGACAAGCAACAATGCTTCAGAAACATTTTCTGAATAATTTTAATGTATGTAAAGAACACTCTGATGTGGAGAAACACTGCCCATGGAGTAACCATAGATTTAAAAGTTCGTTCAAATTGATTGCCAAATATTTATATTCTGAATTAAGAGGGGAAAAGCTTGTTCTGTGTTCTTTTGTATTCTGGAGGAATATCAGAACCATTGCCTTGTCAAATTTGATCAAATTCAAGCCTGAAACCTTATTAATATGTTTATTTATCTGTATGTATAATTTTACGTGTATATTTAAACATACTGTCACACAAATATCCATTTTGTTCCAAAATAAATGTTCCATGAATCTTGCCTTTTTTTTTTCAACCAAAATTGACATTAAACTTGGAAAGATTTTCTGAGGAATATATAAATCCTTCCAATCCTCCTTGTTTCTGGTCCTGGGGTCTTTGTATCTTGAAAAATAACTATGGAGTACAAGTTTGCTTCCAGGCAGTTTATAACGATTGAAGGTAAAACAATGTTAAGCAACGTCTTCTACCAGTACCCTTGATACCTAAATTGCTAATGTGCAAAAAACCCAATAATGAAAGTAGTCTGAAATAAGCAGCATAATTGCATATCATATGAAATTTGATTTAAATCTTTGGTGAAAAGAGAATTTGAGATGTTTAAATTAGTAATGGATTTTTGTGTGTGTTGAAAATTGCATCAAATATTCAAGTTGAATGGAACACCTGGGGCTAAGTCTGCAGAAGAACAGCAGTGTCATGGTACTGAGCAATGCAGCCAGTGTTTAAGCTAAATGCAGTGCACTTTATAAAATATTTGGGGACAGTTGCATAAAGAAGTAACAGCAAAGGTAGTATTGAATGAATAACCACTAACACAGGTTATAAAATATGCCAGGTGGAGGAATTTGGCTCAGCCCCTTGTGGATGTGAATGACTCACTGTAAAGAGCAGAGGGAAACATCATCTTGAAGAGAGAGAGAAGTTCCCAGTAAAAAGAAGATTTAGCACTAGGATGGTAGGTCAATGCTCTAGACTTACTGCAGACGTGCTGCTCAGTGACACTGCCTGCTCACAACTGTCTCACCATGGAACTCTGTCTTCAGATGCAGAAAGGAGTTTCTCTGCAAATAACTTTAGATGGATTGAGAAGAAACAGTTGTGTGTAATCAACATGGAAAAAATCCAAAGTCTCTTCTTTCTTTAGCCACGTGTGTTTCAATAAATTCAGGCAAAGGAGGAAGGAAAGGAGAGACAGGGGATATGATGATAACTGCCTCTTCTGTCTGCAAAGCTTTGAAGTCACTTCCCTTCTGTGAATATTTTATTATTGCACTCCAAAGTATTCTGAAGACCCTCCTGGAGGTAATACAGCATGAAGTAGTTCACCACTCACTGGTCCAGAGAATATGAGCATGACTTTAGACTACATTTAAGAAAATCACTTGGGAAATGGTTCTTCATCTGGCCCTGGCTCCATTAAACATTTCAGATAAAAATATAGGTCTTTAGAATCAGGAATGGAATTCAGATTTACCTGTCTTAAGCAAATGCTCTGTTGACTACGCAAAACAATGAATGTGGGTTTCTGTCCTGTTGAATCTATGCATATATTAACATGGTTTAGATAAAAAGGGTAAATCAAATTGCTTCAAGGGGAATAAGGAATAGAAGAAAAAAAGGCCCTATATCTTAAATCAATGTTCTAGCCATTTAAGTGCTGGTTGGTTATATTTCCTCCTCCCTAAAAATGATTATCCCTTCTCTGATTTAGAATAAAAAAAATTAATTGCTTGAACCTAACAAAAAGACAATGAAAGAGGTGTGAAAACACATGTTTTTTTCTATTATTCCTTAGTTTCTAGCTTAAGGTACTGAGCTGTGCCATGGCATTTTTTGCTGTCATTCCTAAGCTCTCTGTGTGTTTTATAAAGAAGCCACTGCCTAACATGGCAGTTGTAAAAGTCATGTGCTGCAGAACTTCGTGCTGTGATGTCTCCATTCCCTTTATGAACCTACAGGAAAAATGGATCTACTTGTAGACAAGGACAGTATCCTAATCCATCTCGACCTAAAGAGTGGCTGGACCAGATGGGAGACATTCACATTCTCCTGCTCCTCTCTGAGAGGAAACTAATTCCAGGCTGACACAACCTAGATGAAGGCTTATTTACTCAAGCTTTGGATCATAAGGGACTTTATTGCCTTTTGCTCTTGTGTTCTGTTGAAGATCTATTTAAGTGCTTATTTGAATCTCTGCATTCTTAAAAAAAAAGTAAAAAATCAACCCACAGTTTTTTACAGTGTTGAAGATTTAATTCTAAAGTTATGGAAAAGTGAAACAGACTAACTTGCACAACATAACATTTTGTTCAGCATAAATAAATTGCTAAACTAGGCACCAAATAGGTAAATGTGATATAATGGCCTACCAATTCAGTTAAATAAAGATTATAAAATGCCATCAGAATAATTTAAGAAGTAACTGTGTCACACATTTTGCAGTGTGACATTTTTAAATTGTAAAGAATTGGGGGACGGAAAACTGAGGGAACGAGGAAGTCAGAATAAAAAATTAATCTTTAGAGACTAAAAGAATGCTTTAAACTGGGTTAAAAGTTGACAGAAGTTAAAAGAGCCTGATTCTATAAAATACTGGAGCTTCTTGTGTGTTTTTTTATAGAGCTGATCTGGCAGAAGAGAGATCAATTATTTCAATAGGGTTTCAATCAGGGCATGGATAATTTTAAAATAAATTATTTGAATGAATTACTCCTGAAATATTTATTTATCATTTATTCCTTTCCTGGAGTGGATAAGGGAACTTAATAGGTATGGTTTCTTTAAAGTTTGGGGATAATATATTCGTGAATAATTTTTCCATTATTCACATTCTTCTACCAGTACAACTTGAAATTTATCATACTGACTGCATAAAGCACTTCTGCACAATTTCTCTGACTGCAAAAGTTAGTAAATGAACGACTTAAATTTCTTTGGAAAAAATAATTCTGAACTACAATGGATTTCTACTACACTTCTGAAAGGAAAAAAAAAGAATAGGTTTTTTCTTGAGTGGCAATGACAGCCTATGAGCGATCAACAATAAATAGAATATCCTACAGAATGCTTTTTAAAAGGAAAATTATATAAAATTGCCTTTTACAGTTGCTGAATTTCACTATTCTACTATAATAAAATGTATGTGTGGTACAAAAAGTAAGAAGATGTGGGCTATGGGTCAAAGTTAGCTCTATTCAAGAGAAACTGTCTATATCCCCAAGCTAAACTGAATGGAGGTTAGAACTACATCAAAAACTTTGAAAAATTTATAGTTTCAGTAAGCAAGAATACAGAATGAGCATCTGTTGAAATACCCAAAATAATTCTGGCTTTCTTCTTTTTTTGTCTTTTCAAACTGGGGTGTTTGATATAGAAAAATTATTAGCAAGCACTGAGCACCCTGATAAGTAAGTCTTGTGAAGATCATTCAGTCACCATAAATCAAGATACTGAGAGACTCCAGCATTTCAAGTGTGGAGAAAAAAACGTTTTATTTATTGGACTGAAATAGTTTCTGACAATAGCTTCAAACAAGTATTGTTAATAAAAATTCCACAAAATATTAGCTATAGAGAAATGCAAAGATGACACAGTTAATTTTGCTTTTTTTGTCTGCACAAGAGTCTTTCACTCTTGATATGATACGAATTTTCGGTCACTGCATCATGTAATAAGTCCAGGTGTAGTCAGCACTTACCTATAGCAATAAGCCCCTAACAAAGTGCCAACAGCTTTTGGAGAAGCATTTATGCTGAAGCTTTTCCCCCTCCCTCTCTTGAGTCCTGCGTGGTAAGTAGGAAAATCACACATTTGTCTGTTTTCTGCCTATTTTCTATCCTCTTTAGGCAGTTCTACTGTGTCTTTCATACTTCAGGCCACTTCTTGGCATGAATCGTTATCTATGGAGGGGTTGCAGTGCTGTCCAGTGGCACTGGACATGTCACTGAAAATTCAACATGAAACTGTAATTCAAAGAAAAACCTACACAGCACGATCTCTGCCAGAAGCCTGGTGCATAAACACAGTGTGCCACAGGACCAAGCATTCTTCAGTAGACACAGATCCTGTGATCTCTGTATGCAAACACTGCACTGGACTTTTCCCCCTTCATTTGGCCTCATTAGATTAATGATGTCTGCAATATCATGCACCTTTATTCTCATGTTTTTACTGATCTGTGCATAAATTACACTCTATTGTACTTTGTTTGTACTCTTGAATTCTGTTTTTAATTATAAATGGCATTTCTTCTACTAATTCCTTATATTTAAGCTCGGACCTATAAATATTTTGGCCATATTTCTGCCTGTTTTCATAAGGTATGAATCTTGTACTTTTTCTTCTTTTCAGATTCTGTTTTGAGGCATGATACATCACTTTCCTAGCCAGTCATTTTCCATTTATGCTTTATGTCCTCACACTAAGCCAATATGATGCACTGAGTTGTCATGTTGGTGTGTGTACATGCAAATGTAACCAGATGTGACATAACGCAATGCTAAAGGGCAGCTAGAATTACTCCCATTTCCAGACCAGGAAATTATTGTCACTGTGAATATCTATTCATGGAGGATGCTTTTGACCTGCAATGAATGCTCACTCTCCTGTTTATTCTGACTTACATAAGGATAAAGAAGACAGACAAAAATGGAATGACAGAAGTATCATCCTCAGATTATAATTCACTTCCTCATCATTCCAGATCGTATCACTCTTTCTATAATTTATATTGATCTATAATTTATATTGATAAGAATATTCCAGTTTAGAAGGAAGTGAAGCAAAATAGTGTGATTGCTGGTTTGCAAATTCCCATGTGTAAAGAATTATTAAGAACATGAAGAACAAAGAATAGGGAACCAATCCAGAAGTATGGGCCCAAATGACTTTAGCAGTGACTCACTGAAGACATCCAATGGAACCTAAGCACGGTTAAATGGGAGAGACTTAATTTCATTTTAGTCTACCCATCAACACTACTGTTAAGGGAGTAATTGCAGTAATGAAAACATTTGTGTTTCATCAAATTTAGTAGGGGCATCTTTATTTGCATGGACCCAGACAGTACTGTGATGGATGTGGGGACAAAATAAAAATAATAACGGAAGAGAGACATCATTGACATTCACTTCTCAGAGACAAAAGAAAGAACAATCTGCTCCTTGAGCATGAGCAGAGAACAATCTTTTTTGCTACCACCAAAATTCCTATGACATTTTTGCATGGAGTGCCAGTAACAAAGGATATTCTTCTTGGTGGCTCTCAGCATGTGCCCTTGAACAGCTCCTCCAAGTTGTTGGGTGGTGCATGGGGAGGAACTGTCAATCTGGTGAGCACTCATGATTCCACTATAGCTTGTGAGAATAAAACAATGCAGAGAATTGATTGAAGGCATTCCTATAATTCTTGTTTTAAGCATAATCATATGCACCAGGAAGCATGAATGTGTGTTTCCAAATAGACCAGGGAAGCCCACACTGCTATTATCTGTGTGCAGCCTAAATTGAGGATAAATGATGGAAGAGACACTTTCAGAGTGCATTTTACAGTGTTTACGTATGAAGTAAGTTCATTAAAAAAGTGTGTTGTCTGATTCACAAGCAGAAAGCCAGCATTATTTCATGGCTGTCTGATGAAAAGGCCTGCCATAAAATGCTATCTCTACCAGCTTGTCAGCACATTTATTTGAATGATGTTATCATTAGAGTGAAGTGTAATTCACTGTCTGAGATATGCTTAAATGCATAATGCAATAGCTTTTGTGTCTTAATAGAGTATGTGTATATATGCTAAAAGGAAAACATATTGAAATAGTTTGATAACATTATCTTCTATTTTCCAAGACAAATCTTTTTAAAAATCATCTTGAAGGTGTTTCTTTTTTCTTTTAACACTGGAAGTGAAAGTCACACATATTCCTGTCTGGGACTATGTCAGATTGCTCCAAAGTTCTACTTTGAAAGCTCAAGGCAAATAAACCTTAGCTGAAATCTTGGCATTATTCAAAGAGACATTTAGGGCATTCTAACTCACAACATTAAAGCATCTGTCAGGAAAGGTGCTGTCATTTGCCACCTGATCTAATTACTTCTGACAACAGATGTGAGTTAACTGCAAAAACTTAACATCTTTAATAAGCTGATCAAATTTCATTAACAAAGCGTGAATGCTAACAAGATTATAAAATATAGTGCAGTTTATGCTCAATGTATAAGTAAGAGTGCAATTACATTTAATAGGTGAAAGGGCAGGTTAATTGGAGGTAAAAGTTACCTTGTTGCTCATCCATGTATTAAGTTGGATTACCAGGAAATTAACTGTTTATTAACAATCCATAATTGTATAGCAGCTATGATGGTTAAAACTCCTAAAATAGTAAAATTCCCCCTATCTTCTAAGGAATATCCCAGGCTATTTGCTTTTCTGCAGAGTTATTTTAGTTTGAATTTTGAACACAGGTTTGACTAAAGGTTTTATGGAATGTTTCTTCAGGACATAAAATCTCAGACTTGCAAAACTGAGATATTCTGGTAAACTTTTCAGACTGTAATACCAGGGTTGGCTGAGGAAAAAGAACTAATGCCCAGAAATAAAAATGTTTATTCTTTACCTACTCATACCATGTTCAGCTATATTGTGTTACATATTTTCATTCATACCTTCAGTTCTCTAAGCATTAAAAAGCACTACAACCCCTTCAGTTAAAAAAAAATCCCTTCATAAATCCTTAAAATTATTATACTGAAAAAATATTTTTGCAGTAGGCATATTTGATATACAGCCACTGAACTGTATTTATTGCCATCAACATGGAGTGATAAAATTTATTATAAGTTTCTGGTTCTAGGCAAAATTCTATGAGAAATCTCACACTGCATCCATCCTTTATAAAATTAATAAATTCTTACTTACTGTTATTCCAAGTGTTTGACTATAGTTTACATTCTTAAGTATTAAAAGCTTTTTAGGAAAAGTACCAGTATGTTTGACTCAGTCATGAAAAGGTTATTATGGGATATAAAGTGGTTCACACTATTTTAAAAATAGTTTAATGATATATGCTTCTATATTTCTATACCTGTAATCTTAATTGTAATGCACCATATACTCAATTAAAGCTTTCATTGTAAACTGCATCAACTATTATCACTGTAATAAACATTTTAGATTAATTGAGAATAAGTATTGTGTCACCTTTTGGGTTATTTTCAGTTATATCAACCAGTTATGCCACAAAACTGGTCTGTACTTGGTTAATGTCATTAAATTAATGTATCCACCACAATTTGGTCTACAAAAAATAAGTCTGTTTAAGAAAGTTAGTGGATTTTTGTGAGAATTGCATAAATAAGACATACATCAGGCCCAAACTTAAAAAATGTACTGTGTGATCT
The DNA here is from genome assembly GCF_047830755.1 of Zonotrichia albicollis. NCBI lineage: Eukaryota > Metazoa > Chordata > Aves > Passeriformes > Passerellidae > Zonotrichia > Zonotrichia albicollis. The sequence goes on along the minus strand of NC_133822.1, from coordinate 56,807,504 downwards.
TACAAATTGCCTTAGGGAAACTGCATCCAGAAAATTCTGAGTATCAGCCACTGAGAATCTCACAGGAATATCTTAAATTTTTCTAATGGCAATAAATTAATTGAGCCTTCTCAATATTTTAAGAAGGGCTTCTATGATCCCCTTTGCTTTGCACTTCTGCTCCTCAAAGATTTTTTTTAAAAAGACTGAATATTTAAAAGTGAGTTTGGATAAGGACAAATTCAAAATGAGATCAGTGATTTTGAGTGTATATGTGGTGATGAAGGCATCTTATTTACTACATAAGTTGCAGCCATAAATTAAAACCAAGCAAATACCTCTACTTGGACGTGAAAGCACAACTTCAGATCTGATCCAAATTCTTCTAACAGAAGAGCTGATTTTTCACCACCTCCTAGTCAGTAAATTGAAAGAGCAAACATTGACACAAACATAAAGAATGATGACAGCTGCAGAAGCCTGTTCTACATTAGGATTGCCTCTGGTAGAATTAAATATTAAATATTTTATAATTCTGTTTTCATAAAATTAATTTAGAGTAGGCATTTTTTTTCTTTTTAATTCTGTGTTAAACTCTCTGAAGAATATAGCGACAATTTTTTCACTAAAAAAACATGAATTAAAAGTGATAATTTAAATCCTATGGATTATGTGAGATTGTAGAGCATGACTAATAGATTTTCTAAATAAAGCCATTAAGGACATGATACAAAACAGTATAGTATAAGAATAAGAAAGTAATTTTGGGGATTTCAGCTACTGTTAATCTCTGTTTGAACCCTCCTCAACTTCAGCTCTATTCTTGTCTTTGTCTTCTTATGCTTCATCTTGTGTTCTTGGCAGCCCCATGCCACCTAACCCTCTTCTCTTTGCTATAGGCAGGAATCAGGATCCTGTGGTGAGAAAAATAGCTGTAAGAGAAGATCAAACTCATATTCCAATTGCTAAATTCATAATGAGGGACAGAGGATAAATGAATACTTTTCCTACATCTCTCTCTGCTTATTACTTTTAAGAACCAAAGTTGAGGTACAAGAATACCTACCCCTTCACCATACTCACCTGAATTATTTTACATTTCCTAAATTACTGGGTAACAATATATACTATCCTTGAAAATTATTCTAGTTAATAAGGATTAAAAGAGTTGCTGCACATTTCTGTAGATTTCCCACTAGTTGTATCTTAAACAGCACCTTATTTTTCAATCATGCAAACAGCATGTCCACAGCAAAAGATGAGGGTGTTTACCAAGATGCTTAAGCAGTACCATCCTTTTTATACATAGATTTTGCCACTGATCTTCATATATGCATTGGATTTCCATCATGGCTCTTTTTTTCTGCCATTCTTTTTTCTAGTATTGTTTATGAATGTGATTTAATACTTTCCCTGACATCTGCAGAAATGTACTGTGTACCATGTACCTATAATTGCTCAGACCTTGAACAGGTCTTCAATATCCTTCCTTCTTTTGCCTAAGTACACTCAATCTGTCAGCCTCTGTTTCTGGGTGTGAAGTCCAGTGTCAGATTTTATGGTCAGACTGGGAAAGTGTTTCAGTTCTTTCAAAGAGCAGTCTACTATTAGCTACAGGTAAAATATGACAGAAAGGGAATATTTAGTGGAGTTTGTATGCACTGTAAAATCAGAAAGTTGAAGGAGATTTTTAAGTTTTCTACATACATTTGGCTTTGGTATTGTTTCTCTTTTTCCTACTGAACTACTGAGGTACAAAGTAAATAGCATTTTCTTAAGAGGGAAAAGCTCTGTGACTTGTGTTTCTGTTAAATGCAGACCTTTCACTGTCACTGTCTGATCCTCACTGACAGGTACAAAAGTCCATACGTCTCATACAAATGCATGCAGATATAATTTGAGAATTTCTTATCTCTATTTGCCAGAGAGAGCCTCAGCTGACTCTTCACACAGTTTAAGATCAGATCAAGGTATGTTAAAAGACCTCCTTAGGCAGTGAAGCTGGGGCTATTTTTCCTCAAAGGATAACTTATGCTAAGTCACAAATTATTAAAAGCAGACAAGTAAATGCCTTGATTGTTAAAACCAGTATCCTGGCTGAGAGCGAGGGTTCTCCTCCACAGAGGTATTTATAAAATAAATTGCCTTGCAATTCCATGTTATTCCTGATTCTCATTACATCAGTATGAAAATGGAATCAGATAAAAAGTGATTTTGTGGTTTATGCACATTTTTCTAAAGTGTCTTTTTCATTTGTTTGTTTGTTTCAGGAATCAATAGTTGATATAATAAACTTGCCAATCATTCAAAGGAACTTTCACTTTTTTTTTCAGTACAAACATTCATGCACTGTTGGTCATGGATTTCATCTGAGAAAAGCAAAATGTTTCTATATCTCTGGGAGACCTGCAATAGCCTGGAAAATTATTATGTTTTCTGTGCACCGACTCTACTCTTCTGCTGTGCATATGCAGCAGTAAGTTTCCCTCCTAAAACTCTCAGCACATAGGATATGCTAAGTATAACCAGTAAAATACAGTTGCACTTGAGGCTAGCAAGACTTTTGTTTTCTTGAAGGTGTTTTTGACCTCCTTCATTTTAAAGTTTTCGTGTATTGCATATTTTGAACAATATAAGCATGTTTTGTGACTCCTTGTGTGTTCAACTGGTGTTTCTGTAGATATTGATATTTAAGAGATATCTTGAAATGGCAGTCTTTGACTAAAAATTATCCAGGGTTTTCTGTTTGCCTTCCATTATCAGGCCTCTTAATTTGAATTAGTCAGCTTTTTACTTGTGTCAGTGATGTCACACAGTGGTAATTGCTGTGAAGGTTTCATTAGCTTCCTTCATGTTTTGCATTCTTATTATTTATGATTACTAATATTTATTATTCTTTATATTGATCATAATACATCATAATTCATAATAATCATAATTCAGAACACTGGCCACTTGGATCAGACTATGGAAAACATGAATATCACATAACCAGCAACAGTGAAGTGCTTCAGTGAAGAACTTACGACTAAGTCAAATATGAAATAAAAAATATTTTAATCTTCTCTGCAAATAGTTTGAGATATGAAATACACTTTGTGTAAATGAATATTTATATGAAAATGGGAAAATGATGCAGAGAAGAAATGAGGTTGTGATCTGGAGAAACTATGACTACTAGGATAGCAAATCCCTCAGCTTAATAAAGCTCAGCTTCAGAGATGCTTCTTGAAATACATTTAAAATTCTACCTCTTCTGAATTACTTCAGTTCCATTTAATTATACACCATTTTACTAAACTGAATCAATTTCTCTAGTTGTAATTATTTATTGTGCACTATTATAGGAGGGCTCTTGCAAAAAGCAGCTCAACTGCACAGCCAGTTCCTTGCCCAGTTCCAGTGAAAATTCAGGCAGTGCAACTCTTACATCCATCCTTGGCTAACAGAGACATGGCTTATAGGCAGGGAATATTATACTCTCTCAGTTCTCTTGTATTGCTGTGGTCTTCAAACTTTAAAGTATTTCTGTATTTTACAACTAAGTGGTAGGGGGTAAGGCGGCTGATTTAAGATGATGGTACCATTCCACACAAAGGGAAAGATCAATGTTTGTACAGCAACAGTCTACTCAGATTCTCATTGTGGGCTCCTCTACTTCCTCTATTTTTTATTATTTCTTCCCCTGAATTTTATGTTAAGGGTCATATTTTATTTTCTTTGTGCATTTATAAAATATGTTATCTGGATATATAAAAAAATCCAAAAGGTATTCTAAAAACAACAACAATAAAAATTAATATAATTTTTAAGCTAATGAAATGTTGATGCTACTGAAATCAAAAATTTGGTCATGCATGTAGGTGAAATACCTTGCCATGAACAGAAATATTAAAAAAGAATACAAGAACCAGCCTGTAAAAGCACAATTTGCCTCATATTTCTTTCCCTATGTGTTTTTTCTTTACTGTTTTGTTTCATTTTGTTGTGATAGAACAGTGGTGTTTTGCTAATAAATCAATTTTAATTGTCTTTTTTGAAGAGGAAGAATGAGGGATTATTTTCTCCTAGAAGCATGGCTTTCCTTATTAGAGTTCTAAACAGTATACAAAACATCTAAAAATTTCTGAGACATTCTAATATATATGTTTTTCCTGAATATTATTGGTTTCCTGAGATTTTTATCAAGAGTTTTATACTATTTTTATATAAACAAGCTTTATGCTTCTGTTTGAGAAGGGCAAAAGTAGAAAAAAAATGGGATATATCAGGTCTTTATACTCAACACTGCCCTTGAATAAAATTATATCTACATCTCAGAAAAAAGTTCAATAAAGTAGGGCTGTAAAAACTAGGAAGTGCCTTTGCAAATAAAATGTTTGCTCTTAACCATCAAATATATTTCATTTTTAACTCAACTTTAAATAGACAAGGTTTCAAGAAAATAATAACTTTTTGCATCATATTTATATGAAAAAATTACAGAGCCACCAAAAATAAAAACCTATTTATTGATGTTGTTTCACTGGTTAAATATAAATACGGCCATTTTCTAACAGGAAAAATAATATGGCTACATGAAACATTTGTATGTCCCTCTAATAAAAAATATGCATAACAGCTGCAGTGCTATCTTTAAGAAGTAAACACCAGCACATTTGCCATCTGCTTTAGTGACTTTTTACAATGATTGAGAGCTGTCCTTCGCTGGTGACTCCAGGTTTACCATTAGAAGTTGATGTTACACCTCTGATTTCATTATCTATGCTGTAGAAAAAGCTGGCCAACTTTTCAAAGTCACTACTTCAACAGTGATCAAGACTGAGCTAGAACTAGACTGTGCCACTGGGCTTGGCGATACATTTTGTGTCTCCTTTTTCTGTCACCCATTGCTGGTATCCAGCTGTCTGCCACTAAGAAAGTGATAAGAAGAACACTGCTACAAGTATCATCCTAGTAATATTAAGCACCAGGCTAAGCAGGCCTTGAAGCTAATTTCTTCTCAACATCAGAAAGGTTTGCCTCACTTTTGTCACACTGGCTTTCAAAGAGACTGAAAAAGAGACCTGAATCTCTGCATGCCTGGGAGTCCTCAAATTGCCAGCTTGATGTGGCACTGAAAAAGCTGGCCAAATGGCCATACTTTAGGAAATTAAACTGAAGATTTCTGAAGTTAATTCATTGTCCATCTGAAATATATTTCGCTGTTAATATTGAAGATATATGTTCAGTAAGTTCAAAGCCATTAATGTCAGAGTCCCTGCCTTTCCATTCCCTAAGTATCTTTCATATCATCTGCTGTGCTCATAGTGTGCCTTATGCTTTTATTCTAAACAGTGACTCCATTTCCAAGTACATGCTGTAGCTTCTGGGAAACCATTCATAATTAGAGCAGTTTAATAACCAGAATGAATATTTATAGTATAAATTATTTGATGCATAATCTTAGTCATAAAATTATTTTCTTCATGCATTTTTGACTAGCTTTAGTGACAGAAGCACCAAAATATTCATGAAATACAATTGGCTATAAAACAGCATGTTACACACATATTTCTCTGAGACATGGTCTCTCTCTTCATTGTAAGAAACAATATTTCACAGAAAACCAGGAAATTGTTATATGCCATAAATAGTTTTTATTTCTAACAGAGATATGCTATTTTCACTCATAATCAAAACTGTTTTATTAAGGAAGATTTTCCTAGAGACAAAAAGGACCACAATGTTGTAACACTATTTTCATGTTGGTATTGTGTCCATTATATTTATTTATTCATATACTTCAAGTTTTTAATTTATTGGATATGTCTGAAATGGTCTGTCTGACTCACCACCATCAATTTGAAACATTAATGCTTCTTGCTTCTTTCTTCTTTTAACTTCTTTTCAAAACTTTTTTTTTCTTTAAATGAAATATTCCATTTTGGTGTCTAAGTGAAAATGGTCATATTGTTATTTTCTCTTCTGTTCTGTTTGCTTCTTTCTGATGAAGTACTTAATACAATGTCATTTAGCATTTCAAATATATAGTTATAGTCATTAGTTGCCTTGGTGATGGATGTGTTGTGTACCTGAGGGACAGTTGTGTGTACTTTTCTGATGTATTGATGTAGATCATAATTTGACAGGAACATTCTACAAATCAGAATTTTACTGCCAAGAAAATGCCAATAATGAATTTTATGAGACTAATTAAAAATATAATTTAAAAAATTTCTTTTAAGTTTGTATTACACATTAATTTGCCCAAGACAATTCATTAAATGGTCCACTACAGTTTTATAATGGAAGTCTGCATCTTTTGGTCATCCTAAAATTTCTTTAACAAACCTTAGCAAGACAAGCTCACTGTAAAGATGAAGGCACAAACACATTAATCAGAACAAAGCTAGGATTTACTGCAGAAGCCCCAGAAGATTAAAACCCAAATATTTAGCCATGCTGCTCATATCAAGCTCCTTGGCAAGGAACTATGTAAAGGTGGCTTGCACATCCATCGTGCATAGGAAAATCCCTAAGCCATTCTCAGGTCTCTGACAGATAGCCCAGACCTCTGAGCTGCCATTTTAAAGTGGAATGGAAATAATCAGGTGGGTAAGGCTAAGGGGAAGCCTTTCAGACATACCCTTCTATGTGGCATTTCTCTCTGGACTGGCTGCTCAGAATGTGCTTTTAAGTGATTTTATGTTAAATTCTTCCAATTTCCAAACTGAAAGAAGAGGGATCTTACTTTCTGCTCTGCATTCTGTGTCAGGCCCAAAGTAGTTTAAACACTGTATTGAAACATACTTAATTTTTATTATAATAAAATGTTTATTTTTATTTTCAAAAATATTTTTCAGCTATCTTAAATTATTCAACAGTACCCCATAATACACACAACCATTTCTTTAATGGCCATATTGTGATTTCCATGGTCTTATCAGGAAACAGTTATTTCATGACCATGCAATACATGCTTTCAGCCTGGCCCTGAAAGAGGAGTATGATAGCAAAAACTTAGAATGTTCAATCAATCAGAATTCAGTATATCTACCTTTTAAAGAATTGCCTTGAGACATTCTTCTATATTGCAGATCCTTTGTTCTCAAGAAACTTTAGATTTTAGAATGATAGCTTTGATAATACTAATAGACATATAATAGATGAAGACCGTAATTTAGTAAGAAATAAGTATGAAGAGGGAAGCTCTGTGTAGAAATGTGTTCTCATTGTGTCACTGGCAGGAGGTATCTTTCATGAGCTCAGGGAACTGTTGTGCAGAAGTTTTGCAAGAGCTCTTCTCTGATGGTTCAGGCAGTGCATACTCACCATAGCATCACTCTCCATGTTTTGTGGCTCTGGTCTGGAAATTCCTTTGATGTCACATCGAACCAATTTTTTAATTATCTTAAGTAATTCAAAAAGTTTCTGCTGCATTTTCATTAGGCTCTCAACTCCTGCCACTATCAGCATGCTCGACCTTTTAATTCTTCTTGTAAATTAGGTCTCAGATGAGCAGCTTGTATTCTAACCTATTAACTGCCAGGAGTCTGAGTAATTTCTCACAATGAATTAAGACTAATCAGTATCTCAGAAGACTAATCAGTATCACAGAACTGGCAACATCAGTACTGCAGCTCCCTCAGCTTTGTACTTTCTTAGGCAGTGACTGTTGCAGCCATTTCTGCCAATTTGGGAGATTGTGATGGCATCTTTTCCCTTTGTTTACACAAAAATATGGCTTATTACCTTCTTGTTTGCTTTGTTTTGGAACTTTTTTTCTAATACCTTATGTATAAATTAATGCTGAATATCACTTTTTCCTAGATAGATCAGCAGCCTATGAGCAAATAGAACTATAATGCTCTTGTTTCAGAAACCCATGATAGGAGGAACTATAGTCTGCTAATGGGCACTGAGGGACCATTTGTAACCTCTCAAGAAATTCAGGGCACTGTACTGTTTAAACTTGTGAGTATTATCATCATAAAGGGTTATGAGCTGTTGCATGTATTGTGGAAAGTTAAACCCTAAAATAATCTTTTTAAAATCACTGGAATTATTCACTGGATGCATGTAGTCTATTGTGTATGGTTTAGGGGATTCCCCACTTTAAAGGAACCATTTTACTTTAATTAATTTGAATTTCATTGAATTCACAGCACAAATATGCAAAGGGAAAGGGATCTAGGACCTTTATTCTTTCTCTCCATATCCCATGGTTCAGTATACAGATACCTCATAGTACAGAATCACAGAATGGACAAAGATTGCGGGGACCACAGTGGATCATCTTGTCCAACCTTCCTGCTCAAGCAGAATCATCCTGGAACATATTGCAGAGGATTGCTTCTAAATGTTTCTTGAATATCTCCAGTAAGGGAGGCTCCACAATATATCTGGGCAACCTGTTCCAGAAAACATAAACTAATTATTTACTGGCTTTCACAGACAATGCAGGTCTAAAATTTAAGAAGCTATCAGCCTAAGGATTAGAATCTTTGTTCTTTGGCTTAGGAACCTGAAAAATATTGAAACAATCAGGCCAATAGGTGAATGATTTCTAAGGGAACTTCAAGGTGTTGTGCTGGGTATGGGAGAGAAAAGCTGTAGAAAAATAAACAAGGATAAAACTCACCCAAGAAAACTTTGCTTGAAAAAGTAAATACATTATAAAACCACAAAAAAAAAAAATCTGCTGAACTTCATCAGGAAAAAATCTCACCACACATCTCTCACTGCATCATCTGAAAGCTGAAGAATAAAAATCAGAAAGAACTGCTGAAAACCCTTCTCCTTTCACAACCCAAAATTTTGGTTATTTTACATTTTTTAAGACAAAATTTGGTTTTGAATTTCATGAACTGAGGCAGCCATTGTGCAGAGGTTTTCCCAGAGCTCATCTCTGATGGGTCAGGTCAAGCATACTCACCACAGCATCACTCTCCATGTTTTGTGCCCGTGGTCTGGAAATTCCTTTAATGTTATGTCCAACTAATTTTTTAGTATTCTTATATAATTCAGAAAATTGCTTCTGGAACCAGGCCTCCCCCAGGACCTCTCCTGTTGCTTGGTATTCATTCAGGCCCCCCTCCCTACCAGTGCTGTGGCTTTGCTGCAATGCTGCTGCCACTGCCTGCCATGCTGAGACGCCTGACTCTTGTTCTTTGTCCCTTCTGTGGGTGGAATACACAACCTTTTGGCTTGAAAACTGGAGTAGAAAATAGTAAGTGAGCTGCTTTCTAATTTTCTAAATGAGAATATCTTATTTATGTGTACTTGTATGCAATAAAAGGAAAGGTAAAAATCAATGCAGACTTTCCCTTCAACATAATGTATAAGAGCATTCCACTGATTTCTTCCTTTTCCTGTCTATTCGTTAGGAAAATCAGATGAAGAAGAATTATGTATGGCCCTATGTGTGCTCAGGGGAAAAAAATGTTTTTTGTTGCTTTCTGTTAAAATGCACTGACTCTCAGTTTTAGGAAATACAAAGCGAGACTATGATCTCACTTGAAAGGAGGTGCAGGTGGAAGCCAGCCATACTAACACAGCTGTATATTCTTTCCCTGGCTGCAGACCCAAAGCCATCAAAGCTCTTTTGAACTGCTGGCCAGTCAGGATAGTTCTGGAAGAAGAGAAGGTCAGTGCAGACCAGGCTTAGTGCTGAAAAAGATTGGCCCCTTATGCATTTTCCAAATTTACTCAGAAAAGGGAGAGAATAGGCAGTTATGTACATAATCATGCAACATGCTCCTAAAGCTGTAGCTCTTTAACAAAAATTGCATTTGGATTACAAAACTGCTTATGAATTATGACCAACTTGAATAATTTAATTTCCTTACCAGAGCCTCAAAAGTTCTGGTAATTAACCTCATTCTTAACTGAGGCTAGCAGGGAAGCTGTAACACTCCCTTTGCCTCTCTTGTTTGCATGAGTTAAGAATATTACCCACAGCTTATATAATTGTATCCTTCTGTGTTCTATGTACCATTTTTCATTCTGGATTTTTAGCAAAGAGAATTGAAATTAATTGCTTTAGGAATTTCATAATTAAAATATTCTATTTAGCTTGTGGAGTGTTAGAAGATAAAGGAAATCATATTAAAAATTATTTGAACAAGTAAGTATTATTTTTATTTTTGCTGCAAAATAGAGTGGTTTGCCCCAGGCACAAATAAATTCAGTAGGACCTTTTCAATTATATTGTGTGATTTCAGATCATCTGCCAAACCTGATGCTACAAATCTATCCTGAATTTCAGAGGCTCCTTCAGTTTACCTGTCTGTTCCATGATATGAATGTCAAACTGACCCAATACTCCATTACAATACACTGAGTTTAGCTCTGTTCCAGGAACAGAAATAATTATATTAGGAAGTTTTAAAGATAAACAAAAAAGACTGTTGGTTTTTTTTCTGACATAAATAATTTTGCAACTATAACAAAAAGGAATAAAAATGATGCAATTGTCAAAATTTCACATTTTATGTGAGAATATTTTATGATTTTTTTAAGTAAAGTAAATATGCAGTTAAAATAATTCAAATCTACCTGAAAAATAGTATTTAAAAGATTTCTGTCACTAAAATAAAATTTCAATTAAAAGGGCTTTTTAGCTTGATATCATGTTCATGCATACTGAGTACCTTAGTGTCTTCAAGGTCTAGAGTGGCAATCCTGCAAAATGAGAAAAGACTTCCCCTGATACAAAATTTTTGAAGAGTTTAAGAGAATTGTGAGAAAGCACATAATATTGTAGCTCTGTTAAGAACAAATTGAATTTTAATTAACTTAACAAAACTAAAATACATTCATAGTCTTTCCTCATAACTGGGATCCCCAGCATACCAGTGCATAGTTTAATTTATTCTGATTCCTGTAATGTCTTCAAGCTCAGTCTACACTCACATAATGCAACCCACACAAGTATGAAATGAAATCAGTGTACATGAGAATGCATTTTATTCAAATATTTTTAATTAAATAAGACTAAAATATTCAACCACTTTTTTGAAATAATTTTGAAGATTACTTTTTGTGTTTTCTTTCCTAAGGTGTTATACCAAATATAAATAAAAATGTATATTATATAGATGTCCATTATATTTTTGCTTATTGTTTTAGTAGAAAGAACATATTCACTGATTTAAAATTTCCTCTTTGAGATTAGTTTTTCAGACCTTTTTTTCCTGCTAGTAGTTTCCCATGAAAGTACCATTTTCAACAAGAAATTTTGCACTGCAAAATAATCCAGGAAAATCTTCATAATTCTTTGCTGAAAATCAGGGATAAGCAGCTTACTGCGGTTGACTAGGGTCTATTTGCCAGTATTGCTCTTTTAACCAGCAAGAAGGAAAGTGCAGACTAAACTACATTAACTTTTTAATTCTTGCTTGTGATGTATTTTTCAATGCCTACAGACACATTTTTTTCTTTATAAAATGAGTAAAATATAAGAGTTAACCTCCACAGTACTGAGAGGCTTTGATTGCATCAGCTGTTGACAGGATGATAATATTGTTAAGTAACACAAAATCATTTAATTGATTGACAGAACACACCTGAAATAAAGTAAATCATAAGAAAAATTCAGACTAATTGCTTGAAATGAAATAACATTCAAGCAAGCTAAAAGGATAAAAGATGCAGTCCCAACTAGAAGGCTAAAAAGCAAACATATAGAAGTGTTATGGATATATTTTAATGTGACTTTTTTTCATCCTTTTCAGTCTTTTCATTTACAGTATCAGAGCCATCCCTAAGTCTTTCTTCCTCAGGAGAACAGAAATATAATTATTTTAATTTACATCAGTTTGTCTTACTTTGTCTTTACAGGAGATAATGGGTACTAACTGCATGACCAATATATTTATAATCTTTGTTTCAGAAAGAGGTTTCAGAAAGAGATTTTAATGTAGTTCTGAAACACATGTATTATGTTCATGTGTCTGAAAGACAAATATTTTTTCAGATCCATAGAGTCTCCTTTGAAATTATATTGTGCACAAGTAATTTTGCTTTTCTTGTTTGCTATTTGTTCAGTGTCCAAAACTGAAATCTGAAAAAGTATTTGTAAAGAAAAGCAAAATTAAAACATTATTATGATCACACATTTGTAGGACATAGACAAAATGTCAGGAGTCATTAGAACAATGGAAACTGCAAGAGTTGAAAGTACTGATTTAAATCAGGCAAAAGGACTAAAATATTTTGTCATTTTTAAAACAAGAAAATCTCCCTCTGTGAACTGGATGCTTAAGCCTTCCTTCAGTCACTAATGTACAGTAATCCAAAGGCCGTTTACATCTGTCTCTGAGCAATAAACCCTGAAGCTGCATTTTCTGTTCGCAGCACTGAAGTTTACCTTCAGGATGATCATCTCAGCAGAGTGAGCCCAGTGCAGTCTGCAACACCTTAGGAAAGACTGTGTCTGTGCTTTTCCTTAGTTCTTCTTGCTCTCTGTACCTCAATTCAAAGACCAGGACTGAGTTCCTGCTAGGGGACTTGTTCAGGTAACTTCACAAGCAACATAGGGATAAAGGTTGTTTAGGGGAACACATTTGTCTACCGAGGATAATATGATTTGTATACCTTCTTTGTTGATCTTTTGGCCTCATTTACTATAACACAGGAGTTACACATTGATGTAAAATGGAATATGCACGTCAGATTCAAACAGTTTGGTATGGAGAAATGACATTGTACAGTACTGTGAAGAGATCCTTACTGAGGCCATGAATGCTTTGCGACTGAGGGATTACAGAGGCCCACATCACCTCATTGCTTTAAAGTAATTTTTCAGCTTCTAATTTTGAAGCTGGAGAAAATAAGGCTTCCAGGCCAGTGGAGACAAAAGCAAAGAGTACAGCCTTAAACCAGGGAGAATATTTTCAATGTTTTTATAATAACCAACAGGACAGGAGATAGTACAAGCTAGCAGTTGAGTTTTTGTGTCAATGCAGATGATTCCCTGATCAAGAAAAAGGAGAATTTCTTTTCCTCTAGTGTCTGAGGGACTCTGACCCTGAGGGAGTCATGAAACTTGAAATTTCAAGAGACTGTTCCATATATATATTTCTTACTTTTCCAAGGTAAGGACACACAATACCTCATACCACCTGTTCAGTTGCTTTTGGAAAGGGCAAGGATGACTAGGAACTGTAAAGAGGAGCCAACCCATTCTTGTAAATCAATATAAACACTTTGGTAAAGAGCAAGGAGAGGTAGTTCCCACTAGGTCACTGAAACTTTGCTGGTGTTTTTGGAATTTTAGCAGTTTCAAGAAAAGTGTCGGTTAAAAGAAAGTAGCATTATTGGTATTGCTTATGTGACGCTTCATGGCCACGAAAGGAGAAACGGGATTAAGATTGCTCTCATACTTTGTCACCTTTAAAATAAATGGGAATATTTCAACAAATTGATTTGGAGTTGCCAATAATTCTCTGTAGCCCATTCTATTTTTGCAGCAGTATGTGTTTGAGAAAGGTCTTTTCAGCAGAGGTTTTGTTCTGAGTTTATCCTCCTTGATCCTTCCACACACTGTATTGATTTGCATGGCTTCTACAGTCTGTGCTTTGCACTGCTGTTTGTATGCATCTTCTTATCTTAGCATATCTTTTCAACACTACTTCAAATTAGTTTATCTCCTGCATTTTAGCTTGTATCTAGAAACTTATCATTTACCTTATGATTAGTTTTGGACATGCTGTTCAGAGGACTACTTTGACTCCAAATAAACCCTGACAATTCTCTTACTTTGGACCCAACATTTCCTTATTTACCATGTTATTTTAAAGTATTTTCAGAAGTTAATTATTTTTTTCATATTCTCTCTTAGTTCACAGAGCATTTGGCACAACTGGATGCAAAAACGAAATCCATTTGACTTTTGAAATTCCCACAGGATATTCGACATGACTTTTTACTTTATGTAATGAGAGTGCACAGATGTTTTGGAAACACTTTTTATGTGTGTGCTTTTGAAATCCATTGTTATCTTTATTATTGTTTTTCATAAATGATCCTGATGTTTCTGCTTTCTTAACCATCTTTGACTGCCTTACTTGGCTGAAAGACACTTGACACCTTTACTTCAAGGTGTGGATATTCTTGGTGGGCACCATTTCCAGGCATGGGAGGAGCGAGATTAATTATCACATTATGATACCCATGTATGTGTTGAAACATGGACACAGCATTGAATGTTGCCATGTACTATCTTGATCAATTGTGCTATGGCAAAATAAAATACTATAACACATAGTCAGCAGTTACCTGGGGTGTGGGAGGGTCTCCCAGAGTGGGTTGTTGTGCTAGTTTCACTCTATTATTTCCCAAAGGGTTCTATTGGCTCTTCCCACAGTGTCCATAAACACTCTGTCCATGAGAAAATTATTCTCAGCTTGATTTTCATCTCTTTTTTTGTTTGTCCCTCAGAATCAAGCTTTGTACACAACAGAGTGGCAGATAGAGTATGTGGCACGCAGCTAATGACTCATAATGACAGACTCATAAACAAGCTAATGCATGACAGGGAGGGTTATTTTTTCTTTCAGAACACCCTTCCTTGTCCCTTTTGTTTTATTGGGGTTATGTGCAGGAAATACAGGAAAGGTGCTTACTCAAGTACTTATCTTTTGAAATATGTCCTTTAATTAGAAATGAGCATGATACCTGGTATATTTGATCCAGAAAACAAAACTGTGTTTTTGAGGTGTGAAGCCTCCCCTCCATCTGGAGGTTTGGTTGGTAGTAGAATAAAGCAGCAGGAGCAATGGATCTCAGCCTGCACAGGCAGAGCAGTGACAACCACAGGCTCCATTGGAGTCTCCTCTGGAAGGAAGAGCATAGCTGCCAGAGCACCTCACAGCTGTTGCACAAATATACAGTGTAGAATGAGCTGTGAATAACAAGTCCCAGTAATTCATGGACTTACAGATGTGCTGAAGCAGCACTGTTCTGCATAGTTGATGCAAGAACTTTTGAATATGTTTGTTTTCCTTTATTGACTGTATTATTATTAATCATGCAGCACTAATACTTTGTGGCTGAGCAGCAGGAAACCTGCCTGTTTGCTTTATTCTACCTGCTGCAATCTGAAGTCCTCAGGAAGAGGAAATATTGCACCACCCTAGGGTGGGATCCCTTTGGTAAAATATGAACCAGCAATTGAAGGCAGCACAGAGGAGAAGTTATGGCCGAGCCAGGTAGAATTATTACCAAAAGAGATTTTTTTTAAATCTCTCTCCTAAGCAGAAATGATTGTTCTGTCTTTAAAAACTTACTTTATTCCTTTGTATTCATCTGCTAGTAAAACATAAATTTAGATATTGAGAACACAATTGTGGTAGTTTTAGTGTGTTTACTTTAATGAAAAGCTGTGGGTATATCCACCTCAAAGCCTTGGTTCATACAAGGACCTCTCAAAGAAAGTTGTCGGGGTGCAAGCAGGGAAGCTTTTAATCAGTGACAGAGGGACTTATTTTTTTTCTGATAAAGGAAACAGTTAGACACTGATAATTGGATCATCAGGCTTTCTTGGCATGTAGTTTCCTTCAGGAGAGCTAATATCAGTAGCCGTCATTCAGACGAACAGATGGAAATTTGAAGATGACTTCTGCAAATAAAACCCTCACTAAATTAATAATGCTGAGACTTAACATCAAGTAACATAAATTAATGAGATTTGAGATAAAAACATCCATGCTCATACAAAAACATGACACAATAGAGACTTAAGTGGCACAATTGATTAATATAACTGTGCCCAAATACCTTTTTATTCCTTTGAACAGGAGCTATTATACAATACACAGCCAGGTTTCCAATGCTTTATATGTGGGGTATACAAGGGAGAAGCAGATGATACATCATGTTCTTTTGCTGAGACCCAAAGCTTTACCAAATTAAACATTCAATGCCATTAAAATAACTTTTGAGCTACATTTTTTTCCGCCTCAGAATGATGCAGTTGATCCTGCCTAATTACTGTCAGTTCTGTCTTCCTTCCTTGAAAGGAAGCTGAAAAGTTGAAAAGTTAAAAATTTACCAAGCTAGTGAACAACCCCCACAATTTGGAGGAATAAGGGAAATTGAATCAGGGCTATAGTCAAGGGGAAAAAAAGAAAGAATGTTGTTTCTGAGTAAGCATGCAAGGAAGTCAGGTTCATTGGAGATGAATGGCAAGACAGTAGAGGAAGAGGAAGGAGCTATATGGAAGATAGAACATTGTAATAGAAATGGGAGAGGAAACAATTATGCAAACTGCTATTCAGCAGAGATGGAATGTGTAGGCAGAAATAGAAAATGGAAAAACAGAAAAATATCACAATATCTATACCTAAAATTTTGATTCAGGCATTTAGCATGACAAAAAGAGCAGGTTGAGCAAACAACAGTCACTGAAGAAGGAAGCAAAAGTACAAAAATATTTGGAGGCCAAAAGACAGGAGGGAGCAAGCCACAATGTGGTGGTATTAGGCATGTGATGGTCGTTTCTAGACACATGAAGCAAGAAAAAGGAGAGAAAGGACACAGGCATGGGAAAGAGGTTCTGAGCTGTGGTGGGAGGGAGGAGGCAATATGATGTGTGTGGATGATGCACAAGACGGGTAAAGTAAAGAGTATCCCAATAGCAACAGATATCACCACCAAGATGTCAGATGTTTAAATTGAAGTGGAAATGTGTGTGCATGGCTTGGGAAGAAACAGGATAGATCTGAGAAATGAAGAAAGCAAAGCTGGAAACAGTCCAATATAAAATAGGAAAGAGTCAAGTTAGGCACTAAGAAGATAGGAAGTATAAGGATATAATGCAGAAGAGGGTTGTGGGGAGTGGCAAGTGGTATAGGACAGAAATCCAAAGGGAATATCTGAAAAGCCCAGTGAAAATAATCTGTGCCACTTCACCACACAAGCGTGCACTATGTCAGCCTGACACAGATGGAGAAAAGATGTTAAGTTGAAGAACACTTGCAGGAAGTGCCCTGCTGCTTTCTGTTACCACTGTGTATCCATACAACCTGGGACACAAACCCACCATCATTTTGACGAATATTCCTCTCCCAGAGGACATTTCATAGTCCATATGTCCTGATTTGCCTTAAAAATGCCAATACAGAAGTCAACAAATACAGTGAGACATTTTGTGTCAGAAGATGGGCATTTTTTTCTAATGTCACTTTGTGTTTGTAGAAGAATAGGAGACATTAAGCCTCTGTCTAGTTGCTCTTCTGTAAAGACAAAAATAATGTGCTTGAACAGGACATATTAGAACACCACACATTTGAACTCCCATCTGTGTTTTGAAGTAAGCATTTACAATCCTCAGACTTCCACCTTTCCTATCTCTGTCACTTTCTGCTCCATCATATTAGCATTTCAACAATGTACAATGGCATTTGGAAAAATGCAGCTTTCATGTTGCTCTTTCATTTACACAAAACAGACAGTGTCAGGCATTAAATTCCAGCATTCATTTCAGAGTTTTCTTTCCTATAAGACAGTCTACATTTGCATCATAACAATATAAATCAAACCCCCAAGGAACCAGAAAGCTGTCCTTGAAGTTGGAAGTAGTATTATCTCCCAGGGGTTTACTTGATGAGTTCTAGTGTCTGGGTATGCCAGGGTATATCGGGTGTGCCTAATAAAAAGCCCATATAGCATAGCCTCTATGAGTAGGAGAGATATGTAGATGTGTAGAACAGATATGTAGATGTGTAAGATTTCTTTAAGTCAGAAAAATGTGCACCAAATAATGTGCTTAAATATTAAATATTAACACTTCATCATCACCTTATTTTAAAAAGTCATTTTGCACAGTGGCTCAGGTGAAGCACAGTGTAAAATCAGATCATAAACAGCAAATGCTCAGCATGTAGACAGATCAGAGCCACCCACATTACCCTACTGAAATCCTATAAAAAATAAAAGAATAAAAAAATAAAAGAATAAAAAATCCTTTGGATTATTAAGCTAAACACACAATATTAAATAAATACATAAGAAAAATGTAGACCTGTTCAGAAACTCAAATCCTGTGTGTTTTTGCACTGAAAATCTTTGTATTTTCTATTAGGAAACAGTCACACAGTTTTCCATTTAGAATGCATAAACCTACTTTAGAAAACTGGTTGCTTATTGAGAATTTGAGGCTGCTGAGGCAGCAGGGGTTTGTGCACCTGAGGGGCACTTCTGTGGGGTATCAACCAAGTCTGTCAGTACCTGTGATAGCAGCACTCTGTGGAGTGAGGCAGGGAGGCTGCCTTGCCTGTTCTTTTGGTGTATGTGTCCATACAACTAGTAAGCAGAGACAAGAGAAGCCTGCTTTCTCCCACAGAAAAATAGGAATTCAAAAACATATAGGACAAAAGATTCTATGGAACAGCAAGTTCATGCACTGTAGTGCTCTTTTCCTTGTGAACATGCAGCACATGCCAACATTCTCTGTCTGTATATACGGGTGAACGATCCATTCAGAGACTGTTTCAGATATGTAACATCTGGGTTTCCTTAGTTCAATCTAATAATCTATCAGTAAGTCCTAAAGCAAATAATTTTTGAGCTTGAACACAGTCACTTCATAAGTATCATTATTGCCATTATCACTAAGTTATACAATCAAAGATGAAAAAAGCCACACAAGCACAAAAGAACAAACAGGAGCCTCTCAGTGGATATAGATTATATCCTCAGAAACAATTGAAGCCTTTCAATTCTCAGGAACTGAAGCTTGATATTCCTATACCATTTGGGGCCAAACTTTGTCTAGTTCAAGGATAAAAGAGCTCATCAGAACACATGGAAATTTTCCACTTGTTTTAATTGGCTTTGGATTGGGTCCAAGGAATGAATTTTGTTGTCCCGTGCTATTCATGTGCAGCTGTTCACAAATGTTAAATTCAGTTTAAAAAGCTATGCATAAACAAGGTTATTATGGAATCCAGCTCAAAGCCAAGACTCATCCAATTCCTTTGTCTGTTTTTCTCTCCATAACTGTCACTGGTCATGGTGTCTTAGATGTAATTATTTTACTCTTTCACATCTTAATTACTATTTTTGCAACAGGGCTGAGGCAAAACAGGTGCAGTCCATTTTAGAAAATGAGGTTTCAGCATTTGTTTTCATTCTACACTAGAGCAAAAGACTTCTGGACCTTTTGAAATTTTTCATGGGAAGGGAGATCAAATCTGTCTTAGAATGGCTACTAACTTTGCAGCTGGGGAAACACTTATTTTACTGTCTCACTTTTTGTTGGCAAACCACTCATTAAATGGTCATTTTCAGTAGATTTTGTTTATGATCTGAAGATCAAGTGTTCTTGATTGTCTTTGCCTTCAGAAGCCTGATGTCAATGAAAGAATTTATCAATAAAACTTAAGTTTTCCAAGAAATGTTCCCATTTCAATCAACTGTAATGTCCAGTTTCATCTAGTATGGGAAAGAAAAAAAGAGTTTTCCTACAGGATGCAGTATAAATGCAAAGCAGGCTTTGCTAAAAGTAAAATAAAAGAAGTATTCCATTAGGCAGGTTTTATTTTCATTCTTGAAGTCCAAGATCTGACCAGTAAAACTCTTAATAATTTTAATAGTTCTCCATACTTCAAGAAAATGGGACTTTCAAAGAATATTGAAAGTCACTTTATATTCTTCATTTGCTCTTCTAATAAAATCTAAAGTTGAAAGGCAAGATATTTCAAAATACTTGCTGAATTTTTTATGAATTTTCTACTCATGCAACTCCGATGAGACCATTCTTGTTGTCTTATTGCTTTGCTTTTGGAAGCCTCCACCTCTACAATTTAGTTTCGCTTTTCTGTAGTTCAGCCCTACAACTCTTGCCCACAGGTTTTCTTGTTCTTAATTATACCTCCATCACTTTTAAACTGTTTTCCCTTAAGGATAAAATTTTAGTTTCTAAATATTTCCTCTTTATGTATTAACTTTTTAGATAACTCTGATCTTTCAACAGCTCCCATCTCTAACTCTGTTCCTTCTCTTCATGCTTGTCTATTTTATCATTATCTTTTCACTGTGAAGAGCTTTTACCCTAGATGGTATTCTAGGGGTGCCTTGGCAGTGCTGAAAGTAGATGTCTTCAAACACATTTAATCTCACAGTCAGTACTATTCTTTAAATAATTCTTCTTGATATTATTTTATGCTAAACCCCCAAGGACCAAATCCTTGGCTGTTGCAAAGTGCATATAGAAATGATTGTAGCTCCACGAATTACACTAACCATCTCTGTGACACTGATATTTTCCTGAAAAGTTAAAAGTCCAGTATTCAGAACTAATAAAAACGCCTGAATCCAAGCATATAAGCTTAGTCAAAGGATAATGATATCATCAGTAATTCTTGTCTTCTGAGAGGCTAACCCTTAGCTAACAGAAAGTGTGCGTGTAGATGATTTTGGGCTTTCTCATGATTGTTCATTGAAAGTTTATAACTGTGAAGTGTCCTGAGTAAAAGTGTCACATTGATGGGACATGTTGAGATTCTGATTAGTAACTCTGCTGTATGAAGTTACTGAAGAAGCTGCAAATCTTCACAATTTCCAGAATCAAGATAGATAGAATTACAACTGAAAGGCATATTCTGCTCAGTAGGAAAATGACAAAAGCATAAAGTAAAGATTTTTTGCAGCTTTTGTGTGAGAAACAGGCCACAAAGTGACTGAATTTCCAGAAATTGAAAGCTGCTCCAGAATAAGTTATATTCTGTGCTGAGTCTTTCACTGCCTACATATTGTGGCCTTACAAAGGGCAGAAGCTAAAAGGAATACAATTTGAGAACATCCATTTCTCTCATCACAGCTGCAGCGCTACCAAGAAGACATATTGTGGGTGATAGAGGCAAGAAATTAATACCATTTTTACAGCATGAATGCTCACACTCCTGCACTCAGTCTCTCTCTGACTCTCTCTCTTATGTCTGATGATAAAAATCTCTTTAATATATCACCTATTAAGCTTCATAACCATGCAGAAATTGTCAGCAGAAATGTTAACATTTTCTTTTGGTATTCTAAAATTTAAACAAAGGGAAAATAGAAAGGAAATAGAAAGAAAAATGCTTTACATTTTCTTTGAATTGGTGTAACTGGTCGTAACTGTAATTGTTTGACATGGTGCAATAACATTCAATCACTGCATCCAAAGGCATGATTCTGAGAAAAAAATTAATATTAGAAGCTTATATATTCCAAAACCTGTAATTCAACGTAAAAATAAGAAAAACCTAAACTCAGTCCCTGTGGAATTATTATCCATATTTTTTCCTCTCTAGAGGTTTTTTTATCTAAAACTTTTTAACTATCAAGGAATGAGAAACTTCAAATTGGCAGTTTGGTTATCCTTAGGGTTTGCTTATCTATGGTCAGATCGAAAGTTACTTTTCAAACAAAATCCACAATAACACTCCCAGACCACTAGAAGTAGTTCTGTATCTTTAGAACTCATTATTCTTGTCCTCACAGGAAATGGAATATGATGGCAAAGTTTCCAGCTGTAGGTGCACAGCCACTGTAACTACCATAGCACTATTCTATGAAACTTCAGTCTCAGGATGATGCAAGACTTTGAGACTTTTAGAACCTCTGGGTTTTCTTAGCCATAGTGGAGTGTGTGCCTTTCTATTTTCCATGGATTCTTTTGAGGTGTGCCTGGGTCATTAGACATCCTGGGGAAGAGAAAGAGAATCAGAGGAAAAAAAGCTACTCCCCAGATGAAGGTGAAATGCAGGACCCCTGGCGTTATGGATCTGTAGCATGTAAATGAAGGTACACAAAGAAACAAGATGGCTCAATGTATAAAAGAACTAATGGGCTTGCAGAATAGGAATTATTTTTGAACTCTGGTAATACTTCACACTTAAAGAAATTACAGTGCTTAGAAATATCCATACAGAAGTACAGAGTATTCTGAGCTGGAAGGGACCCACAAGGATCCAGTCCATCTCAAGTAAATGGCTCATAGGGAGTGTAAACACACAACCTTGGCACTATTAGCACCATGCTCTAACCAACTGAGCTAATATATTATCTGAGAAGTTATTGGACCTGAGTAGAACACAAGTAAAATCAAACATTCATTTTAGAAACAAGTATCTGATCATATTTAAATCCTTCAGGTATTCTTGGTCCCATTACTCTTTCCTCAAGGGATAGGCAATATTTCAATACTTGATTTTGGAAAATAAATCAGAGGGAGATTCTAATAAAAAACAAGCTGAACTCTACCTATTTAAAATTCATTTTAAGCTTTAGACCTGACTTTCACATTCATCAAGTCACTGTAAAGTGACTATGTTAAGAAGGTATGAATCATGCTCCACTTTTAGCTATCCATCTCTTGAACTGGGGCCAGAGCCAAGACACTCTCTCTAGTTTGCATGGGATGTCTAACTTTTAGACAAGCTAAAATTAAGTGACATGGATCAAATCCATAAGTTTTCTAGGCTTTAAACAAAATCTGAAATTGAGCTCTGTCCCACAGGCATAAAAATGTTTCTTAAACATAAGACCATATTTCTTCCTAACATTATATGTAAGAATACTGTTATCTCTGGCACTACTTGAAGTTTAAAAGCTTAGCCTGAAGTTAACATCTATCTCACCATATGTGTTGCATAGGATTTTGCAGTTTTGTTTGGTTTGGGATTTTTTTAAAGACAGAAAAAAGGAAGACCAAACATAAAAAGATGGAGCTGTAATCCTCAGGATCTGAAGTTCTGTTAGTTTTATCAGCTCCTAGAGGGGAATGATCCTTACAAGGGGGTCCATTCTTTCAAATCCTAGCAAAGTCTGATGGTAGCCATCCCTAAGCCTCCAGAGAATAGAGAAATTCATGTGATTTTTTGCACTGATAAGCTGAGAAATGCTGCACACTGTATATGATAACCTTTCCTGTGATTGCCTCAAATATGTTTTGTCTTATTTAACCATACTATTCATTATGGTTTTTCTATACCTATGGGAAGAAATTATTTAAAAACTTACCTTGTGCCAGTTTTCTTCCTCTGAATGTACTTGAGATAAATCATACACATGCAAATCCTTTATTTTCTTGAATCCAAGGAATTCTAAATTTCCAGAGGAGAGAAACCTCTTCAAAAATTTACAAGGAACTTCTGTTCATTTTTGACATGTTATCTTTCTATGTAAAACTGAAAAATGGGAAATCTCTGTTGTTTTTTGGGCAGTTTTAAGAGTTTTTGCTCCTATCTATGTTACATGTTTTTTCTGTCCACTTCTACATAAAAATATGGAGAAATATTTTTCATTATCTTTCTGCAAGAAATTTCTTGCATCTACCATATGATTAAAATCAAGCATTTTTTTCAATGAATTTTCCATTTTTGACCTTAAATTAAATTAATCTTCAAAAGCAAAACAATAATTTTTGTCAGATAAAACATCTTTAATGATGAAACTTTGAATGTGTTATAACTGCTAAATTAATTTCAAGCAGAAAGAGATACACTGTTTTGGCTATAGCTTTCAGTCTTTTCTGCTATACCACAAATAACTATTGTGATAATTTTCCTGAAAAAAGTTAAATGTCATTATTTGTATCTTAGATTCAAAGAGAAAAGTCCAAAGATAAACAGTAATTTTTGCACAGTTAGGAAAAGTACTGTAATATTACAGAGCCATACCATTCTAATCACTGGACTATCCTAAAAAGGAAATTATTATAAGCAGCAATATTAATTCTTCCTCTGAACATAATTTGAATATTGGAAAAGAAGTTAGTTCCAGAATGTGGGGGCAACAGAGGCATTATGGAAAGGACATTGTGTCACAGGTTTTTGACTCCCCAGGAGACTGTGGTTTGTGCAGATGCAGCTGAGTGTTCACCTGACTGTGCTCCTGAGCTCTGATGGGCCAGAATTGATTTGATTTACAACCAACAAGCAGCTCTTCCCATGAACACTGAAATTTTAAGAGAAAAACATGCTTTCAGAATCTTCAGTTTGAACCCAAAGAGACTGCAATGAATCTTTCTCTATGCTTTGCAGAAGGGAAAAGTGCAGAATTCAGATATTATTTAACCTCAGATATTTGGCATGGGTCTATAATTTTCACTTAGCATTTGTACACTCATTTTTGAATTTCATTTTCTTTGGAAGTGAAAAAGAGAATTCTAGAATATAGATAATGCTTCTGCCTCTGCTTAGACTTCAGCTTTTTGATGAATAATCTTACCTGCAATCTGATAGTTCAGTAAAATTTATTGAAAAAGTTAAGTCTTCATTGAAAACTCTCATGTGATCACCCCAGTGCATTTGAGACCTAATTGGACAAATCCCTTTGGAACTAAATCTGTTATCATTAGTTTATTGGGTTGTTCCCTGTCATCACAAATACTGGTGATAAACCTCCCACAGGTAAGGTAAACCAGAAACAATTGTGTTTGCATTTTTAAAGTAATTAAATATTAGGGCATGCTAAGGGCTTTTTTTCATTAAAAACCTTTGAACTTTAAAAAAAAAAAAACTTTTGCTTGAAAATTATTTTTTTTAGTCATTGATTCATAGAATTTTCTTTACCTCTTGTAAGCAATTCTACCACTGCAGGATACTTTGTGAATGAGCAGCAGCAGATATATTTGTCTCAAATGAGTCATCTGCCTTCTTCTGCTGAGATCAGCAGCAGGCTGCTCTGCTTTGATTTGCTCTGTGCTTACTCTTTCCCTTCATTTCTCAATAAGAAAAGGTGCAGGACAATCGGACCTACAAAGTCATATCATCCTGTGGACTGGCAAGCAGTTATAGGGAGGTTTTGTTCTTCTTCTGCCCTGATAACTGTTTATATTTGGTTTTCATTTAATATAGATATACAAGGGCAAAATACTGGTACAATTCACTGAATCTTTCTCATTTTTAATTCTCAGAGAACACTTGAATGCCTAAAAAAACTCCATAATATTTTAGTTCCAGGGGAAACTGAACCTCTGTCATACATTCACAGCATTCATTAGGAGACAACCATTAAATCTGCTGTATAGAGAATGACTTTTCTGTCTCCTTTGTAAGGATCCTGGTTGTGATCTTTTATTTCCTCATTAAAATGATACCATCTTCTTTCCTATATGTGACCTGCTTCAGTCTTGCAAATGTTGCTAGTATTGATCTATACCTGACTTGGAGATAATAAGGCTTTGCAACCAAACCTGTGGGATTCTGAAAGCTGCCTGCAAAGTCTGATCTTCAGCTGAAGTTAAGTAGGTTCTGCCTGTGCTTCTGTTTCCCCCAAGCGCTTTTGTCAATTGCTCCTTTAAGATAAATTCAGTGGTTTTAAGGAGTGCCTTTAGTTTATTGGTACTTTATTCCTAATTATATGACCAAGCTATATACCTTTGCTTTTAAAGCACATTTATTGGCATCCTGTCAGGCAGTACATTGATATTTATGCTTAAATTGTTTGGTTTAATGTATGACTTGGCCTTGACTACTGTTATCTAGAAGAAGTATCGATTCTTTCTGAACCCAGTTGGCTCTGCAGTGTTCTGATACAAGCTTATTAACTGACCCATATCTTAGATCAACATCTTTGACAGAGTTTGCCTTAGGGGAAAAAGGAGGGTGCTACAAACCCCATGTGTTGAACATTGTGCCTTTGTGGCTTACAGAAGCCTTGGTGGTAGAACTACCTGTTTCTGAATTGCTACAAAAATAGCTCAGTTCACTGACTTACACTGAGCTGTATTTAAACCAAAACCAACAAAGCAAATCTCTGCATTTCTTTGGATAATTGCAGTATGTTTCCTTGCGTTGTTACTGCATTACTAGTTGAGGGGCATACCTATAAACCAACAATACCAAATCAAGTAGCTCAGTACTTCTGTCTTTTATTACAGGTTTTGCACTACTCACTGTATTTGAGTTCCTCCAGTGGGAGCTGACCCTGATATTAGCTCATTTGGGTAGGGCAGGGTGATCAAGGTTCCAATACCCATAAGGGCCATTCACTTTAGAGATGGACCAAATGGTCCTTCTGGGTCCCTTCCAACTCAGGCTATTCTGTGAATGGAAAATCTGTTTTTCCTTTGCTAAGATTATCTGATTAAGGACTTTTTCTATGCAAATGCAGATAATATAAAGGGCATAGGAAAGAAAAAATAGACACGCAGACCCGACGCACAAATGTAAGACCAGGACAAAATCAAAGCCTCATCAGTCACACTGAATTACTCATGGGCTATCAAGAATCCACAGCCAAACTGAGGACTTCTGACCAGGAATGTTGAGAACTTGAGATCTGGGATGCTGGAGGTTGGAGAGTGGTGCTCAGTGGGACTATGAAAACTAATGAAGGACTGAAAATCATGAAGAGCCCTACACCTGGACAATGGCAATCCCAGACATGGATGGAGGCTGGAGCAGAATGAGAGCAGCCCTGCAGGAAAAGGACTTTGGGGTGTCTTGGTGATGTAAAGCTCAACACAAACCAGCAATGAACAAGGAGGAGCATGAGAACCAAGGAACAAGGATGGACTGTTCCTTGACTGGCATTAGAACACCAAACCAATGTTTAAGCTGTACCTCTTTTACTGTTCTGTTTTAGAAAAAAAGTAGATAGTTGTCACTAGAGGACAATATGAAAAATTTACACTGAGGCATCCATATTAAAAGTAATATTCACTTCAGTGAAATTAATTTTACTTGGTAATTAAAATTTGGCCTTTTAAAGCTATATCTTTATGCATTTGTAAAGGTTAAATACTAAGGCTGGGGACTTGGACAGTTGTGGAAAATATCCACAGAAATTTCTAGGTATACTTAGACAGTAGAGACAACAGAGACAAGCAATATATGTTAGAAATGCATTTGTGACCATGCATAATTGGGAAGGAATTCTTTGGATACTTGGGAAAAGTCAGATTTATCTCTGCATGAATTGCAAGACCCATGGAAAGAGGTTGTCATAAGAATGAAAATAGTCTTGTCCACTCTGAAAATATGTGGAAAATTCAGAAGTTCTGTAAGATTCAGAACCCTCTAGCTAGCAAATTTAGGCACCTGCAGAGCCAAGCTGCACTTCTGGACTGCCAGGAGATTTTTTGATGGGGTTTCCAAACTTTCAGGTTAAGTAAGTATAAGATTACCTGAATCCTGTCCTACTTTCCATCACATTTGTTTATAACTGAATTTCATAAATCATCTTCAGAAGTCTTGTTCTGAATTCAAACATATAGATTGCAACGCATACAGAATTTTGAACATATTTAAATAAAATTATACACTTGTTAAATGTCTTCAAATGCCATGTGCCATATCAGTGTGATAACAGTCTGATACAGTATGGAAACTTGGGAATGTATGTAAGAATTTGAAGCAGACAAAGTGTCAGAACATGATAGCAAGACAGCAATTATATTGTGAAGACTGGTTGGCAGGATTAAGCAGGAAAACTGGGTAAATAAAAAGGGGATAAAATAGTACACCTCTCTATGTGAGAAAACACTGGTGGCAACCTTGTAGGTGAAAATACAACAGAAGTTATTTCTGAAATACCTCTGGGATTGCAGACAAAGAGGGCATTTTCTTAGAAATATCATAGCATTATGTTATGATGAGGTAAAATATTTAAGAGAAGAAGACTAACTAATTAGGCTCATATAGCTAAGTTTAGAATAAAATTCCAGCTTTCCTTTTTAGCAAGAAAATATCAAGAAAATTACTGCATTATTTTACACAGTCCTGTAATACCCCAACCTGTAACTTTCAGCTCAGTTCTCAACAATAGTACTTGTAGCAAGTAAACCTTCCCAAAGAGTTTGTATACACCTTTATTCAAAGCTTATCTTTGTATTAGGGGATGATTTTACTTAGAAAATAGAATCACTGGGCTAAAGAACTAGAGCACAATGGCAGTATAAGCTACAAAATATAACCACACATTCACTATGTGAGCCTTCTCCCTATTTACATTCTGAACAATATGATTCTGAAACACGTGGCAAGACTGCAGCCATGTACTAAGAAAACAGTCTACGATTGCATAAAATTACACTAATGTTCACAACAAGGTTTCCATGAGTGGAAGCTATGCTTAGTGGAAGGTTTTCTCATATGGATTGTATTTCGGCTATCAGGTTGCGCAAGGACCTTGTTTTCTTATTAGCTATGTAAGTAGAAGGAGAAACCTCATAGAATGAACTACCTCAAAACCAGCTATGCCTGTCGTTGGGTCTACTAACTATGCTGTTGATGTTGGGTCTGTCACAACAAGGTTTTTTTATTCCTTTCTTTAAATCTTGATGCTGGCAGAATGGAAACTGGAAGACTAGCATCATGATTCTGAAAAGAAGAATATGTAAAAACTTCTGTTTCTATATGTCCAAGAAGTCATGGGATCTTCCTCCAATGCATTGCACAAGAAAGTTTGTTCATTGGTAAGTAGCACAGAAGGGACACTCCCCCAAAACAGGGATTGGAAAACAGTGAAAGCAATGTCATATTATTTATGACATTCAGATGACAAGCAATATGCAGTTGAGATATATGCTTAGAATTTTTGCCTGTTTCTGCTTTAGGTTGTTCCTTTCTGCTAGCTAAAGAAAGAGTATGTTCACCGACATTTGAAAAAATATGTCAGATCTTAGAGTTTTTATTATTCATACTTATTGCTAAAATATATTTTATGGGGGTTTGAGCCTAAAATATCCCTTATTGAGAAAGTAATGGTGAATTGCACATTAAAAAGATGACTGTAAAAATGAGGAGGGAAGGGTCTTCTCAATAAATAATTGTTATTTAAAAAAAAAAAACAAAAACAACAAACCAAAAGAAACATGAAGCATTGCTTGATGCCCAGAGGAAAGTTTGTAATAGTAGAGAGATTAGAAATACCAGATGCTGCACTTGAAGTTTCTGTAAAGTAACAACTAAGCTGACCTTCTCTACTACATAACTTGATGAAAATTTGATACGAGAAGTTGAGACCTAAACTTCATACTAAAAAGCAAGTTTATAGTTTTTAAATCTCTCTCTTATTTTGTAGCATAAACCTGTGTCTTGACCTTTGTTATTTTAGTAAACCCAGTTTAAAATCATCTTGTTTGAAAAAGAAATTTAGGGTACTGATTTGATTTTGAATACATTTTAATAAAATACAAAAATAGCAGAGGTCAGACATTAGTGCTAAGGGCAAATTCTAAAAAGTAATAACCATATTCCTATTGATTTTAGTGATGCAGAATCAAATACAGTTGACTAACATTACATTTTTTTTCCACCTACTTTTAGGTTTAAAACAATCTTTTAGATATGTGTCTGGAAATAAAAGAACCAAATATGTCAAGAATATACTTTTAACATGTTTTATGACATATTTTATACAGAATGAAGTGTTAATCTACAGAAGGAAGCTTGTCAGCACTCTACAAAAGCAATGCAGGTCAAGTCACTCCTTCCCAAGGTATGTACCCAGCACTTTTATGCAGGAAAATTGTTTTGACTCACTTTGTTTATATTGCAGATAAAGTGAGAAAATAGTAAGTAAGAACATGAGGAATTTTATTTATTTGCAAAATGTAGGAAAATGTGAGCTTGAGAGGAAAAGAATAACATCTTGTAAAGACTGAAGAGCTAAACTGCATTGAAGGTTTGTTGCTAAAGACACAGAGTAAGTAAAATGACCTTTGATGGAATTGTATCAGCAAGAATGGATTATTTCTTAAGATGATCTGAACTGGTAACTGATTTTTTGGTCCCAATCAAAAAATCCCCTTGAAGTTCCTTCTCAGCCCAGCGAGTTTTCATGTACAGAGATTTTGTAGGCATGTTGTAGAATCTTATAATAAGGCACATTAGAGCTTTGTGTATACTAACTAAAAAGAAAACTGCTATGTACTAAAATTCTTTGAACACTTTTCCTCTGAAATTTAGAAGTAACTTTTTTGCCACTGTGCTATCAACTACAGATGAGTAGATGAAATTGCAATGAGCTGCTCAAATACTTAAATTTAATTGACAAGACAGACTATCAGAGAGAGGAAATATCATAAAGACAGGGAAATAGAATGTATTTTTATTACTTAACCTTGCACAGTCATTTAATTGAGGCATAAAAATGTTTGTGGGACAAGTAGTGACAATAAAATTTTGAAACAAGGCATTTTCAAGATGAGAGAAAATAAAAGATGTCATCAAAAAGGAGAAACAAAACTATGACATATAAAATGAGGAAAGAAAATTTTGAGAAACTGACAATAAGAAATAAGAAATTATAAAGAGAAGATGTAACTATAGGATTGCTCAGTATTTCACATTTACTGATTGCTTCTGTGTCTAATTTTCACACTTGAGTTCCAGGTGATACAATTTTCTCCCAACCCAGAGCTGATCTATACATCATATGTCTCATTACTTATACTCTTATTTTTTCCCACATTCTCAGCCCTTTGATCATTCCTTCCAGAGTTTGTTTAATATAATTCAGGGCAAACATTAAACAAAGTATAGCATTACTGCCTCTAGCAGAGCATCTTTCATACAAAATGATGTTGAAGTACCCTCCAAACTGGTTTACAAGTTTGAAATTGCAGTTCAGTTTAACCTTCTGGGGTTGGTGAAAAGCAATGGGTAAGTAATTAGGAGGAGTCCTGCATTTCCCTCGCAGCCAGGTATCCTCAGGATTTGCTCACCTTTGCACTCACAAGAAAATTTGGACCTGTGGCAGCCAGTGTGCACTGGTGTGTAGGAAGCCTCCCTGGAACTGGTCTCTCAAGTGCTACAGAATGAGCAGGTAGCTCTGGTAAGGTACTCCAGCTTCTGTGGGCAGATGTCTTTGTTATGTCCTGACGTGGTGCAGATGGTGTCCAGGCCAGCTGGACAAACAGGTGCTTATGCACACCTTGCTCAGCCATAAGGGCTTTGATTTTGAAGTTAAATAGAGGAATTACTCTGTGTTTCTGATACCATAAAACAATTCACAAGAAAAGAGGAAAAATATAGCTCCTGAAATATTAGTTACTGCATCTCAGCACAGCCGGTATCATGGAGAAACTGCCCAAATAGATCCTAACTCCTTTTTGTTTTTTAAACAAGACAGTTATACCTGATCTGCAAAACAATTAAAACATGAGCTGACAATATCTCTTGACACTAAGATATTCAGAATAGTATAAACGAAAGGTTACTGTAAAGTGTTGTGGATAGGTCACAAAAACAGTCAAATGATATCTACAACTAAATATAAATAAATGGGATAAATGTGAAAAAGCTTTACCGCTATGATGTGCACAGTAATGGGCAAGTCAAATGCTAGGACTAACAAATTACTAAAAAAAATAAAAGAAACTAGAAAAATCATTTAAGGAAAATGTACAAAGAACAGCAGGAAAGACATCTGTAACTGTAGGGATGAATGGTCTTCAGTCTGCAGAAGAGATGATGGAGAGGATCACAGGTAACAGTTTTTAGAAACAGGAGGAGTTTGAAGAAATCAGCCTCAGCTGATTATTGTCTTGTACAGTACATAATAAGGAGCTCCACTAGAACTAGTATGCTACAGACAAAACACAAACTTCTTCCTATGCAGCTGAGCTGGAATTTCTTTACCATGGGATGCTGCAGAGGCCATATGATTCCATGACATCAAAAAGAACACAGTAAGTTTGTGTCAGAAACACCCTACTGATGTTTATTAACCACCACCAATCCCCCTGTGGCCCAAAAAGCAGCAGAACATTAAATCATGGGAAGTGAAGTGGGTATCTTGGGGACTGTAGCATTGCGCTGCTCATATTTGCTTTTCTAAGTGTTTTATTACTAGCACATGCTGTAATAGGTTGACCTTTGATTTGACCCATTATGACCCCATTATGGTCTCTATTACTTTTATCAACTGGAGATCAAGGTATTTCCATAATAACAGAGAAACAATAATGGTTTGGTCAGTAAGGAGAGCTCAGGCTGTACTGTGCCAAATTGAAATCACATCAGAAGAAATTAAAGTCTGTTGTTCTATTTGTAAAGAGTGTTTAAGCATAAACCTCTCATACTCTGCCAAGCTGCAATGTAATTAAAACAAAAAAGCCTTTTATACATATTCTTCCTGAATTTCTGTACTTATTAAAACTTGAATAGACTGGCATATTAAAAAAAGTCCACATGTCAGTATGCTTTCAAAAAACATTTCCTTATGGGTAGTTTAATGGCCAACAGTATTAAGAATTGAATACATTTTGATGCAATGAACTAAACATTAAGAAGGCAAAGAACAGATCCTGTTCAGTCCAGTACAGCTGCTGAGCTGGTTGTCTGTCTGTCACCCATGCAGTCATTCTGTACCAGCTCCTGGTAGTGACTGCAGCTCACAGGGGACCCTCACTGGACCAGCCTGTTCCTGAAGGAATGACCCCACGGGAAGGACCCATGCTGGAGCAGGGGACCAGCATGAGCTGGAACAGGGTCACCACACTTTGGGTAATTCAGTCTTTACTTCCCAGGACAAAATTACTTGGATCACATTTCTTTACTTCTAGATAAAATCTGTACAACTATCGGAGCCACTCTAGTGTGATTTTCACTCCACTTTTCATAGGATCAGATGAAGTTCTTGCAAGAAATCCCTGGTTAAGTACTTGGAGCACTGAGAAGATGTAAGAGGGAAATATGTGTGGAAATAAGTGTGAAAATGCCATACTTTCCATTCTTTCTGTTGTGTAAGGTGGCCATATGACTTTTTAATTTAATTCCTGCTATCCTGTGAAGACAGCTAAGAAGCATGTGAGTGTGTAGGTGTGCACTGTATCACAGCAAGGCTGATTCATCTAAAACAGTCAAAGGAGACTTATGAGCTTTTGGTCTGCATCTCTGCCAAGAGATCTAATTAAAATGAAGAATTGCATGGATGCTGAGGCAGGAGCTGGACTCGTCAAGCACACAATTCTGCATGCTCAGCAGTTAAATGTGGGTGCAAAGAACTTCTCTATTACTGATTGTATATAGATGTATAAATTTTACCTTCCTGGTAAAATAATAAAATATTTATTTAAGTAACTTTAGTGCTATTAATAATGCTACAGTTAACAACACAACAGAAAATGAAATACTGAAATTAAACATTTCTTTTTGCATTACTGATATTTTCCACATGCAAGTATTGGTTAAGAATGCAGACCAGGCAATATTTTAATTTTAATTATTCAGACATAGATTGCAAATAAATTTAGACATTATTAGGAAATTCTGAGATGGATTTTTAGTGATTGTATTAGTCAATGTACAGTGGGTGTCAAGAAAGTAGTGATTACAAAGCATGAAAAAATTAAAATGCTATGAAATGACATATAGGGGTTTTAAAAACAGTGAGATATTATAGCATGCCCCATTTTACTTTGCACATTATTTTTCTATAGTAGGTATGTTGATTAAGTAATTGGCTGGAAATAGAAAAGAAATGCATCCAACCCTGTCTTGAAATGTTCCTTACAGACAGCTATGCAGGGTGACCTATCCTTTAATATTACTCCATTCAGCAGCTATGAAAATGTTGAGCAGAAAGTAACAGCACTAGAAAAATCTATAAATGTAAGGATGAGTTGAAAATTAGGCCAAGGAAAAGACTGCTCTGGGAAGTTAGAAAAGGAGGATAGATTTCCCAATGCAAGTGTTTGAAAAATTGATATTTTATCAAATGGTGCCACTTGACCTAGTGAAAGTAGTGCCTATTTTGGAAGTAAGCAATACTAAGTCATAGAGCAGGCCCTCTGTGTATGGAAGGGGTTTTTACAGCATTGCCAAAACTGCTAAATGAAATCAAGTTTTTTCCTTTTCCTAGAGCCATGAAAAGATGTCTGTTGATGAAACTTATCTCTCAGGATCATACAAAATTTTGATCACAATCTTAAGAAAGGAATATAAGCCTGACCAGGAACAGGGCCTTTATATATCTGAAATGTGATAAGTTCTTCTGAGGATGTTTTGGCTTTCTCAGTCATTCTGTGTGTTGAAGGGAAAGGAGAGGTATGACACCTGGAAGTGCCTACTCCAAGTTGCTTTAACTAGAAGCTGCAGCATCACAGGACAGGACACAAGATTTCAGAGAATTCAGCAGATTAAAGCAGCAAAGGGCTATGAATACTTTCTCTGACTATTAGCATTAAGTGATGCTGCATCTCCAATGAGTTTATTATTTGTGACACTATTTAAGTGCTAATCTACAGGAGGAATAAATATTAAAATATTTGAACAAAAAAAACTAGAATTCATGGAATGTTTCCCTTACTTAGAGAATGACCCAAAATTATAAAGCATTGCTATTTTATACCAGCAACATTACTGTAAATGATTCAGTACTGTTTTTTTTTTCTAAAATAGTATAAGCATGGAAAATACGTCTTCTTGAAGTGACCTGTTTTGCAGTATTACAATGACATATAGAAAATCCTTTTATCAGCAAATCAATCCTCCAGTTTTTCCATACAGTGCAAATATTTGATGTTCATAGAATTTTTGTTTAAGTTACACTGCATTCCATTGACTGTTTCATGCAAAAAGAAGTTAAAGAGATGTTAAATAGTGATGCAAACAGAAATCTTCTAAGACATGTCTCTGTAACTGACTGAAGAAATTGATCAATGTAATCTTAAGTGCATATCAAATATTGTATAGATTTTCTAGTAATATTAAATTAATGATGCACAAAACAAGTTCAAAATTAGTTTGCTGATGACTGTAATTCATTTTCATGCACATTGTGTAACATCTTCCATATTATTTGTTGTACATAATGCAAATATTGCCTTATTAAGGAAAGAATTTTTAACAGACTTTTTTTTTCTGATCTACCACTACCAGATCAATTTTTACAGAGTACAGCATCTAGTTTGTCAATCTTTTTCTTTCTAACGATAAATTATTTAGTTCAAGCAAAACACTGGCAACAGTCATGCTTGAAATCAGGCATAAACTACAACCAGAGATCTTAGAAAACCATAATAAATCACCATATTATTTGTATAAATCTCCACTAATGATCTGATATATAAAGGCGGGTCATTCATACAGTTTAGAAATAAAACTGAGTTCATTCAAGGGCTTCTAAAATGAGTAATCATTATTTATAGTATCAAAGTCATTATAGTAGTATTTAATCTATGTATTTTTAGAATACATCTTCACTGTATTCTAAAATGTAAAGCAAAATATAAGTAAATTCTTACACAATGGGCTAATATTAGCATTTTTTACTCTTTATTATTCAATTTGTTATTCTTATTTCTCTGATTAGAAAGAAAGTGTTAAATGAATTATTTAGCTATGTACTTATTTGGAAGCTGTTATACCTCTGGAGTGACTAAAACTGGTGCAGGTGATATCTGTAAGAACTGAAGAGAAATTGTTAAGCACTACAAAGCAGAAAACATTGACAAGGAAGTGAGAGGAAAAATCAATGGATCTGTCTCTGCTCTGGTTTACATCCTTTGCAAACACACAAGGATGGATTTCAACAGTTATAAATCACTATGTCTCTTCCAGAACCAATTGAAAGATCCATGTTTTGGCCATCTGAAACTCCATCCAATGTCTGGAAGTAGATGCTGCCAAGAGCTAGGGAACAAAGATGAATTTGGCCCAGTCTGATCTACTGAGGGCCTTGGACATTAATGGCAGTATTGACTAAAACAATCTGTGTTTATTTTTACTCCTTTTCACTGATGACTGTCAGCAGATGTACATGTAAGGCCTGTCTCTCTTTCTCTCACTCATTTAATATTACCTTATTTGTATCTCCAGAACAGTCAGTGAAAGTAGACATAGCTATTAATTGCTTTATTCCATCTGCTCACAGACTATGCCATTTTTGCTCTGTCAGCACTCTCTCGCTCATTCAATACATATAGCCAATGCACACCATCTCCTTCCTTAAAAACTGGAAGGACTCTTAGAGGAAAAAAAATGTTTTTGCTACAGGATGGTAACTCAGAAGTGCCCTCATCAATAATAGACATGGTCTCTTGGAGTCATTGTTATATTTATTTTCCCTTACTTTGCAACAAAAGTTGATCAAAAGGCAGTAAGTAGCATTTCTGTGTTACAGTAGCATTTTATGTTCTGAGTCCTCTTCTAAAGACAAGTATTTGTCTAGGGCAGATTAAAGGCAAGATAAACAAGCAGAGTTTATGGGCTGTTACTTGTTTTGGAGTATCCAAAAAAAAAAAAAAATCCTGAACTGCACTAAGAAGGGAACAGCAGGTGAAAATACAGGTGTAACAAATAGCAAAGGAGTAGATGTAGAAGAGTAAATTCAACTGGCCAAGACTTACTAAACTAAGATGACAACAACATGAGAAATGGCAGAAATGAAAAACTATGAATAAAAAGAGGCACTACCTTACAGAACTGCTGACCAAGGTGGAATTTTCCAGGGCAACCACATCATGAATAACAAGAAGGTGTAAAAAGTCAGCAAAACTGAGATCCCTGGGGAAAGAGTAAATAGGAATAGCTGATGGTAAAGATGAAGAAACTGGACTGTGAAAAGAGCTGTAGAAAAGGGTAGTAAATCATGTAGTTTGGGAGTGATCAGGAACATGTCACTCAGCCCAATGCTTCATCACCAGAATTTAGAGCAGGACACTGGAACCACTCTTTCCCCTGTAATCATGTACAACTTACCTCCAAGACCGTGAGAGGCGTGAGACAACTCTCCCTATCATCAGTGAGGGAACATCAGGACATTATTCCTAATACCAACCAGCAGATGCCTGGAGAGTGCAGCTTATCAAGGACTTTTTCTCTCTTTAACATCTGAACTGAGTGTCACATTACAATGCTTCTTTACAGCTTAATTAGTAGAATTAATATATAGAATATATATTTATTTATATTCTTTATTTATATTCAGCTTTATTTATAGAATATATATTATATGAATACAAATATATAACTATTTAAACAATAGCTTGTGAGCTAAGAATCCCACCCTTTCTACCATTTTTAGGCTGCTTTTACTTTGGGGACGGTGTTCATCCCTAATGCAAGGGCAGTAATTTAAACCTTTTAATAAGCATAAGATTTTGTTGGTTACAAGGTTTTTCTTCCAAAGGTCTCTGTATTTTGTGATGAAAATGGCAGAGGTCAATGACCTGGGTTCCACTTAAAGCCCTTCCTAACAATTTCTAAACAATGTCAGATATTTTGAATATGTTGTACTGTCTTCTCCTCTAGTGGAGATCATTTACTTTTGGTTTTAGCTAAGGTATTACTTATTCTCAGCAATGGGTGAGGACTGAACCCACACTTTTGCTCTTGCTGACAGAACCATATGCTTCAAGCAGTATAGTTGGAGAAGAAATACTGGAGGAAAAATAAAGGAAACTGCATTTTAAATGGTATATTGATGTAGGATTAAGAATTTTGGTAATTCAGTAAAACAGTTTAGCTTGGAATGTGCATGGATAATAGTTGAATTTTATTTTTTTAACCTATCACTTTAAAATATGCTTGCTCGCAGTCTCACATTTAGAGCATCTAGAAGAGCTGGGCATATTTTAGAGTAACAGTAT
The DNA here is from genome assembly GCF_047830755.1 of Zonotrichia albicollis. Taxonomy (NCBI): domain Eukaryota; kingdom Metazoa; phylum Chordata; class Aves; order Passeriformes; family Passerellidae; genus Zonotrichia; species Zonotrichia albicollis. The sequence goes on along the minus strand of NC_133822.1, from coordinate 56,770,012 downwards.
GCATCTTTAATTATGTTCTCTGCAGTTAATAGTTTTGAGAACTCTGCAGTATTAAAGAGCTTTAGCATTTCAAAAAGGTTTTCCAAGCTTCTGTGACTCGTAGCCGACACCAGTGTCACACCAGTCCCCAGGGGATTCTCAGATGCATACACCCTAAATTTCTTCCCACAGAGATTAAAAAAATTACTGCCTGGTATTTACACTCAAGCTTTGTTCTCCATGTGAAATCTTCAGCTCTGTACTGCTCTTTGTGACTGTACATCAGTTGATAGCCAGCTGGACTAGGTTTTCAGATTAAATGGTCTTAGTATAGTATCATAAAAACTATGTAATATTATAATAAAATATAAAAATAATATAGATATATAATATATACAATGACAGTATAATTTAAATTATTAAAATAATGATTAAAATTAATTTAAATAGTATCCAAATGCTGAAATTTCTATATTGTATAACTACCTGTTATTGTATAACTAAATTGTATAACTACCTGTTGTGCATACTATGATAATCATATTTTATTGCTGCAGCTCTCTAGTATCAAGTGATAGCATGTGTATAATATATCAAAAAGAGATTATTCTTAGTTGCACATCAGAAAACAGACTCATTTATATTTTCCTAACAGTTCTAGGCACAAGAAGCTCGGAAGTTGCATAAAACACATTGACTCAAATCTGCTGTTCTAAACATTTTTTGATATACCCACATACATTCAGAGACTTTAAGAATAAAACTATTTTCTCACTAGGTACATACATGGAGGAATGGGCAAATCTCACAAGTACCAGGTGCTATACTGAGTTTGCTAATTGTAGTTGAACTTTGGGATCTCAGTCTTCAAGAATGAGTTTGGCAAACCAGAACAGACATGAGATAAAGGATGACATTTTTTTTATGTCCTGGAGTGGAAGGAATTTCTAAGGTACTCTAACTCTAACACAGGCTGAAAGCAGGTCAAACTCTGAAGCTAGATCAGGCAGCTCAGGATATATCTTGATGAATTTTTTATATCTTCAGTGATGTAGATTCTGTAATCTTCATGGATATATTTTTTCAAGGCCTCTAGTGTTTACAATTATTAATACTTTTTTTTAAACTGAATACATTGCTAAAATTTCTGTTACATCCTTTTGATATGCAGTTCCAGGTGGGTCTCACCAGAGTGGAGCAGGGGCAGAATCCCCTCCCTTGACCAGCTGGCCACGCTGCTCTTGATGCAGCCCAAGATGCAATTGGCTTTCTGGGCTGGGAGGGCACTTTGCCTGCTCAGTGCAGCCTCTCATGCACCCCAAGTCCTTCTTGGCAGGGCTGCTCTGCATCTGTTCATCCCCCAGCCTGTGGTGATACAGGGGTTGCCCTGACCCAGGCGCAGCACCTTGCCCTTGGTTCTATTGAAACTCATGGCATTCCCATCAGCTTTCTTCTTGAGCTTGTCCAGGTCCCTCTGGATGGCATCCCATCCTTCAGGTGTGTCAACTGCACCTCTCAGCTTGGTGTCATCTGCAGATTTGCTGAGGGATCCTTTTACCTCTGTCAATGATGAAGGAATTAAATAGCACTTGTCCCAGTAAAGACCCCTAAGGGACACCACTTGTCTATGATGTCCACTGGGATCCCTAGTTATTGATGACTACATTCTGCATGCAACCACCCAAAGATGTCTCTGCCACACCAGAGGGATTGAAACTAGATGATCTTTGAGGGTCCCTTTCATATTCAAAGATAATATGAAATAGAAAATATAAAATTAGAATAAAAGTTTGAAAGAAAATGAAAACTGCCATAAAACTGTCTTTTTTATTTCCATAACCCCTCATTGTCTGCCATTTATTTACAGTCTTCTGACATAAACTCATTAAAGCTTTAGACTGACAAAAAGAAAAAGACAATTTTCTCTGCACTGAGTCAGTGTAATCATTGCAGACAAGATTACTAATGCAGTTTTATACCTGTAGATATGAATTCAGATTGAGAAAATAGTTATTTTCTCGTATAGCTCTGTATTGTTAGCATGAAAATTCTTAAAATTAATTAACAATTACTTTTGGGTTTTACTTTTTTCCTTAGTTTAACTCATGCAAATATAGACTGCATCATTCAGAGGTATATTAGCATAACTAAAGAAATAATGTTGTAGTTACCATTCATAAATTTCTAAGGTAAATAATTTCTTTCCTAGGAAGAAATGGGAATGAGTGAGATAAAGTCACATTCCCTAGTTTCATGGCTCTTAACACCGGCTTTATGCCCCAAATGTTTTTAGTTTTATTCTTTAAATCTTCCTGCTGTCATTTAGTATCACTTTAGAAAAGCTTGAAGTATGTTGATAAAGATCAACTGTTAATAAACTGGTTTATTTGTATTATATTTGTTTCATATCATGCAATCCAGGAACAATAACACTGAGGTCAGATTTTTTAGAGTAAAGAAATGACACAGAAATTAATGCAATCACAGGAGGAAAAAATAAGTCTTATCTCTTAGAGTTTGCTAAATAATCTTGGAAAATATCTCACTGCAGTGTCTTAGACTGACATGAATCAGGTAGTGACTTGATTTGTCTAACATGAAAATATTTGGGTTTTTGGAAAAATCTGTTCTCTTTGGTTTTCATGGAGTGTCAGGAACTATGAAATTGTGTTTTCCACTAACTTGCAGCACATAAAAACTACTACACAGTAAAATTTCAATTACTTTGTCCCATGACTTGGTAAAGTTAAATGAGGCAAGGGCAGAACTCTGACAGACCTTCATATCTCTGTTTTCATATTGTAGCAGCTGAAAGCAAATAATGAGTGTTAAATAGCCACGTGTAGACTTGATAGCTGACATGCTAAACATCAAAAGCCTGGATCTGTTTCTTCTACTAGAAATGCTTTCTGTTAATGAATCCCAGGTCTAAGAATAGGCAACTCCCAGGCTGTCCAAATTATTCCATGCACAAAATTCACAAAGGACAAAACAAACACTGGTGCTTTCTGTGTTTGAGAGGTCAGGTCTAAATCTTATGACCAAATTCCTGCCATTCAAATATACTTTTCTGAATAATTTTTATAAGGTACCTATTTTGCATACATCATATAAATGTCACGTGCATATTTGTGAATGAACATAAATATATTAGTACACTTCTCTGCTCTAAGAAGCACAGCTGAAGAGGCTGCATAGCCCCAGTTAGGTGGTCTGGACATACACAAGACCTTTGTAAGGCTTCTGGCATTGAAGTGCCTACCTATTGTTAACACCTTCAGAGCACATGAGGAACTATGTGCATGTCTTGCGATGGCATAAACTCAAGGCTCTCAATTATTAAGCAGAAGGTGATTTAAATAGCTGCTCCCTTGTGGTCTAGTCTGGTAAATAGTTTTCTTTAGACCTGGAGTCTGATGTGCTAATTCACAGCAAGTTTTCTTGGAGACTTGGAAAAGCTAAAAATAGTTCAACATGGAAATATGATCAGGTTAAGCAGTACTAATTTTTCAGGAATACCATAATTGACTATTGACAGTTGTGTAGTGTAGTGAGCAAGAGATCTTAAAAGATCTTTGGAGCCTAGGAGTATGAATCAAATTAGAAAAAGACAGCACCAGATGAAAAATAGAACAGTCATCATCAGCTGAAGATGAAAAATATAATGGAAATTTCCATGGAAAAATATCCATAGAAAATGGCTGGAGTATAGACAGCTAGACTGAGATAAGGTTGTGCTGACTATACTGGCAGAAAAAATGCATAGACCAGAAAAATTAAACAAATAACTTTTTGATTTATTTTTAAGAACTCTGCCCTACTACATTTTGGGGAACACCTTGCAAGAAATCAAATACCTATCAATCAAATATCAAAAATCACTGAAAAGGAAGCCTTAAGCGTGTTTGAATAACAGATGGGCTGTCTCAGAACATCCTAAGTTTACTCAGAATTGTGAGTGTAATAGATTACAACAGCCCATCAAGGAGCACAGAAGAAAATTTACCTGGCAAGTTTTTATTACAGCAGAGTTATTTGTTAAGAAAAACAGCCCTCTCTACTGACAGTATGAATTTACACTCTCTCCTGAATCCTTGAAGAAAATATCTGTTTGGTATTATATAATCACCATTTTTTCTGATATTACCCTTTGTTTATTATTTATCATGACACCTATGGACCTTCCTCATAATCAGGTCTTGCAGAGAGCACTATACAAGCACAAAACCTCAAAAACTAATGTTCCACAGAACTAGTAGATCTTCTAACTTATCTGAGTGGAAAGAGCAAAGTCCTTATCCTCTTTGCACAGTAAGACTGGACATGAAAAAAGTGGCCCAAATTTTTTGCTGTGCCACAATCTTCCATCCAGAGGTGCTGAGCAGTTTTTGCTTTCTAGTCAAACCCCAGTTCATTCCACTTGCTTCCTCACCATGTCTTCTGCCCCAGTCATACCATAATCCTATTGACATAAAACATTAATGAGCTGTAGCAAGCATGGATTACTTTTTCATTGAGCCTTTCTTTTCTCCATGTCTATTACAAGCATACTTACCATCTTCACACAACATGTCTATTTTCTTTGCAAAAAGCCCTATATATCCAGTAGCTAAAATCTTCCTGTATTTTTCAGGTGCCTCTGGTAGCTGTTATTCTCATCCAGAAGCACAGTTCCCTGGATGGAAGTTAACCAAAAAAGCACTTGGCCACACTGACTGTCTGCCACATCTGCATCCTGCAGCTTCTAGGGGCATATTTCAAAGGCAGAAATGCCTGGTTTTTAGCATTTGCCATTTTTGACAGAGTATCCACAAAGTGCCTGGCTAACTAATTTGATTTGTTGCAACAGATCACTTATTGTTGATGAATAGAAGCTTGATGTATTTGTGTCCCCCAAGTCTTTATAGGCCTGTGGACGCTTGAGTCCAGGGGTTTTGTTCTGCCCTATATCTCTTCCACCCTCTCTAGGATATCTCCTCCTCCCCTCCTTGACTTTCATACGTCTCCTTTCTACTCACAATATTCATACAATGAAATCCACCAAGGATATTTTGCTGAATTAAAATTCACTTCTCATTAATGGGAATAAAGCTTAAATGAATCATTTATCCTGCAGTATTTACTGACTTACAGATAATAATCTTGCATTACAACTAATAGGTAAAGGTCAGCTTGCATGATTCACTGTTAATTTGTTTTCATTTAAACTAATTTACTTAGAATTTGTACAGCATTGGCTCCCTGAGGGAATGCAGCAAAAACTATGACCTGATGACAAGTAGAACCATTAAATTATAACAGAATTATTAATAAAAGAGTCTTTCTATAATTTGTTAAAAATCTTGGGAGATATTAGCAACTTATTTATGTAAGATATGGAAAGTACGTCTGTAATATAATTGCATATAAATTAAAAATTTGCCCGGGGAGACTGTATAGTGGTCATAGTTTTCAAATGATTGGCAGATACATTAACACTGAGTGCCCCAGGAGAAAGATAATGAATTCTGGGGTTTGATATTTTTTTTCTGATTTCCAAGGAGAATATTAGTGTGTTCTTTTTTTTGTGATGCTTGACATTGTCATAACTAGTTGACTTAAAAATGAAGTCACTCACGATGCTGGTCTTGTTAATAGCTAACTGGATTATTTTGACTTTCATTTAGCTTAGGAGACAGAGCTAGAAAAAAGAACTAAGAACAGTCTCAAGAATTAGAAGGAAACTTGTTTCAAGTACATGTAGATAAGATATTTTAGGTGTCATTGAATCTTTTATTAGGATATAGCTTCTTCACTTGTTGACAGGAAAACAAAATATGTGCTTTATTATGCTTTCTAAATGAGATGCCCTAGCTCTTTGGTTTATTTATTGTGACATGAGAAGTAATGTATTAATTAAAAAGTCTTGCCAGCCTAGATCTGACCTAGGTGATCTGACTTAGATCAGGCTGTAATCAACTGAAGTCTATAATTGATTTATAGACTTCTGCATGACTGTAGGATGGCAACTCCAGATGCCTAAATATAGCCAGAAGTGTTAGCTCAAAACACTCTTTTATTTCCCATTAACAAGACACTGACATGTTTGCACTCTGCTCACTCATCAAACTTCTTTACTTTGTTAAAATATTTTTTCATTGATAAAAAAGTAATATTTGGACATATTCTTAGATGTCACATCTTATGACAGTGACAGTTTATGCTCATCTCTAGTTAAAAATATAACTAGTGATTAACACAGTTCTTAGTAATACGCAACAGGATGCACTGTAATGTAGCGGGAAGAGCAGAAAAAGAACATTTAGAAGACCTGACATCCAATTTCTTGGAACTGGCACATGCTGAATGCCCTTAATAGCTTTTCAAACATGATATACCTGATATTCTATTTTATCACGTGCTTATAGAAATCAGTTTAATTTTTATTTCAAAAGCTCTTCTCCAAATTGTACTGTAAGAAATGAGAAGCCTTATTAATCCCTAAATGCTTATCTTGTCCATTTTGTCATGTAAACCCATTAGTGATAGATCCTAAATTTTATTCTAAAATATCATAACACCCAAAGTAATCTACCAACCATTTGAATAATATTGTAAAGTCTAAATATTTGGAAGGTACCATAAAGTTGCTTATTTAATAAACAGTTAATTAAACATAATTAAACACCTACTCTCTGTTTAACTCAATATCTCATCTCCTTTGAGGGACAATAGAGAATGGTCATAGACAAATCCTTAGCCATCTGCACCCAAAATCGGTAGGGGTACTCTGGCAAAATAAGTCCCCCTGAATTTTTGTCTTAGTCAAATTTATATTTAATTTGATATCTGAAGTAGGTAGGGTATTAGGGGATATGACTCTGGAAAGTCTCAATATAGTTATAAGCTTTTAATATCCTTATAATCTTTTCCATCTCATGTCTTCTACCTTTTTCCTGAACAATGAATTTCACAGTCTTAATATATTCACTGGAAAAATCAATACCTTAATTTTATGTTATTAGGTATACAGAAATATCGACTTTATTATTTTTAATGTCCTTAAGGACTGAATTTTCCAGAGAGGGAATATTTTAAAGATTGCAAACAGTAAAATTATACAAATAGGTTTTATGGAATTACAATTGAAGCTACTAATTTTCTGTCAACTCTGCACAGCCATCTACAGCAGGCAGTTTTATGTCTACTGGAAAGACCTACAACAAATATTATTTATGCAATAAAGAACTCAGAACTGTAAATATTGCTTCCTTTACTGTCTTTCAAATAATTCTGGTTTGATTTTTATCACTTAACTAGTATTCACATTTAATCAACAATAAAAAGTTTCTATTTCTCTAAAATTGTTTTAAAATTAGAGACAATATAAGAAAATTAATTTTATAGAATGAGTTTAGAGTTCACATTGCTTTCTTTTTATCATTTTGGGTAAAAACTATGGCAATTTTTATTATGTTGCAGTTTTCAAATCCATCACTGATGAAGAGTAAATCTTGCTGATCAAAGCAAAAAGAGGGATTTTACCCTGTAGAACAGAGTAAAACCAGGAGAAATTCTGTCATGATTTTGTGGACACCTTTAACAATCTGTATATCTCCATTGCCTTGGATTTGGGTACAGATCACCAGTTTTCATAAATAAAAACATATCAGGGAAAATTTAATTATCTAATTCTGAAATAAATTAACTAAATGACAAGAAACTCCTAGTGAACTAACTCTAAAGAAGTCAGGCTGGTTCAGTAAATTACAGTACCTCCCCAGAGACTCTTGTATCAACCCAAAGAGCAGTACAAGGTGAGAATTAAACACCCAGCTGGATAACATTTCTAAATGAGATGCATATTTCAGTCAGTGGAAACTAAAAAGTGTCTATTTATACAACGCTTTTTCAACAGGTTTGTTTTTTAAATTAAGGAATTCACAAAAGTATTCTGTAGCTATGTAATAGTAATGGGCTTCAGAAAAAACATTCTGTTCAATATGTTCTGTGTTGTTTTTAAAGGCTATATAAAAATAAAATTTTAGGAGTTGATGTTTAGGAATGTACTATCATTAGTTGCTATATTTAGGTGAGAGGGTAGTGAAAAATATGTATCCTTTAGCACACACCAATACGAAGAGTCCTCCCTTAATCTGTCAGTTCACGAGAAAGTTTGGAGGCTAATTCAGGGCTAAGGAGGAGACTCTGAGACCTTGATTTGAAGTGGAGATGTCACTTAAAACCTTCTGAATTGTATGTTTTCTCATACACGGTATTGTGACTGTCATTACTGCATTTTCCTGAAGCAAGGAGCTGATGTGCCAGCTTTGAAAAACTCAGGTGCCTTCCTGAGTGGTACTGAAGATGAAACAGGGAAGGGTGAGCAGCAGCTCTGCAGAGCAAGAACAGGTCAACAGACAACCATGCCACTGGTTAGAGGGAAAGATCTATCACCAAAATAAAAAGGATGGGTGGACTTTGCAGAGAATTATTTGCATTGAAGTATTTACTCTTCTGGATGTTCACTAATGATTATTTTTCCTCATTGCACAGCAAACAGCCTTAAAAATATAAAGCATTTTACATATTCAATTAATGGATTTTCAAGAATTTGATTTTCTTGTTTTCTGTGACTAGTAATGGAGTCATCTTGAAATAAATTTTAAAATTAAAAATGAAAAAACCATCAGTAAGTATCAGCTAAAGCAAAGTTAAGACTGCACAAAATTGGTCCTGAAAGCAGAGAAATACATTGATACTATTGAGTTGTGTTTGAAAGATGACCCAAGAGTTAGGAACACATACCAGCATTGAAAAAGTACCCTGGCATAACTGTTTAGAACTTTATTACAGCATTTTTACAGGACTCATAAATGCCTTTCCAAATACCTTACACCATATGTTTGCTTCATATTGCCTATAAAGCTCAAGTAATTTATAAGTCTGCCACTTCTCCGTAAATTGATGTTATGAGTGGCTTAAATTTGTCTGATGCTGTGGGAAAAAGCCATTGAATTTTATGTTCTCTATTTTCTGGATGAGCACATCTGCCAAAATAGGTTGCTCCAATGAGTTAATAGAGCTTAATGTAGTTTATAGGTTGCCATTGAACACTTCTAATTTTGAGATGGGCTTCACTCAAAAATCAAGGCTACTGAAGAGGAAATGGTTTAAGTAATTTAAATGCTCCTGCAACCTTCAACATTCTCTGATAAGTATTTCTGAGGTAGTCTATTACAGGAGAAAAATTGAATACAGCCAAATGTGTACAATAAATACAGAGAAAAAATATGTAATTCCACTGAAATCAGGTGGCTCCTGGGCTGTGAACTACTCACCAATGCTCAATTAACCAGTCACAAAAAGTGCAGCACCAGGAGCTGAGTAAAACCAATTCTGGATGTAACAGAGAATGAAGAACAAATACACAATTGCAAAATATTACATATGGTGATTGTGAATGTGAATTTTGAGGTACTGTGCACTTGCAGGCCAGTAAGTAAAGCATGACAATAAATGTCATGAAGGGCAGATCCTGGAGGGATTAGAAAGAAACTGTCAGCACAACATCATCCTCATCCCTATGTCTATGAAAACCATGGAATGCCAAACATGGCCATAGCCCTCGCTCACAGCCTGAAATCGTTGATGAATTCTAGAAATTTTGATTAGATATATCAACTTGCCTGTATAAAATATGTGCTAATATAATGACAATTGGTCTAAAAATAATTATTTTATTAGATTATTAAGAATTAGACCAAAACTAAATTCTTCCTTGGCATCCATAGTCTGCTACTTTGGCTCATAACAAAAGTCTCATTTGTAGGAATTCAGGCAACCTTTCTGTAACTTGGGTTCAGCAAACTCAACATGTATTATTACAGCACTTTGGACTTGAGAAATCTCACAATAACAGTTATTTTGTGTGTGTGTGTGTGTGCACAAAATAACTGTTATTTTCTGTGTCCAGAGAGCCACAGAGCACCACCTGGAAGCTAGGAAAGATTTGAGACAGGTGCCTTGTATTTCTAAAGCATGCTCCACTTCAGTGCAGGGCGGACCTAATCCGTGCTGCATTCCTTGGCCTGGAGACCAGGACTCAATCCCTGGGTGAGCACAGGGAGAGCATACACTGAGACACGGTGATGGAATCCAAGCTGCCAGTACTGACATGATAACAGAACCTACCTATGCTCAGATTCAGATCTTTAGGAATGAATCCACTCTTTCTCCTGTCTTCTGACTTTTCCAATTTTAAGTTCACCAGAGAATAGCCTGTACTGCAAGATCCTTGGCACTGAGGGATTTTGATAGGGATTGAAACCTCTGAACACTACTGACACATAAACAAATAATAACAATGGAAAATGACCTCATGAAATCAAATAAAGCAGGTAACATTGGAAATACCACAGCCACATATAAAAATAGGAAAATTGTGGTTCAAATCTATTTTTCAACACAGTATTTTCATTGTAAAACATTACATTTGTAAGGAACTGATATGGAATTTGGAAAAAAAACCAACAAACCAACCCAGAAATAAAAATCAGAATTATGTGTTGTGATTCAGCTTCTTGGTATCCTTTTGGATTTTGTCATAGGAGTGGAATAGATTCCTTTAAAAAAAAAAAAAACTGACAAGCCTTTAAGAGTAAATTCTATAAAATCCATGGACTTTGTCAGTGTTACTGAAAATTTTTTTTCATATATTTGCATTTTTTATTTCCCATTTAAGAAGTCTTCTAATCCAAAACTATTGCTTTCTTCCATGTTCATTCTGTATTTTATGCATTTTAATTTTACCAACTGGTTCTTGCTATTTCATATATCTGAATAATTTTCTATGCATAGAAAGAATTGTTCTATGTGTGCAACATAGAGTGACTCATTTTCCATTTTAAAAAATTGTCCACTCCATTGACAAATATGTTATGCCCAATAATTTATAGATAAAAGTGTAAATTTTTCGTAAGCAACATTTCAGGGAATATTTTTTTTAAAACAACCCTGCTGTCTAGCTCGTTATACAGGGCAACTAACAATTTTCATCTTCTTTCAGCTTTCCTAGCATTTTTGGTTTTGACAGTGGGTTGAAATGCAGAGAATTAGATTGCCATTAAAATGCTAGTGTAATTGGTCCAAGTCATTCTCTCTTGTGATGAAAACTTGAAAGGAGGCAATCTTTGTAAATTCTTCTTCAGTTAATATCTCCATCATCATTTTTTCACAGGGAGCTGCATTTAGCTCATTCAAGACATGAATGATGAGCTGCAGGCTTTTAAGTCTACATGGAAGTCTACATGGAAGTCTACATCATGTACTTACTGGAGCTGCACTGCAAAACACCCACTTTTACATAATTTCTATAAGGATCCCAGGGAAAAGAGAAGGGGGAAAAGAAGATAATACAATTGATTGTAGTAGATAATACAACTGATTGTAGTAATCCATATTTACTCAAATATCTGGGATATTTGCAAATATCTGTCAAGGAACTGGTTAACTGCTAAAAAGTTAGGAAGATAAGAGATCAGTAATGAATATTATTTGTGCTTAAGGTAGGAGTCCAAAATGGAGAGACAATAATGGAAGCAGGGAAGATCATGAGGGGAGAAAGGGGTAAAGTTGCTAAAGTATACCAAAGATCATCTTATTGTGTTGTAGGAATGAATGATGAAAAACTTCAGAAGAACTAAGATGAAATACTGATATAGATGATAGATGATATACTAAGTACTCAAAACAATAAGAATTTTCCAGGAATTGTATTAAAAAAATCAAACTTATAATTAGATTCTAAAGACATCTAACCATGATACCTTTTGCTGTCAGAAGGCAAAAAATAGAAGCATCCTTTGACAGCACATCAGTGTTTAGTGCTGAGGGCTGCTTCTTCCAGTAATTCTGGGGTTGGGTTTTTCTCCTTCTTGACCACTGAAGCCCTTCTGAAGGCACCTGGGGTCTCTATGCCAGACTGATCAGCCCTTTTCTGTTTAAAGGTTCAACCAGTTTGCTGAGAGTATTTCTCAGACACACACACACACACACACACACACACGCACACACAGCTGCACAGACACAGAGAAGACAATGATGGCATGTGCAACTCAGCCAGGCACAGAAAGGGTGCTACATTTACCTGCATCCACATGCAGGGCCGATAAAGCATCAGTACAGACAGCAACTCCTCCTCTTCAGCTGCTCTGGACTGAAGGTCACTAGTGCAGGCACCCTTGCAGCATTTTCTAGATTCACAAACACAGTCGTGGATCCTCCAAGTACAGCATGTCCCTTCTACCAGTCCACCTTGCCTGCCCAGATCCTGTCTCTCTTACCTGCCCCATGGGTCCCCTACTCACTGGCCAGCTAACACACAGACTTCCATAATCACAGGTCTCCCCCCAGTGCCAGCCTGCCTGATACCCCTGCAAACCCAGGGCATCCTACTTGTCCTTGGTCCAGCTTGAGGTTTTTGAATCAATCAAACACAGACACAGGCTCACATCAGGTTTGTAGAAACAGAAATTTACATGACCAGCATCTCGCCCATGGGCTGAGACCAATGGTCTCTCTCCAGCTGCCAGTGCAGAGCCCCTCACTCACCTCACTCTACCCCAGTTCCTCCAGCAGATCACACGGGGAACAAATCCCATTCCAAACCCAGTGGCTGGGTCTACTGCAGATTTAGCACTGAGACTTTGCTGCCTCCACTTGATGACAGGGAGCTCACACCTCGAATATCCTAATTCCTCATCTTCTTCTTGTTTCCTCCCTCTTATCAATTACAAAGTCTAGCTGATCACCTCCAGAGCTGTACCTGGAGTCTCTTACAGCTCCTCAACTTGTAACTGCAAGCCAACTTGTCTTTGGCTTAACCTCTATTATCCCTCATCTATTAGGGATGTTTCTGTCTGAAAGTTTTGGGGTTTTTTTGCTTCCCCCTTTAATGTCCCCTTTGCAGTGAAAAGGCCTTTCCTTGGGTAACTTTAATGAGGCATCTTCCTCTGAGCTTCTGAACCATACCACTTCATACCATGAGCTTCATATCATTATTTTTAAAAAGTGACTGGAAATATATAGATTATCAAAATTACATATAAAATATCATGTATAGAGTTTGTTTTTTATTTGGTAATGGAAAAAATTAACATGTAAAGAAGCATGTCAACTCTTGTAATAAATTCCTTCAATGTATTGGAGAAATCCTCTGAGAAATTATCCAAAAAAGGGAGGAAAAGATGGAACTTGCATACTTTTAAAATATTACTGACTGTTAAGCCCTGTCCCTTTATCACAAATTATCTCCACAAGAGAAAACACTGTTCACAATTTCCTTTTTCTTTGTGCTATAAAGCATGTGGAAAGAAAGGAGTTAACAGCTCAAATAGTTATATACATAAAAGGTATGTGGGACTCTTGCTTCCACAAATGTCATCTGAAATGGAAAGAAAATGACATACAACTTCAGTAACATGCTAAGGGTGAAATATCTTTTATTAAGCTGTCTACAGAATGAAGCATCAGTGAAATGTTTGACAGGGAAGAATATGTGCTAAGCAATGTTGTCTGACTGATTTTTAAGACAAAATGAAATCCTTTTTTCCAGAGAAAGCTGATGGGAAAATGTTCTCATAAACAAAGATCAGGCCGTGACATTTTATTTGTCCTCTTTTTTCTCCTCCACTTCTTTCCATACAGACAATCATCTTTCTAGAGAAGAATTTTTGAGATTCAGCTTTTCTCTAATTCAAAATAAAGTCTTGCAAAGTAATATATACTGGCAGGACATCTACAGTAAGAGTAGTACAAAGACAGCTGCTTAAGAGAAAGGAAAACATAATTAGATCATGAGATAATAAAATGGAACTAGTTTGTGAAGATGTCTAAAATTGCACCTCACATTAAAAAAATCTCTTTCTTCTGATGGTGCATCTACTTTTAACTTCTTTTCTAAAAAGCACATTTTTCAATGCTCAGAAAAAGTAATGATGATGCTTTAAATAAGTTATAGTCATATAGAGTTATAGGCAAGTTATAGTAAAGTTTAGAATTTGTCATGGTGTAAGGACTTCATTACCATCTTCTTTTAATAATTTTTGTCCCTCATTCAATACTGGTTCATTTTATATTTTTAATCTCTTGGGGGTTTTGGGCTGAAGCCCTCCTGTCAATTATGAAGTTCAGTAGGAGTAATAAACTTTTTGGAAAATCTTCAAGGACTGCTGAAATCAATATCCTAGATTTGATATTTCTTTACAATACTGAAGTGTGATTTTTGGAGATGTGACTTGTGAGTGAACCAGCTTGTGTTAGGATATGCTTGGAGGTTTGCCCCACAACAACATCCATGCAGCTGGAGGGGCAGTATGAGTAAAGGGACATGAAAAAGTCAGACTACATAAAAGTCTGAAACAATGCAGTTTTATCTATTTTGCCTTAGATAAAACACCATATAGATGCAGCGGCATTGACCCTGTTTTTCTGCCCCCTGATTTTGCAGCCATGCCCACAAGTAATATATGAAGTTTTTCTTTTTTCTACTTTAGCTTCCCACCTTGATGTTATATTAAACTGTGTTCATTTTCACTGAAGTTTTTTTGAAGGTAGTGTCTCTAAAATCAATATTCAGCCATAGTGAATGAATGCATGAAGGTCAGCAGCTGTGAGCACTAAGCCCTGATACAGTCAAAGCAATTTTAGCAGGATTCCATTTAACAATGAAATCCATTTACTTATTTCAAACCTACTGTTATGCAGTCCATAGGCAATTTTATTTATGCATTCCCACGGGGTTGTTATCCCAAAGACACTGCATGGTAACACAAACTATGTGAAAACAAATGCTGATGATAGTCAAGAGAAAATCAAGATAAATTATCTGTGACCCCTCGTATTTCTGGTTCTTATTAGACATAGCACACAAAACTCACCAACACTCCAGATGCAAGTATGGCACTATTCAGGGTTTTTGCTATATGAGAAAGAATTTATTCTCAAATTGCAAAACCATTGGAAATATATTCATTTTGTTGTTCACAACAGTATGTTTTACTCTTTCATAAATTTTTAAAATGTCACTTGTTGTAATAAATTTAGTATTTCGAATATCAAGGAAAAGTTTTCTGTATGTTCTTTAGTGTCTAAAGCTACTTCCAGTGTCAATAATGATGGATTATCAGATAAATGTATAGAAATACTTTTAAAGAGATGGAGATAAGTGGGTGGCAGCTAGGAAAAATAAGTACAAGTCATTCATGCTTTTGAGATTCCTCAAGTGTCTGTTCCATGGGCCTCACATATTTCTCCATCCTCACCAGGACATCAAAGTGGTTCATATATTAATAGGAGCCATGGGTAGGTATGTGCCAAACAAATTGTGAATAATGCAAGATATTTTCATTCTCAAGCTTTCACTGTTCATTGTTTTTTTTTTTTTTTCCCACCTGTTTTCTCACATAGTGAAATCCTTAGATGAGTGTAATTAAATATAAAAGTATAAGATGTGCTAAATGAGGCTTTTGGTGGCTAATATTTTTTCACCTAATTTATTCTTCTAGAATGCAAGTATCTAATCTAAACCATACATTCTGAAGTTACTGGAAGAACATCAGAAGAAAGCTTTCATTAACTAATTTAAATTACACTGTCCATTTTAATCTGGGAAGAGAAAATTCATGACTTTTCTTTGTGTTAATGAGACCAACACTACTCAAGTAGTGTCTGGGCATGTATTTTCTTTACAGTGAAAACCACAAAAAATACAAAATCTAAGCATAGTACAATCACACACAATAGCTTTATCGATTGCCCTGTTTTGTCTAGATTTTTAATGGGAATGACAGTCATAGATGTACAATAATAGCAATCAAAATATTTTTTATGTCATATACAAAAAATCAGGGAAACTCGACTTACAATTTTGTGGTTTTGTTCTTTTTTTTTTTAGTTTTGTCTTATTGTCATTTTTACCAGTTATCTACTTTTCAATATCCACTGGCAGTTTACGTGTTTATGTGTTTTGTGTTTGTTGTTGTCATTATAACATGCACAAGGACATAAAAAATACAAAAAACTTTCAAATACAAATTATATTGCATTTTTTAAGAAAGAGCACAGAATTTAAATAGTTATTTGAGTATTTCTGTGTTTTGATAAAGTGCAGATGTAGTTACAACCTTTAAAGCTCTGTTCCATCTTCAAAAACATAGTACCTTGTTATCATACATTAAAGAAATATAGAGCATAACAGTAATAGTAGGAGTCATGTTATTTGTATGCATGCCAGTGATCAATACAATATTGATGTTCAAGGTGTTCTTTTGTTCAAATTTTCCAGGAGCTTGTTCTACCAATACTTTCTCTGATTGAAATGAAATACAAGGAAGCCAACTCTGAACCTTTCCTGTTTTCTAGCATTTGTCAAGTTGGAAGATGTAAAGACAAGCGAGCAGTTCATAACAGACTGCAATATTGTTACAATATTACTAGAAATTAAATACTCCGTCATTACTGTAACATGAAAGGAATTCTGAAATTCATGCAGAGTGTCTGGGATTTTTTTCTCAAACCCTTTGTCTACTAATCTCGCTACTCCATATTTTGTTCATCCAATGAGGCATTTTAACTTTTTTTTAACATTTTTTTTAAACTTCAAAAATATTTTCACCATTAGTGTGCCTATTTGTCTATTCTCTCAAATTACTTAGTCACTTATTCACAAGACCAGACTGGAAAAGAGAGGAAAAAAATATTTTAAAAGCCTGGAAAAGGACCTTAGAAGGAAAGACTTGTAACCAAATATATATGAAATTCTCCACATTGTATCTATTCTATGATATTAAATTAATGAAGTTCAAGGTGAACAGTACTTCTCATTCTCATGCTTAATGCTGAAAAGTAGAAGTAGAATTTTATTGAGCCGGAAAATAAATATTGAACCTGCAGATTACTCAAATTTTTGGTATTGGAAAGATGCCTTTCCTGCTGTCTGTCCATCTGATTTACCAGCTGTGCAGTAACCATTCATGGTCTATGAGCTTTAGTGCAGCAATGCCAGGAGCGCAGAAAAGTTGGTGTGATTTTAGATTGTGTCAGGTCAGGACAGCCCCCTGCTCGCTTATGTGTGTGCAACCATCCTTCCCACTCTGATTGTCATCTTTCCAGTTGTCATCTCTGCTTGTTGTATTCCAAGAAATTGCAATTATATTCTTTCAAAATAGAACCACTAATAGAACATAAGTTCACACAATAAGAAATGGGGTTTGATTTAGAGGCTTGTTTGCATCTTTTAGCTCATTGCTTGGAGACAGAAAGGGGCATGTTTTCACCTGTAATATATCTATGTTCAGCATCAGTCTTTCATGTTTATTCTTTTGGCCATCCTTTTGAAGTCAGTCTGTTGGGGATTCTTTAGTTAGGTGCTTTGTTTTAAAATTATCATCCTGAAAAAGACATGAAGACCAAAATGAAGGCAGTATTTCTCCAAGAGCAAATAAACAGGATCAATTGTATTCTATCCACATTCACAATAAAGAAGACAACCAGCATTTTTACCAGGACAATATAGAAAAAGGGAAAGGTGACTTATTTGATGCAATAGCTGATAGAAAGTACGTCATAAGAGGACAGTAAAAGATATTGCTTGATTAAAAATAAAATTAAGGAAAACCTAGCTAATATGCCAATGTACTTGGACTATATATGGGCATTTAGCCAAGGGCTTGAAAGATGTTATCAAAGGAGAAAAATATAGCTCCAAATCACAATTCATTTTTGTTCCCAAATTATGTGGGCAGAAAAATACCAATGAAGTTAAAAAACAAGAAGCAATTTTCTCATGGCGCCCTACATTCAGTGTAGTATGTTTCCCCCTGAGGCCAAAAAAGGAACACCAGTGTCCAATATGAGGAAGAAAGAAAGGGAAAACTGTCTCTGATCTGTTCATCTTCCTGACAACATGAGAAGTAATTACAGTAACACTGGGTAACCTGTGCAGAGGGCTGTGTGCAAGCATTTCAAATGAATGTAAGGAAGAGGGCGCAGAAATTGAATTTATGTAGCATATACATTGTTACATAATGTAACATCATTCCATCAGCGATTATAACCAAGAAACTTTAGAAAGATGGTTCTGTAACTGTATTTACACATAGAGTAGTAGATGTCCTCTCCCCTGGCTTAGATACCACTGCTACCCCATCCCCTCATTATGGAACAGAACATCACCAAAAGCACATCAGCTTTTAATAAAAGACTTTATTCCTAATTCACAGCAGTGCCTCCATTTAGAAAAAAATCACAGCAGTCTTGAATTTCTAAGAACTAACTTTCCTAATGGTAAAAGTGATCTGAGGCTTAAGAATATGTATTTTAATTTCCCTCATGTCACATTACTTCATTCATTCCCAAATAACTGTCATGGGCAGGTGCATTTGCAAGCCTTTGGGGGCTGATATGAAGCAAGACTACTTCAATGGACTCAAAGTAGCCCTGAACACACTTGTTCTAAAATGAGAACTATATATAATTTACTGAATTTGTAAACAAGCAGGATGAATAAGTCAAGGCAGAACATTGCCAAAAGTCTTTTTGCTACTTTATTCAATTATCACTTTTACTTCATCTAGAACTCTCCACAAATCTGTGTTTTGCTTTTTTGAAATATTTTGCTTCCTCTCATGTTGTTGGAAAACCTTTTTTTTCTTTTCTCCTTCTGTGCTGGGTAACATTCAGGACTTCCACACAGGACATATAAACAAAACATTGGTGAGAGAATGACAGACTCAACATAACATCAACACTGTCACAGTTTAACCCCAGCTTGCAGCTTAGCGCACAGCTGTTTGCTCACCTTCTCCTGGTTGGATGTGAGACAGGATCAGAAGAGTAAAAAGGAAAGGACTCATGGCTTGAGATAAAGAGTTTAACAGGTAAAGCAGAAGCTGTGCATGCAAGCAAAGCAACACAAGGGATTCATTCACCACTTCCCAAGGGCAGGCAGGTGTTCAGCCATCCCCAGGAAAGCAGAGCTCCATCACAGGTAATGGTGACCGGAGCAGACAAACACCATCCCTCCAAACATTCTCCTCTCCCTTCTCCTTCCCCAGCTCTGTGTGCTGAGCACATCCCCACCTGGTCTGGGGCATCCCTGTGTCAGCTGGGGTCAGCTCTCTTGGCTGGGTCCCCTCAGAGCTCCTTGGGCACCCCCAGCCTCCTCACTGGTGTGGTGAGAGCTGGAAAAGGCCTTGATCTGGGTGAGCTCTGCTCAGCTACAGCTAAACACCCCTGTGTTATCAGCACTGTTTTTGTCACAAATCCTAAACACAGCTCCACACCATCTACTGTGAAAATTAACTCATACAAGTGATTTTAGATGACTACATGGAGATTGGTATATTTCTGGAATTGCTGTCCAGAGGCTTTCCTAGCTGTGATAGGATATCAGTATTTTGTTTCAAATCTTAGACACAGTCAGCAAGAACATAGTAAAAAGGGGCAAGATCCTCAGTCTGTGTAAACTGGCATAGTACCATAGAAATCCATCACAATTGTACTGGCTTTGATAAGCAGATAGTGCAAACATTAACTAACACACTTTATTCTGGACAAAAATTGTGAAATAAACAACAAAATTAATTTTGGACCATTATAATATTCTAGAAATCAAAAGAAAAAAAAATCAGGTGAAATTAAGTAATATAAATAGTTCTATTCCATGTAAAAGAGGTTTTTTTAATGAAAGCAAAATATGCAAATAATAAACAATACAAAGGAAAAAAATCAAACACAAAATCACCTTAATAAAAGAAAATACATGCCAAAAATACTGATATGCAGCTTGTATACTATATTTGTGAGGTAAGGTCCAATTTAATAAAAAGAATATCACAGTTCTGAGGAAACCTTTCAGGTCTTACACTTTCTCAGTGGATGTGAAAAAAATAGTATCTACTGCTGGGAGAATTCTCTTTCTAACAATGTTACTTACCCCAGAAGAACCTCTGCAGGTCCCAGGGCTGATGTCTCCACTGAAGGCTCTCTTCTTCTGTTGAGTGTTTAGTTCTGAGAGAGGCATAATTCCTTAAAGAATTCATCCTTGCCTCAGAAATCGTATCCCTAAGTAAATGAAGACAATTTGAAACAATTTTTTGTTCTAAGAAAAACTCCACCATAAAAGCAAAATTATCTTTTTATGCTCAAATTAGAAGTTAAAGAAACAGAAAGAGATTTAAAATAAATAAATGATTATGCACCTTATAGCTGCACGTACTCTCACTTGAATTGAAGCTAATCAGTTTATTTCTGGAAGCAAAATTAGCTAATTCCCAGGAAGATTGTCATAACCCATTGTCTCATTTTCAGGCCTTCAGACCAAAGCCATTCTTTAACTATTTCTCCATAAACAGGGTCATTACTTACCTGCCCTTCTCTCAAATTCTGCCATGGCAAAATACCCTCTTAGCAGCTTTCTGCTACTTGCTAACCTGAGGAATGATTCTGTGCATTCAACTCAATATACACAGCTGTCTCTGGCACAGCCTTGGCTGCTGGGCAGACTCAGCTAGAACCAACGTCTACCTGGGTACAGGAAATCACTCACTGGACGGAATTGAAACAGACTCAGTGTTTGACTGGAATGGTAAAGAAGCCATTTACCTACAATCAGCAAAGTTCTCTTTTCTTACCAAGAAGAGAGTATCTGTTTTCTGGAATGACTGAAATTATATTTTACACACTGAAATTCATAGTAAATGAAACACAACACTGTATTTTCCTTCATACAAAGATAGCAGCAATGAAAGCAGGGTAGAACTAACCTTCAGTAGAAACTAGGTGTTACAACACTTTGGAGTAAGAGTTATTCCAAGTCCCAGCTGCTTCCCTCCTAATTTCATGTACAGCATCAAAATTTTTCACAATGTTTAGTGCCTTCCACCTTGCTGTTTTGAATTCTGAGGCATGCTGCCTTCAGGTGTCCCAAGGAGAGGGAAGAGGGAAAAAAAAGAAATTAACAAACAAACAAACCCCTACAAAAACAAACAAGCAAAAAAGTGTAGTGAGATAGCTGGAAGAGGAGGAGTGAAAGGCTCAGGAGCCTATCGTTCCTGACTACATTACATGGATATTAATGTAGGTGGCATAAATGAGCTCTTGAGCAGAACCTACCTCCTGTGCCAGCTCTACAAACAATAAGTTATCATGCAAAAGGTGGTTACCACCCTTCACTGATGTCCTCATCCACAAGAGTTAGTTTAACATCAAAGTCAGAGAATAACCTGTAGGTTGTGAAACCGTCTCACATAGGTTTTAGGTAAGAAGGGAAGGGACTATAGGGATTAAAAAGGTGAGATTTGAGATAGTCCTATTTGTGAGTTTGGCTCAGATATCCTCCTGCCTCTATTCTCCTAAACATGGACATCATCTCCTTCATCACTCTATAGAGAACTCTCTTGAAGAAAATGACTACTTCTATTCAGAGACTCTGTGTTAAATGCTTCTTTTTTTGTTAATTTTGATAATTGTCTTAGAAGGCAGATGTCAGATTAATCTGGACCACTCCTGGGATAAATGGACATTGCATGATAATCCTATGCCACTTTAACTATGTGGTGAAACTTTCTTCAAGTGTGAAACTTGCATCCACTGTACCATAGCTCCATAAAATATTCTCTGGAGGAGAACCTGAGCTGGTCGTACTGAGTTCCCAAAAAGAAATTATCCCCTGCAATGAAACAATGATGTAACCAAGAGAGCTGTTTACCATTCACTTGAAAAACATGAATAAACAGGCTTCAGTCCCTCCTTCATGTTGCCCAAAATGTGTGTTTTGTGACACTTGCAATTAAACTGTCTCCAGTGTACCTTTTAGAGTAGGAAAATATCATAGAAATGGCACATCATGTCACAATATCATTATACCTAAAAGCTGCAGAGAAAGGACAGTCTTTTTCTAACACAGATACAGGAACAGTAATTATCAAGTCAAGTCTTTTATTAGCTATCCAGGGCTTCTTCACTGTAATTATTGTATCTTTTCTTTTTTGAAGACCACGATAATGCAGCCCTCTGGCAGTCAGCTCATTAAGCTTGTGCCTATTATTTCTCAGAATACAGTGTTTCACTGCACTAATTTTGTTATTTTTATGAAAGAAAATTATATATATGACAATGTGGAATAAGAAATAGAAGGTAAGAATTCCTGAGTCCCTCACTTTTTATTCCAAAACCAATATTTTTTACAGTACAAGCAATAAACAATTTCCAAAATGCATTGTGTTTTTTCTGAGCAGCATCTAGGAGCTGTGCTGTGGTTTTTGTCACAGATCTGCATATATGTGTATTGCTATCCAAATAACACAAACCAAACTAAATCAAACAAACAAGCAAAACCCCAAGACAAAATAAAGTCAACAAAACCCAAACAAAAACAAGCAAACAAAAACAAACAAAACCCCTGAACCTAAAACTACAAAAGGATAATTGCAAGTCTGTAATTTCATATGTTCCATGTGAGCCTGACACAGCAAGGCAGTGAATTTTCAGGAATTCACAGCACATCATGAAAAAGAACTGAGTTGCCCAATAACTTTTAAAGATCTTTATCTGCTATGCAAGAAGCAGTCTGAAAGTGCAATCCAGGTCTCTGAAATAAGGCTCCTGATGGGAGGATTATTGCTGAATAGGTTTCAAGGTGATATTTTTCTGTAAACTATACTGTATTGCTTACAGCCCCCTCCCATCCTCCATAAGAAGGAAGTCTTGACAGAAACAAGGAAGCATATGAGATTTCTAAAACTAACCCCACTCCTATCTAATTGATTATTTTCAGCAGGGCAGGGTTGTCACAAGTGCTGATCTATCTTCTCTCAGGCCTGAAACTTGTAAAATTTTGACCAGTGTAACTTAAAGACTTTTTATGACAGCTTTTGTCATGCATTGAGATAATTCCCACTACCTCAAATGAGGAGCACCATGAGCAATATGTGACATCCTTTAAGCTTTTACAGACTCCAGAAAGAAAGCAATAGATCACACTGTTCTGATCCCAGCCCCAGAAGTGGCTATTGTTGGTCCATAATGAAAAATACCACTTTTCTCCTTTATTTGACCCAGTGTATCACTAGATTAATTCACATCTCAATGAATCAGTCAGATAGCAGTGTAAGAATGCAAGGGTGAATGTTAAAGAGCAATATTTTTAGGACACCTTGTAGAGATGAAATATCCCAAAGAACAGCCCTTAGGAGTCTGCTTGTTCAGAGGCAGAGAGCAAAGGATAAGGAGCAATCCCATTGTGTGAATTTCTCATATTCAGTGTTAACAAATATTTAATATTAACAAATATTTAATGTCAAACTCTGGTTTTAGCTATATTAATAGCAAATCTTAATCACTAAATAGGGAATTGGGAGAAAGGTTTTTCCTTGCACAGAAAAACACTGAAAAACCATGCTTGCCCGAGAATAATAGTAATGTTAATGTGAGTTCATCCAAATTTGAATAGATATCACATCTCAAAGAACTGAGGGAATTTTTACCACTAACAGCACACAGACATTTGAGAAGCAAGATTGATAACACAGTGAATATTAGCGTCAAAAAATGACAACAGCTTTACTATGTGAATCATTTTTAGAGCTACAAAGCTAAAACTGCAAAAAATACCGTGTGTGGTGTTTGTCTTTTGATTTTTTTCTGCATGTTAAGGGTGCCATACAAACAACTTCTTCAACTGTTTAAGATGAAAATAACATGTTTCTCAGATGAATGCATGCAAATTTCACAGCTCATTCTAGACCATTAATCAATAGATATTCTATCTAATCAATAGATATTCTAAATCTAAATGGATATTCTAATTTACAGAACTCAGAAATAAATCATATTGTCTCATTTCCTCTGTGTCGGAATCCTTAGGTAAAAAAGGAATGTCGAGAATGTCTTGGGTTTCTCCTTTTTCCTATTCTTAAATAAAAGCTGTGCTTTTAGCTTCAAAAAACCTTTGGGATTTTGTTATAGCAGGAAAACCACATGCCTCCTAATGTGTTTGTTTGTTTTCATGTACTAACTTCAATAGAAAATGAATAATACGTATTCATTTAAAAAAAGCACACATAAAAACTGTCTATTCAAAATTTTGTATTTATGTACATTTGAATCTCTAGGAAAACAGAATATGAAGGAAAAAGGTGACTTTAAGGATGTGTGGTCCATCAAACATTAACATTTACTGGGTGAAATAATTGACAAATATTTAAGCTGGTCACCAAGGAAATGGGCTTCTAGATAAGGACAATGCAATCATTTGAGACTGCACAAAAGCCCTGTTCTGAAGGAAATGAATATTTTATTCTTGAATTTAAAAATTCATTAAATAAGTATTTCAATACACTGTAAAATTATTTTAAGTTATTTGAATTTAGCATTAAGGTGTTGATAAATGGCATTTTTAAAATTTCCATTGTTAACCCCTATTTTTTGTTTCCTTTATTCTCTTGAACAAATTATTAAATTCGTTATGATTTAAAACATAATAAAACCTTAGCATGATATCAAACATACCTTTAGTCCAATAACAATATTACAAAAAATCCTCTAATTTATAACCTTGTTACAAATTATAACTCCAATTATAACCTTGAAAAAACCTAATAGCTAATATTTTGCTTTCATCTCATTTATATAGTAGAACTTGAATTGAATGTGTAAATGGTCTACAATGAAATTAACATTACTCGAAGATATTGAATGCCTAGGTGAAGAAAAGCTGAAATGGTAAAAAGTACTTGCTTGTGGGATACATTCTGGCAGTGGGCAGGGCTGCAAGCACAGCATTGAGATTTTTATGACAGCCTTGTCTCTCAGTTACCTTTTAAGGCTTAGAAAGACCCTTATTAAGTGATTAAACCAAGCCCATGGATGTCTTAATATTATTCCTATAATAGGTGCAAATAATCTGTAGCCTGCATTAATGCAGAGGAGAAAGAGGTAGGAGAAGAAAGGAGATCCCATTAGAGAAATTGCCAGAAAACTGTGAAACACACACAGAACAAGTCAGGGAGATAGGCTGATCAAGTTTACATACAAATTGCAGGAGCTATTGCACAAACAATGCATAGCTTCCCCACTGTGCTCCAAAATCTCAGTCCAGGCTCACTTTCTTCTGATAGAATGGAAATGGAATTTTGAAGCCTGCATGACAGCAAAAGTATTTCTATTTTCTGAAAATCTTTTCCTTTGATCATCTGTTATACAAGTTTACAAGATTCTTCATTTTTTTTAAGACTCCTTTAAAAACGACTCCCTCCTTCTTTTAAAATGTCTCATTTTGAAAGTTCCATGATTTTTAGAATACTTTTAGTATAATATGTATATGCTTGTGTGTTAATATTGAGATCTTGGTAGGAAATATGGACCCTCTTACCCTGGCTCTAGTTTTCCTTACCACTTTCAAGATTATGAAGCTCAGAAAGATGTGCTGCTAAAACAGCATCTGATGGTTTTCCTACCTGCCCAACATCAGGTCAAATCCCGCTACTCAAAATCTACCTGGCTGGAACTTTTAACCACCAGAGGTTCATTCAGTGAGCTGCTCATGGAGATGATTTTTATGGGTGGTCCTGGGATCCCAGCCTGTGTATGGAAAATACAGAACTCGTCCAAAATTCAGGAATGTGTTCTCAAATGTTTCAGTACACAAGGAATTAAATAATGCATTTTTTTTTGTAAATAGCTTCATACTCATATACACATATCAATAATAAAAGCAAGAAAAATTATAATTGTGGGTTACTGTGGTTTTCTATATTATTAGTAGCATGAGCAACATGAGAAACTAAGCATATTGGTGGTTTCAATTTTAGTGATGTGTTTACAGTTAGAGAAAAAGTCTGATCAATATCTGAAGATAAATATCAAAACACACCAAGAGTAAAAGTAATCTTGCTGAAAGCTGTGTGCTGGACCTGAATAACCTTTTGTTCTGCATCTGTTTCTGATATTGATAACTCTTTATGTATGAAGTCTGAAGACTTCAAAACATCAACAAAAAAAATCCAAGACAATCCAATATTTCCAGAGAAACTATGTGTGTGGGAATTACAGATAGGAAAGCAGCACACAATAAGTTGTGTGTATGTCAGGACTGTAATTTCTGCCTTTGCTAAAATATTACCTATGTTTAAATGTCTTGATATTTTTAAGTCATTTATCCCTTTGTCATTCCTTTTTCACTACAGATTTGTTAAAACTCTTGTCATAGTTCACATTATTTTTCATGGTTTCCCTCTTATTTGTTTTTTTAGCATATGTCAGTAAAACTAGAAAACTAAGCCATAAGTCTGAATTTTAGGACACCAAATTTCATACTAGTAAATGGCTAATTTCAGCTGCCAAGCAACTTTTCAGGAGCATTATAGCAAGGAAGAAATTAAAGAAATTGCTCTGAAATAAAAATCAGCCACAATATAAATAAGGTTCAAGTAATAGCAAATATTAAATAGGTTCAAGTAATAGTAAATAAATAAGGTTCAAGAAATAGTGTATTTGGCAGGAGATTTATTGATTAAAGATAAGAGTTATATCTACATAAAACATTTAAGGTCTGCAGCTCAGCTGGCCATCTTCTATCCTATGGATTAAGTATTTTCCCCCCAAAACTGAGGCATCATCCAGAGCTTAGCATGAGCTAGTGACTATTCCTCAAAAGACTCACCTCTTCTAGGGAATAAGGGAATTTTATTGGATAAACCTACACAAGACTATGCCAGTTTGCTTCAGGATAAAAAAAAAGTATCATAGCACTACTTCGTTTACAGGCATAAAAAAATCACAGGGTTACAGCTGTCTTTGGGCATCATTTGCTTCTCTTCTGGTGTCACAAACCTCCCCTCTGTAACCTCTGTATATATCTTGATATTTTGCTCTACTGTTTCCTATCTGTCTCTTGTTGATGTAATCTTCTTTATATTTGTTTGTCCAAAGCAATCTCTTATTACTTCTTCATAATCTACTAATTTAAATTTCTTATCTATTTTCCCATGTTTTTCTTTTTCTTTTCCTTTATTAATTTCTCAATATATTTTATAATTTTATTGGAGGATACATAGTGGATCTTTGAACTATATACAAACACTTAAAAGACAGAATCACGTATTAGAAAATTGAAATTATCACAGTGCAAAACCCACAATGTGCTCTACATACCTGGCATTCCTTAGATATTTTTTTTAAATTTTAGGGATTGAAATGTCAGTAGACTTTTGTTCACCAAGTTCTCAAGAATATTCTCCATTCCTTACATATACACAATTTTCTTACTTTTAGAAGGAGAAGTACCCAGCGTCATCAAGAACCCATCATTCAGAATTCCTGTCAGGATATCACTAATAGCTTTATAATACTGGAATTTCAATTCACATATGCAGCTCTTACATTAATTCCAGTAGTTCCCTTTCCTATATGTAGTAATTTATAGGGTTTTGAGTAAAAATGCTAGATATACCAATTGGATAATATCTAGTTTTCTAGAAATAATTGAAGACTAGAACAGAATGGCTTTGATATTTAATACACAGAAAAGATAGAATTACAGGTTTGCCAAGGAAAACAATTAACACACTGCTGGGTATCTTTGAAGTAATATTTCAGAAGACATATAACTGCTAATACTGTCTGTGACATTCCCCCCCAACATTTTAGCTTTTTTGAGCATTTTGATTTTACAAAGTCCAGGGCCTGGAATAGGGATCCAGATGTCTTTCTCAGACACAGTGATTGTTATTCTGGTATCTTCAGCAGATAATTTACATTAGGACTGGAAGTGACTGGCTAGAAGAAGGACAAAGTAAAATGAAATAACAGAGCAGGAACAAAAATTAGTGGAAAGAAGTCAATGCTGTAAATATTTTAATTTCAGATTTTGTTTGAATGTAAACATGTGATATCCCTTTTAAGGTGTTGAATAATTTTAAATTATTGCTCTCCAGGTTTATTTTCTTCACTAATAGTAGTAAAAAGTTGCCAATCAACTGTCTCTGACCTTAGAATCATAAATCAGCTCTTATTAGTCATAGCATTTAGTCTATTTACAGTAAATCTATAGCAAGAATTTGGCTTTTCTCCTGTAACATATAAAAGTTTAGTAAAACCTATGAAATGTTTTTTTTCAATATACAATATAATAGGCAAAGATCAGACTGTACCAGACTACTGGGAGCCTTGTAGAAGACCTTGTATTCAAGGAGTAAGGGAATTTAAATAGGCCAGGTATAACCTATTGAATCATGTCCATTCGAGCTTGAAAATCCCCTGTGACTTCTATAACCTGCATTGATAATATCTTTGGAAAGGTAAACTGCACGCTGATGAAGGGTGTGGGATGTAGTGATTCTGACAGGTTGACAACTGAACATTTCACAGTGTTGTGCTGTGTTCAGGCTGGCCCTCAGGCTCCCTTGTGCTGCGCAAATCCTTGGCTGCAGGACAAGGTCAGGGAGTTCACTTGGACAGAGGAGCCCAAAACCATCCCTCACTTGGAAGCTGCATTGTGCTGCCTCTGTGGCTTTGTCTATGTGACAGGGCAGCAAGAAGTTCTTATGTATATTTTTTGTCAGTATAAATGATTGATAAACTTGTTTTATTGTAAGAAAACCGTGTAATAGACAAATAACCATGAAGGAAGAACTTTCCTCCCCACACAGGTCTGCCATGGGAAGGTCTGTCTAGGGCCTGTCTGACGATGCATGAAAGCAGAGTTCCTGTCATCTGCAGGGAGGCAACATTTACTTGTTATCTGTCTTACTCTTTGTTCTAGCTTTTTACAACAACTATTTAATTTGACCATTTGTTGGGGTTTTCTTATTCAGATCCAGAAAGAAGTCTGTACCTCCCAATCTTGTTCAAAACAACCTCCAAATAAATTAAATCATGTGTGAAAAAAAAAGTTTGACCTGTAGGAGTGATCTAAAAGCAATATTGTATAAATGTTACTGTTACTGCTTTTTTGATAACAAGGAAAGAGAGAAATAAAGTATTAATGAACTTCATGGCATGTGGGGTTTTTTTTAATTTTCACTCAGGTGCTCCTATACAGGGATAAATATGTCTGTGAAGTTTTCCCATTCAAATATTTTCATTATGTGAATTTTTCCTCACCTGCACTAATTTTTCTAGCACCTCTCCTAAAATTATTTTTTCTATATATCTTGTGTCCTAATTTTGCAGACATTAATAAAAATATATGTATTAAATAAAGCAAGGGCTCATTACAACAGAGCAGTACCCTTCAGGTAGAAATTGAAGAGACAGGTGGTGAAAAAAAATACAATGCTAAATATATTTTCCTGAACTGGCAAAAAAATTTATGAAAAAGCAGCTTCTTCTTCAAAATCATAAAAATATCTCCTAATTCCTTTACATAATTACACTGTAGAAACTCTAAGAGCAAAACAGTTACATGACAAGATCAAATAGCTACAAGAGTCATGGGAAATCAGTTTACATCCTGAGAAAGGGCAGTTTTGTCTCAAACTTACTGAATATTTTCTCAGTTTGACAGTCAGCCAAGCTGTAGATAACTTACCTCTGTAGGACTCAAACATATAGGAAGATTCACAGTTTGGAAGCCCTGTCTCCAGTGAGATAAATTACAAGCATTCAAAAAAAAAACCTTCAAGCCTTGATAATCAGATAAGAACTCAGCTGGCAAGGTTCAGGCCTGAGCACTTTGATAGTGGAAGCAAACTGGGATAGTGATAGTCTTGCCAATGACATAGAATATCAGATAAGGAAATGGAAATCAAGTAAATCCTGACATCATGCTCCCTTAAAGATATTTGTGACATTATTGGATATTTGTCTAGAAGAAGAAAGCTCTGAATGTAATGACAGAATATATTTAACAAAATAACATATATATTTAAAAAGAAAGCTGTCCCAGTGTATACCTAATGATACAGGGAACATAGCACAGTAAAAGTATGTTGTCTTTTTTTTTTTTCCTGTGAAATGCTGACAGACTTGGCTATAGTGTTTCCAGAATAAAAAAAAAAATTAGTCTGATCTACATGGTTGCATTAGTAAGGCTTGGACCTGGAACTCAGTTCTTTCTGACCTTCAGGGTATCTCATTTACCACAGTATTTACTGCATGATATAGAAATATGGGAGTCCTTGAATAAATGGGAGACAAAGGAGCCCCTGTGGGCATTTCAGAGCTCTGAAATGTTGGCAGTGTGGAATGAATTTGTTTTACTTGTCAAGGCTTGCCTTTGTGTTTTTGAATCTTCTATCTTGTTACCAAGCTTTAAATAACTAAGAAATACAGCATGTCAATGTATGAATCCAATAAAATAATTTTTCTGTGTTATTTTATTCAAACATACTGAGTTAGGTCTTTTTAAACAAGAATTCTCTTTATACAATGGATAGAGACAGAAAAACAAGTTTGCCCTGTGTAAAACATTATGCATTTATTGACAAAATTTTATCACTACAGGCTCAATATTTTACCTGTCAAAAGCACTCAGAGAGAAAGAAACACAACTGGTTACAGGCTAGAAGTTAGTAAGTACTCTCTTCGCTGTGTCTCAAGACAAACATTCTATCATTGTAAAATTCAATGGATTCAATTTATGGATCGCCACACTTTTTTCAATAAATAGCAGTTCTTGAATGTAGCTATAAAATTTCAAAATAGCTGAAGGACATGTTGTTCCAAACAAAGTGTATTTAAGCACACAGTTGAACTTGCCTGAGGAAAGAGTTCTTAAATATTTCCCTAGTCTTGATTTTTATAAGTTCAAAATCATGAATACACTGTTGGACTTGCATGACTTCACAAAATAGAGGACCATGAATACCAGTGTGACCAGTGGCCTTTGGGTGCTTGCTGCTCAGAGACACTGCGCTGCCATTGCTGTGACTGCAGCTACTCCGTCATTGCACCAGCAGGAAAGGGATCAGATAAGATGTCTAAGGCTAGTCTATATTCTAGAAATAGGACCCAAAATTTTCAGCTGAAATGAATTTTACCTCTTTTGTTTCTATTCAACTGATGCTTCTTGCCAGGCTCTAAACAAGCCCAACTAAAGGAATCCTTGAACACGCACAGTCCAAACCCCGGCCCCGGTGCCAGTGGGATCCACAGTGGGAGAACTCTAGCAAGGTGCACAGTGGGTGCACAGGGGGTTTTGCAAACCAACCTCCCTTATGTAAGGTCACTGTTACAGTTGATGCAGCAATTTGGCCCTAGCAAAAATAAACCTGATAAACCAGAAACCAGAGTAACTGGAAAAGGCTTTTACATTTTCTCCCTGGACCATCAGCAAACCATTGAAATACAGATGCAATAGAAGAGAAAGTGGGAAATCAGTCCTTGGTAGTGGTTACAAAAATATTAACTATTTATGCATTTAATGTATAAGCTGTCATCTTCAGGTCCCAAATTGTTTTATGGATGCTGATAAATTTAGTTTCAATATGCCCTTATGAGATATTTTATTCCCATTTTGCTCTGATCATTAATGTATGAATAAATGCACAGGGACATGAGGTGATGTGGCACTAAGCTCACTGTAGGCTTATGTGATATAGTATAAAAATTAGGGCTCATGGTTCCAGCTGTCCACACCACAGCCATTTGGATACTTCAGTTTCCAAGGGAATCAGTTAATATAATAATAGTAATAATATTAATAAGCTCAGGAAGATAGCACAGCCCTGAAGCCGTGAAGATACCACAAAATAAACTTTGAGCTATATTTAAGTAGATTTCAGGGTTTTTTCCCCCTCAAAAGACTTTCAGATTTCTTTCATTTACACAGGTCTTTGATATAAACAGAAGTTATGCTGGTTGTGCAAATGTCTGGGGTTACATGCAGTATATTAATTTTAATTAAAACAATGGCAATGCAAATAAATAAATACTGTAACTAGTCAAGAGGTGGCATTTCTTTGTTTACATAATAATTAATGCTTAGAAAAACATATCTGTTTAGCATACTATTGTTTAATCAAAGCTGGAAATGAATTCATTACTATTTTATGAATGGCTAAAGGTAAAAAGGAGTTTATGCATATTCATAATTTACATCAAATCTCAAAATCCTGAAAAATAGAGAACTGTGACATGGTTTTAGAAATATTCAGCTTGTACATCTCAGTTTTCCTGTAAGCATATATCATTATTTGTAAAACTATAAATGTATTATTTTTCAAAACACAGATATCTATAAAAAATCATGTTGGATCTATATTTTCCAGCTTTTTGAAGATCACATTTTCTCCTGTTAAAGTCAGTATTTTCTATAAACTAATTGCCAATTTCAAAAATATATAGCATTTCTTATGGTAATTTAGGGGAGTAGTACGTAAAAATCCAGTTTAAAGAGTTTTTTTCGACTAATGGAGAATATGGGTTACTCTTTGAGTTTCAGAACTACTTCGACCATGCCATTCCTTGTATAAATATGTTCATTGGTAAATTGTGGTATAGAGATCTTCTAGCTACAGAGATAAGGAATGGGTAAATAGAGAATTTATTTTAAGTCATATTCTTAATATTTGAATTTCACAAGTTCTAGAGATTAATATTTCTTTAAAGTTTTAGTTTATTGAAGAATTTCTTTAGAGAATCAAATCATGGAACTTTCTTTAAAACCTATAGCAAACTTTGTGTATTAAAGAATGTATTTATAATCGCTGAAAACCAGAGCTCAGATGTCTTGTTCCAGCATAGCTGTTTTGTGAACTTGACGGCAGGCCTAAAAGATGACAATTCCAGACTTGGACCCTGCCTGTCCTAGGACACCTGTCACACTTGAAAATGGAAATGTAGCTTTACTGAAGCAGGAAGTGTGCTTTATTTTGAAGGTCATGTAAATTTAATGCTTACAAACATAAAAGGTATACAACAATAATTGAACATGTAGGAGATTAATGAAAAGATTATTTGCTTTCCTGCCTGGTTCCGTTTGTGAATACACATACTTGGTATCTTCACACTCCCACCTAGGCCTGTATTTCATTACTTTCTATGCTACAGCCAAAGTCAGCAATTACAATAAGCTGCTACTGCAAAAATTTCCATGTATAAAGGAAATTTTCAAATTTCTAGGAGCAAAGCGGTACAGAAATGTGATCTGTATGCATAAAATTTGCTTGGAATATGAAAATAAACCAAGATTCCTTTTTTAAAAAGGTATTGCACATTTATTCTAGTGGTCTCTTCACTTGGAAATGTTGCTAATTACAATTAAATGTTGAAAACCCTTTTTTTTTTATCCTTGTAGAAGGTTATTGATTAGTTATTATATGTCAGCCAAACTAGAGCTATCAAACCAAAAGCTTGGGTTTCCTGAATCCTGCCTTTCAAATTAATTGTTTCATGACTTTCTCATCCCTTCATTAAGTCATCCTGCAGCTGACTCAGGGAAGACTACTACTTTACTACTACTAATACTAATGCAGCTACATCAGGAACACTTCAATAAAAATAGTTGGAAGAATATTCCTACGCCTATTAGGATCATGAATGTCAAGTGATTACAAGTGTGATTACATTAAATATAGATTAAAAATATCCCGTGATCAGTTTACTTAGTGTTGGGGGTTTTTTTCAGTTTTTTTTCTGAGTTCCTTAAAATGGCTTTTCAGTTGAATTGAACATAGAGGTCATCTCTCGTCTATGAAATTTTTTGCCCTGGTGATGTTTCTACTCTTGCTCTATGGTTACATAAGATATACAATCAAAATCGTAGGTTTAACTGAGTTGAGAACATCAGCGGTTTGTCTAAACACTAAAGTTGCATCTCTACAGAGATGGCTCTATCAATTACGAAGTCTAGTTCTGCAAAGACAGAAAATAATGGGTTGAAAGAAAATGGGTATAGATAAAGTTATGGTGCCCATCTATTTTCCTAAGGACTTATAGAAAAGTTGATGGATACATTTCTTTTTTTAATCTTCCCTGTATTCTCGGTCTTATGCACATTGTACACTTCCTTCTGTTTATCAAAGTGGTACCATGAGGGAACAGCAATGAAGAGTAAGAAATGAAGATATTAAAGAGAAACAGCTTAGGCAATGTTTTCACCTGCATATCTATTAGAGTAGATACATTGCTATTCAATTTCTCAGTACTCAGCAACAGTCCCTGTGAAGTCATAAATGTAATTTTCCCTGTAAGACCTTTACAGATTCCTCAGATAATTGAGTAGCAATATGCAATGTAATCCAGGTTATAAAAAAATGTCAGGAATTGACAGCTTTCCTAACCTTTTAACTTTATTTTTATTAGCAGCCAAATAGAAATTTTGAAAATTTGAGACTTACACTAGGAAAATGCAATTATCTTTCCAAAGGCCAAAAGTAGGATTTAAGCAGAGGAAATGAAACATCCTTATGTACCTCCAGAATCTGAGGAACCTGTCACTTCTCTTTGTAGACAAGCTGACTTCTTGCAGATCATCTACTGGAAGAATTCAAAACCTAAGCTCATAATGCATAAGAAAAAGAGTAAAATGTAAAAAAGTAAAAAAGTAAAAAAGTAAAAAAGAGTAAAATCTGTAATAGACTTCAGAAACAGTACTCTATTTAACTGCCCTTTGCATTGCAGTGCCTATAAAAAACCAAGAGAGTTAATGGCTGACTCGCATCTCTACCTCCTATTTTGAATCTTTTAAAGGTATCACAGGCACAGGACTGGTCTGACCCACGTTTATTGGACCATTTCAGAACATGTATCTGAAATACCTGTATCTGTATCTATATGTTTGTGAGAGGCAGAACAGATGGGGGAGCCCTGGCTGTGGAAAAGTGTGTGTAGTTGGATATAAGCTAAAGCCTAGAAAACAGGAGAGGCAAAATACACCAGCATCACAGATAATTTAAGGAGCAAGCATTACTGTATGTATTGATTATTGATGTACACTCAATATAACAACATTAATAAAATTGCAGATATAGTAGACATCACTAGCATGACACAACTAATAGAAGGTAATATTTTGGCTAACTTTTCAAAATATTATGTATGTTAATTAATTAATCTAGGGAAATACATATTTCTCTTTATAGTTCAAAGTTCACCAATATCACTCAATCTCCTGTCTGTTAAAGTATAAGTTGCTCATGCTAAGGCCCCTTCTACTGGTTCAGTTAGTGCTTGTGAGCTTGTGTTTAGGACAACATTAGGATAAAATTTCAGGCAATAGAGACACTTGCACTTCTTTGTATTGCCACATAACTCTTCCGTTTGGTGTAAGATATTTTTTACCAGGTGAATCTGAGCAACTGACAACACCATTTAATCCCTCTATGAATGCATGACTTGTAACTTTCTCTACACAGCAAAAACTAGAAAGTAAGAACGACAGTTGTCTGTATGTCAGTTTGTATTGTGAAATGCAAACTGACTCAGACTGTATAGAGTTATTCAGTATTCTCCACTGTGTAGAACCACTAAAGTCAAAAGAAAATGCATGCACATATGTATATGTGTACTGCTTCTGGGCTGTGTAACTGTTTCAAAAATAAATCTTATGCAATTCTTTGAAGATTCTCAGAAACCATGAAAATGTTTGTATTTATGAAGAACTGCTCCAAGGCTGCTAGGAATATTATTATGAGTCCAAACTTTATTCTCCATGCTCATTATCATTTGAAATAAATATACTCGTTAAATTTTCATAAATTCCATCTTCTGCCTGTTGTTTTCCTGATTCTGGCTTTTTTATCCCATCAGCTTTGAAGGCTGCATTTGATTTCTTCTTCAGAAGATGGAGATTTTTCAAGCATTTTCACAGTGTATTCCCTGATCAGAGAGTAGCTCTAGCTGAAATGTATGGCTTTATTTATCCCATCAGGTTCTTATTATATCTGCCTGAAAAACTGACAGAGCCACTTAACAGAGACTGAAGCTGCCACAATATCAAATATGAAGAATGAACAAAAGTTGCATCTTTAGATTTGTTTGTCAATGAACAAAAATATGGAGGTGATCCAAGACAAACACAGCAATCACTATGCCATCAGATAACAATTAGGTAACAAGAACAATGAACTATTAAACGTGCATATCAGCTTTATGTACAAAGATATACTGATAGGCACAAGAATAGTGTAGACTCATTACAAAATCTGCCACTCAGTAAAAATCTCAAATGTGTGCATGGTACAATGGTGAGTTCCAGAAAGCATCATTAATTTTAGTAAGTTTGAACTAATTTAGGCACACCTAATATATATAACATGCCTTTCTAATCATCTTCATGTTTAACAGAGGTTATTCACAAAGGTCTGGTTTGTACTTCATGGACACATGGGTGATAAGAACAAAGTACCTCATAAAACAGAACTGTTTACCTGTTTACGTGAAGAAGAACTGGCCACAGGCTTTCTTTTGGACATATGTAGTCATGCAAGTCAGTACATCTGACTGCATGGCAGTTTAACAGCAAATGAATAAAAAAACTCGATTTTTCTTGGACTCTTTGACCTTTCTCTTATTTTGGCAGTTAACTCAATCAGTACAAACAGATGTGTAAGTCTTTGGCAAAACAACACCTTTTTCCCTTACTGAGAGCCAGAAAAACACTCCTGTTTAATCATTGAGCTGCAGCTCATCATATAAACTGCCTTGGATCAGTTGGGCAGAGCAGTGTGCTTGTAACACCAAGGCTGTGATCTCAATCCCTCTATGGCTCTTACAGCTCAGAGTTGGGCTTGATGATCCTCAGAGCCCCTTCCAACTCAGAATATTCTGTGATTGGTTTTGGGTTTATTTTTGTGCTCTGATAATATAGCTGATATATATCTCTGACAATAATGTTACATAGCAGTGTGACATTTCCACCCCTTTTGATAATTTTATTTTATTCAGATTAGAAAGGGTGGCTAATGAAATTACATGGCACTACTGTGGCCTATTCTGCCATAAAAACAGAGGTCACAAGGAGGTGGAGATTACACCACTTCAAAGACATTTCCATGCTGCCCTACTAGTGATCCTCATCTATGCTCTTCATGTTAGAAAAAAAGATAGAAACTGCAACTTAACCAGAAAAATAATAGCTACTGAACATTAGTTTTCAGTCTCTGTAAACAACGCAGTACTATTATAAAAATACTGCTTGTATCTAATTGCCTTGCTGCCTCAAGTTGTCTCATCTCTCCACAGAATTTCATATGGATCTTCAAAGGCCTGTTTTTCATGGATTAGGAAATATATTGGCTTGCATTTTGACTGACGATAAAGTCAAAGCTTTCATATTGGCTGGATCTGTTACAACAATAAAAGAAAATTTGAGAAGTCTCAAGTTTTTCATGGAAACTCTCATTCACACTCATTGAAAGAAACCTTTCCATTTGTATCTTGGTTAATCAGAATGATTGCAAATGAATACTCAGATGTAGTTATTAAGGGCATTCATCTCTTCGGTCATCAGTTCTACTTTAACTCTTAAGCTTTTGAACAGGAGGAATCTTAGAATCATAAGGTTACCTCTCACTGGAGATCAGTTTAATGGAACCTGAAGACAGAACTCTCTGAGGAACACCTAAATTTACCTAGCTACAGTTTTTTCATGGAGGAGTTGAATTTTCATCCTCTCTTTTCTTGGAATTCCTATGTTTGCTTCAAATATATCATCACACCTTTTTCTAATTTCTTTAAATTACACTGCTAATTTTAATCTGAGATTTTGGTTTTGATTTTGAATTTTTTTTCCTTTTTTTTCAGAAAAGATAGATGATAACTGGGAATCTTAGTTCTGCCTTTTTTTCCCTAGAGAAATTCAGAAAAATATCTAGGTTTTTTTCTTCTTAATCTAAAAATTTTAGACAATCATTTGGAACCACAGAAACTGTCAAGAAAAACTTGCTGACTTTTATTTCTTTATTTTTGTAGAACCTGAGATATGGATAATTTTCCATACTACAGAACACATCTTCAGCTACCTTTATATACATAACTGCATAAAATTGATGGGCTCAGTATTCTTTCCATTTATGACTGACATGTAATTTGTCACTTCCTTTCTGTTGCAGATCTACATCTGCTTTCCATCAAAACTTGTTTTTTGAGAAAAAGGAAGGGAAATAGCGTATAAAAAAATCTTTAAATTGTCAGTCCATGTAGTCAGAGAAATATTCACTCTCCACAATTATCTTGTATGAGGCTTAATGCAGGGTCACAGTTCTGTATTCAAGTGTTTTCTTAAAATATTTGAACACTGTAATCTTTTCCAGGCACAAATAAATAATTTTTTCTCTGTTTTTTTTTTTTTTTCTCCTAACAATGCTGATCTAGGGATGCAGAAACATGGGCTTCTTCTTTGTAAACATGAAGGAAAAAGGCAAACCAGAGGATTAAAAACCTGCTCATCATTTCTTCTAAGATAATTGATGTTATGCTGGCTGCTGTTACATACTTAAATCAGTGATACTTTAAAAAAGGTAGAATTAAGAGAGATCAAAAGCACTAAAAAATAAGGGAGATTTTTCAGCTCCCATTTTTGTTTTGCAGCAAAACCCACCCACAATAAGTGAGGGCACCTTCAACTAGACCTGGTTATTGAGAGTCCCATCCAACATGACCTATTTCCAGGGACTGGGTACCTACACTCTATCTGTGTAACCTGGGCCGGTGTTTTACCACCCTGATCATTAAAATTTCTTCCTCATATCTAATTGAAATATACTCTCTTTAATTTAAAATTGTTAACCCTTGTC
Organism: Zonotrichia albicollis; assembly: GCF_047830755.1. NCBI lineage: Eukaryota > Metazoa > Chordata > Aves > Passeriformes > Passerellidae > Zonotrichia > Zonotrichia albicollis. Next base: position 56,731,316 of record NC_133822.1, on the reverse strand, counting down.
TTATCAGCATAGGTCCTGCTACAGAAAAAAGAGGCATTGAGTGCACCTCCATTCTGATCAGTGGGAGCCTGTGTTTGTGCATATACACGCACCTCTGTGACTGTAAATTGACACCTGCAGGGTGCTCATGGTTTTTTGTGCTCTTTCCCATCTATTCCCTCACCACTTCCCAAGAAGAGTTTTTTCTAGGTTTCCTTATCAGCAGCAAATCAAGAACTAACACCAGCAGCTGGAGAGAGGATACGGCTGGGTCCAATGCATCTGTTTATCTGTAAACATTGCCTAAGCCTGTCTTGCCTGAAGGAGTTGACTTACATCTTTGCAATCAGGTAGGAAATGATGAAGTCACTGGTGGGATTATTTATACATGAGGATTTTAATAGTACATAGTAATAGACAGCAACTCTTCAAAGGATCCATCTGTGTTTATGGGCTAGGTGGTATTCATCTCTTGGTTACAAAACTAAATCACTGTCCAGAGATTCATCTCCCAGCAAATAATTTTATATTAGTCAATGTACATAGTACTTTTCTCAAAAGAATTTACACTTAGGATTAGTTAAACATGCTAGGCAGAAGGAGATTATCACCCAGATAACAGCTAGCTATATTTCCATTCCTCTAGGAAATTCCTCAGATAAATCTTGGACTGGGACTATCTGTATTAGTCCAAGTATGTCTTACTTCACTGGAAATGACCAAGAGAAAAGAGAAAATCACTGGAACCATTATAAAGATACGATTTTCTTTATACACTGAAAGTGTGGTAATTATGTTGTCTCCTTAATAGTTAGTCTTTTTTAATCAGTCTACTTAGAAACACTTTTTCCCCTATCTAAGCTTTTGCAATTTCATGTAAGGTAGAATGGCCTTCTCAGTAGTAAATACTGGTTGTCAAGGTCAGAGTTATTCTCAAGTTTGGTACCACTGGCTAGTAATTGTAAATAGCTGTCTGTTTTAGATGCTGCAGGAAGATGTCTCCTAATTCTCCTACACTTCTTATATGGATGTGAAAGTAGGTCTCACGAAGCAAGTGCAGTATACCACAGCAAACCTTCCCAAGATGAAGAGCTGGTTTTCAAAGTTTCAACAGATACATAAAGTTGATTTTCTTCTTTTGCTTCTTTTATTTCTACTCTTTATCTCTTCATTTGAACTATTCTGAATTGACCTTCATATTACATATTCTTTTTTTATCAGTTTGGAACTAAGCTTTGGTATAAATGAATAGCTCAGGAATCCTAGTTCAGAAGATATATGAAGGACATCCTTATGATGTAACTATTTTCACGAGAAGAAACATTTGATATGTTTCATGCCTGCATATAGCTCTCCTGACAAGTAATTCTATAATTTTTAGAGCTGGAAAAGATCTGCTGATAATTGCTGAGCTGAAAAATAACAGCTGTTATTTTCTTTAATACATACTATAAAAATCAGAAAAATCTTGCCAAGAAATATTCCAAGGTAACCTCAGTCACTTGCCTTTATCAGTTTCAGTTAGTTCAGTTTAGCAAGTTTGTTGCTTTTCTAGGCACCACATTTGAGTTTCACTGCCAACTTAGCTCTGATAAACATCCTTAACCCATTTTTCTGTCCTTCACACCTACTTGATTTGATTGACCTTGTTTTAGCTGAGGAAGAGGATGAAAATGCAGAGAGAGGCTTTTAGAGCAGGCGAGCTAAAATTTATATGAATTCATATGAAGTGTTCTGTTTCTATAGATAAAGCATCAGGAATCTTTCTAACATTGAAAAAGCGAAGTGTCAGAAGGCCAATATCTCCTTTGTCTGATGATCCTAATAGTCCTGTTCATTTCTCCATGTTTTTAAACCATAAAAATTGTGCTTGTGTATTTAGATTGGGTGTATGTCAACAAAAAATCCCATTTTACCTGTCATCTTCCTTGATCCTCTTTATGTACATGATGCTTACAGAAAAAATGGCTTTGCTGCTGTCACATTTATCATGAATGTGATGAATAGCTGAGTGTGGCCACACTAAAAATTAATCTGTTGTCATATACTGAGAGTTAAATAAACCATATTTGGCCAATAGGTCATTAAGGACATAAATAGAGGGGTTTTTTTTATTATTTTGCATTTTGTTCTAGTGCATTTTGTACTGTGATGTCTTATGGATAAATAGATGAATATTCTAGCCTTCATAGACTGTCCAGTCAAGTTTTATTCATCTGCTTTCCATGGCAGCAATCTAGTCGTAGCCCATTCATTTTCATTTCTGGTGCTGCTGTGACACCAGGATGACTAAGGATTTGCTTTTCCTTTAGCTACTTTTCAGCATATATAAATGTACTTAGAGACCAACTAAAATCCTCTGCCATGAAACATAGAAGGAATTTGTTTCTGTATTGAAATAATAATAAAGAAAAATGGTATAGAATGAATACCAAATGCATCTTGAATGTTTATTGATTGAATTTTATATGAGAAATGCATCAGGTGCTAAGAAATCAAACCAAACACACTGATCTCCAAAAAATATTCTTTCTGTGGAAATGTGGAAAAAATACTGTAGAATATTTGCATTATAATATATTTTCAGTGAAAAAAATTCAGCCACTCTTTGCAATAGATCTGCATAATCAAATTACTGACTAGTATTTTAAAGTGAACAAAAGGAAATCATCTTCACTCTCTGGTAGTGGATTAAGGTTATTTGCCCATCTCTCTCCCCCGCATTTTTCTTTTTAAACAGATAACAGGTAGCAATAAACTACAAAAAAAAAAAAAAAAAAAAAAAAAAAAAAAAAGTGGAAAGAAGAACAAAAAACTCTCTGCAGTATAGATCTCTGTATTTTCATTATCCCATTTTAAAGCCATTTCCCATGGCATATACCAGCCACCTCACACAGTCAAGCACATCTAAGTTTTTGTTTTACCTGAATCCTCTGCAAACTGTGGAGGATCCCACAGTACTTTAAACTGACTAGAGCAGACAGGAGTAATAGGGTCCAGGGTACAAAAGTTGGGTTGAAATTCTAATTAGGAAGGCTCAGAGATGACTTGTAATTGCCATCTGAGGCAATTTTTTATGTCATAAAACACCCACAAAAGACAGGTCATTTAGAAGTAAAGTAACTCAGTACAAACTACACACCAGGAATCTGCTTAAATCTGGCTTTCCTAAAAAATCTTGTATACTTAGGAGTCACTAAAATCTACATAATATCAGTGTATATCAGTCTGCTTTTAAAAAGATATTTCAAATACCAAATTGTTAAACCACCAATTTTTTGGTTCATAAAGACATCGTGTGGACTGAAAATGAATACAAAATGATCTACCAACACTGATGTTAAATGCAGTTATATAACAAGATCCTCAAGCATCCTCAATTATTTGGTTCAGATCTCATAGCTATTTCCTTTTCCCCTGACAGGCAAGAAAAATCACAGGCTTGAGAAGAAACAAATACAAGCTGAATAACACTCATCAAAGAAAAGTTTGACAAATGTTGGTTTTTGATTAATTTGAGAAACATTTATGAGGCATGCAGATTGGTTGTTAGCATACTTAGAATTCATAAGTATTTTCTGAATGCTCTGAATGTGTTATACAGAGATGACAGATTGCTTACATTGGCTGTGCAGTTCAACTGATCTTATGCTGTTTCTGTTCTTTTACTGCTTGACAAATTCATTAGCAAGAGAATAGTGAGTGAAAAAATATGAAATAATACACTAACAAAATATATGGATCCAAAAAACCTCTTCTCAAAGCCTAATGAACAATATCAGTACTGTTCCCCAGAATTCATAGGAACAATATCTAGTCTTTTGAATAAAAAAAAAAATAAAGGAAGAAAAGAGTAAAGAATTCAAGCAGTATCCTCTTAGCACTGAATCACCTTGTCATTCAAGAAGAGCCTTTGACCTGGCAAAATGCAGAGCTTAAGGTCCTATATGTAAAACCTAGATGGGTATTTGCATTTTGAGGGCAACTGCATGTATCCTAATGTATTTTTGCATTAGCCATGCTAGCTGCTTGAATGTTTTGGTTCTTGAGAAAAGCACACTTTGGGTAAATATTTTTCTCAAGAACATTCCGTATTGTACCAAACAAAATGGTGCAAACATAAATTAGCTTGGAGGAGGTTTTTCTCAGAATTGAATAAAAAGGCTGCACAGAGATAGAGTAACAGCATTTCTGGAATAAAATGGGTGTTCAGGCACTTCAGTACTAGGCAAGCTATTTATCCTCAATTCTCTTCTGCAGCATGTCACCAATGCCTGAATATAAAGGCAAACATAAAACTTGAAAAGCTGAAAGTGATGCAAACGAATTAGAAAATCTCTCAAAAGAAAGATAATAGAAGCAAGTCTAACACATAAGTTTTCACAGTTGAGATACAGAAAGTACAAAATATCAAAGGTTCTGCCCAAGAGAGTGATTTAATCAATGTCAGTCTAAGCAAGTATCTATATTGCCAACTGGCGTAAGTACAAGGAAATACTGCCTGTGTGGCAGTTTTCTTTTTCTTTGTTTCTCCTTATTCTGGAAACACCTGCTGTGCTGTTTGAATTTTATTCATCTGAATGACAGTTAAAAATAGAAGTAGACACGTTGGGATTTTGTCCTTAAACTTTCTTTAGTGAAGACAAGGTTAAGTGCATATCAGACACTGCACCAATTTCCTAACTGGCAAATCTGCTCCTGCAGTCTAATTTGCACACAAACATACAGAATGACACAATTTTCCTTAAAGAATTCTTCTGGCAAGACAGATACACTGAATATCTTGTAGGAAATTTTAGGACTTAATGAAATGCATGAGGCTACGTGAGCATTGCATTACATTTATCAGCTATGTTACTCAAAGTTTCTTCCACAGAATTATCAACTTCTTTGCTTCAAGTATCAAATTTTATTAGAATATTTTACCACCTGCTTGTACCAATCACTTCTCTTTCATGTCTAGATATAAATATTAAATTGTAAAAGCCAGCCTTTGATGTTATCATAATTGTTATTCTGTCTGCTCCAAGAAAGAGGGCAGGCTTGCTGCACTTGACCTTCCAGAGGTCACTGTTTCTACAACCACTATTTTCCTCACTCCATTATTGCTCTGTTCCTGGAGGAAATTGGTGAACTGCTAGTCTGCTGACTAAGACTCTATTGATTGCTCTATTTCAGCAAATCAGGCTTAAGTCACAAACAAAAGAAGACTGACTAAATGGGAGACACTAGAGTGCCTTTCTGTCTCTTGCCCTGTGGCCTCATGGACATTCTTTGTTATTGTGTTGTTATTTAACATTTGTGTGATATAGTTTTCCTAATCTTTACATTCTGTCAAACCAAACCAGTTCAGAGTAAAACCAGGGGTGACACCAGGGTGGAGAGGACTGCATGTTAGGATCCAGAGGAGGGCCACAAGCAAGGCTGGTTTAGGGTGACTTAGACTGCCATGGCCCAGCACTGACACAGCTGAATCTGACTGAAATGAATCACAGGAAAAGCTCCTTCAGCAGATCTGTAGTGACCACCTGAGTTGGGAGTAACAAACTGCTAAAGAAACTGGAGCCTGGAAGGGGCACCCATATATTGAGAGAAAAAACAGCAGCAGGAGTTAAACTGTTTTAGAAGACCACATCTGTTGGCAGACTTCAGCTTCAGTATTTATTCCCCAGCTCATTCTCTTCTTCTTTTGTTCTCTGCTTTGAATAAAATATGACAAAATTTCTGATATGCTCTAGACCACAGAACAAGTTGGGAAGTTCTGTCATTTTTTAAATCTTCATGAATACCACAGACTTTTATTGATCCATGCACACTCTGAATTTGATTCTGTCTGAATGTATGATTTGGTAACTTGATTACACCCAGAAGTGTGAAGTTCACCCTGTGTCCCTAGAGTGCAGTCTTTATGTGTCTCTGCAATATAACATAAGTCCGTAAAACATAAGCCCTCTGCAGAAAATTCTCTTTTGGAAAAACAAAATCTTTTTTGTTTGGTTAGGTTTTGCATTGTATCTTCAGGGCCAAGTGTGGTTTTTCTTCTAAACAAATGGACTTGATAATGGTAGGGAATATGTCCACAAAAGTCACAAACATAACATGGAGAATCGACGACAAAGGCAGTTGTCTGTGAAACAAAGTAGAATTGATGCTCTTGAAATGAGAAAATCCATCCAACCCTAATCTCTGCTAACAGTTAGATATTTTTGTCAGACCTAACTCTGAAAGCTTAAAATAAATAAAATTTAAAAAAAATTTAAAAGCCTAAGGGATAAAAGAAACTTCAAAAACCCTCACAAATTTGCTTTACAACCACTTTAGCTAGTTGTATCTGTTACCCAAAATTCCCATTATCAATAATGTGATAGTATGGCTGTGTCTTGAATATCATGAACTATTGTAAAGAGCAGTAGAAATTCCTGAACTTTCTGAAGAAGGCACTGGTCAGATTAATATAAAACTTCAGTTTGTTTACAATGGAGCTTATCACTCATATAAGCAGATGCTCCTGTGCTAAGTCCCACTCAGCAAACAGCTCTTTGGGCCTACATCTGGGATAATAAATACTCCTTTTGAAGAGGATTATCTCCTCCTTCCCCTCTTCTACTTTGCCCGAACAAAGCGGAGGGTGGAGAGAAGGAGGGGGAGATAATCCGTTCAGCATGCAATGCTTCACACCTGCCAGGTAAGTAATAAATGCTGCATTCCAGGGGGATTAGCACACTAGTTCTTGTTTGGTCTGAAATAAAATATTTTCAGACACTGGACTGAGCCCTTGGGGCTGAAGTCCAGATACAGTTCTGTTATTTAATTATTTCCTATATATCTGTTTCATTTGTATGTTTTCTGAGTAAGACAATACAAAGGTAGAATGGAAAATCAAAAGCTGAACTTCTGAGGAATTTTTTGTGTATGTGATGTGAGAAAGGCTAAATATTTTGATAAGAACCAGTAATAATGAAATAACATATTATTTAGAGCTATGCATTCTACAAGAAGAAAAGAAGAGGCAAAGGAATCTTCACAAAGCTTGTATGCCATACAATAAATGGTCCCTGAACTCAAGATATCTTAAAAAAATTCATGCTGGTCATAGTGTTAGTTGCTTCACATTGCAACTCAGAAACCTGTAACTTACTCATATGGTTATGCTTACTTTTTTCTAATGTTCCCCCTGTATTTTGATCCATAGACTATAACTCTTTTATATTTTATATAGTATAACAGCAGATATATATATATAGATAGATAGATACATACATACATACATACATACATACATAACATATCTAGCCATATAACAGATCTAGATGAAGTTGTCACTGCTCATTACAGGGGAGTTACACTAGATTAAAAGGACTCTTCGAACTCAAACTATTTATACTGGGCCTAATCTGAGAAAAAGAGGGGAACAAAAGATCCTGGAAGTACCAAACAATGGGAGGAACATTATTTTCATACCCTACTGTCTTTTCAGATTTTCTGTTGCCTTGTTTCATGTTACTTGAAGACTGCATTAAAGCTTGATCATGATACTCATGCCTTTGTCCATATCTGTTAGTGCTACTTAAACACAGACATCAGATAGAGGACAGGCAGGAAAGCACACAGCATCTCAAGTGGCAGAAGATGCCTGAGTTTATCTATATGAATCATACTCTACATTGGTTATATATAATGAGATTCAGATTCAATATCTAGTTCAGCTCTGGCTTCTAATATGGGGAAATAAATAAGAAATGCCTTCTTCCCAAGACATCAACGATATCACAGCCAAAACAGCAATCTATTGCTTTTCTTCTACCCATGATGAATAGAATTTCTCTTTCCTTAGTCAGAGGTGCAGTGAGGAAGTAAATACTCTCCTCAGGCTTGATGGCAGTCTCTGATACAGGACAGCTGAGAGACTCCCCTCACTGGTGAGGTCTCAGGTAGCCTTTGTATGACTCACTTCAGCAGAAAGCTCTCTCAGAAGCAGACAGATTTGAAGTAACTAGGTTTTCCTCTTAGAACTGTGGAATCTTAAAATTATTTGAGTTATAAGGTAACATAAAAAGTCTTTTAGTTTCAACCACCTGCAACGAGCAGAGGTCTTTTTAGCTGCACCAGGTTGCTCAAAGCTGCTGTGGTGTGTTCTTAAGTTCGTTAGTTTGCTCCCCCCATTTTCTGTATTACTTCCTGCTGCTACCCTGCCAGTTAGGTTGCTATGGAAATGAAACTGCTCCTCCCTTGGTTTCTCTTATAAAGTGAAAGTTGTTTCCTCCTTGGGGTCAGTCAATCACTCCTTTTCTCCTCCCAGGTTTCGAGAATTTTCTTTTCTATGGGAGTTATGGTTGGCTGTAGCCCCAGAGCCCCTCCTATGATTTATAACAGTTGGTTACTTTAGTATATCAGTTATGTTTCGTACCTCCAAATATGTATTTCTATTGGATAGCCGGGTTTCCCTGCCTTCTTCCCCCCTTTTCCCTTAAAACCCTCTCCTGCCCCCTGTTCGGGGCCATTTGCTGGGTGTTTCCCCTCCTTGTTGGTTCTTCTGTAATAAACCGACAGTTTACCCCCAGCAAGTGGTCGCCTCCTAATTCGTCTCTCACCGCGCTACTCCGAGCTATCAGCCAGCTCAGCCCGAGGCCAAAGCCGCCGAGGGGGGCTGTTTTCTGATGCGCAGGGGCCCTGGCCTTCGCCCCTCACCAGATAGCCGGATTCCAGGGCCGTTCACGCCCCCGCGCAAAAGCCATATTCAATTTGACCTTGATTGTTTCCAAGTCTGGGCCATCTGCAACCTCTTTTGGTAATTTCTGCTGGTGTTTCATTACATTCATTGTAAAAAATGTTTAGCTTAAAACTCATGCCTCTTGTCTTATCACTGCAGTTCCTATTAAAAACTCTATCCCCATCTTTCTTATAAGCCCTCTTTAAGTACTGAAATCCTGCAATAAGATCTCCCTGGATACTTCATGCTAGGTCTCTCAGAAATACCCAACTCTCTCAAACAGTCACTATTTGGAGATAGCTGAACAGTTTTTTCTGTCCAGACACAACAAAATGTCGTGACCACTTAAGCATAAATTGAGTTTATTATTACTGATGGATGATAGAATAAAAGTCCAGTCAAGGTGTCATATGAAGAGCTGGAAGGCATTTTGCAATCTAATTCCTCCAATTTAAAAGGTCTGACAGAAGTTCACCATAAGTAAAAGGCTCAACTAATTGATTTTTTTAAAGATTAAACTAAACATTACCCAGTGGCAGTCATCAGACTCACATACTTAGAAATACAAGAGCATGTGGGTGGAATTTAAAATGTAGTAAGTGCTTAGTGTACAAGCCACTGCTGCCAGTGATAAATGCTAGTTAAAAAACCACAACCATACCAAAATAAACACCTCACCCTTCCAAAAAAACAAAAATGGAAGAAAATAAATTTTAATATATAGATGATAAAATTAATATGAAAAAATTGCAAAGAGCAAGAAATTTGGCATAATAATTGCTTTCATTTATTTGCAGAACTTTTAACTAGCTAATTTTCATTAGTGCCTCTCAGGTTGTTGTCATATATTTATTTCTCCTGTTTCTCTGAAAGATTCTATGATAAAACTCCCCTATGACTGAAATACACAAATCCCAAAGCTGTGATAATCTTCTGCCAATGAGATTATGTTAAAATACATTAAATTTTACCATCTCTCTCTCAAAAAAAAATGCTATCTATTTTGATGAGTTAGAAATAGCACAGAAATAAGCAGAAAAAATTATACATGCATGCTCACATTCATGCATTAATACATTCATACAGACAAATACACATAAACACATTTAGTAACTTGTTAATTTTCCTGACAGTGTTTACCATTAATTTGTCCAATCTATATTTAAATAGATCAAGTAAAATGTCTTGCACTTTTACCCAGGCACTCAAGAGTCCGTGTAAGTGAAAATTTTCAAAATCTTTGTCCATAGCTTCAGATTAGCAATTCTACATATAGAAAGGTCACTGTATTTGGAAATACTACCCTTAGAGTTTATTTGTGAAGTTGTTGTTATTGCATAGGGTATATTTAAGGAAACAAGTTATTATCATTTCTGGTAGAAGGTGATGGAAATTTCTGGGGTTCATATCAAACACTTTTAGTATATTTATTAAGTGATCCCCTTCCCCGGTGCAAAGATTCACTTATTTGTTGAAAGAGAGCTTGCAAAGTTTTCTTGCAAAGAGCACAATGAAACAAATCCTTAATAGGCCACTTACAATTAATTTTATCCCTTTAATTTCTAGTTTTATCCTCACCATCTTCAGAAACACATCCTTTCACATGATTATCTTTTTCTTCTCTTTATTTATTCAAAGTTTAAAGTGACATGATGTTAAATTATATCTCCTTGCATCTCCTTCCCATGCTGTGAATTCTCCAGAAAAAATTTAAAAAAAAATTTAAAAAACCTCATAGAAATTTGTATTGTTTCATCACAAAGTTGATTTTATTACTCTTATGTATTGACTTCAATTATTATTGACCACCTGTGTAGAGAAATATTGAGTCACACACAAAAACTTGGTCTTCCAAACTAGAAGTCCAGCATAACCAGTAACATAACTAAGAGTATTTTTTGCAAAAACCACTGCTGTCTCAAAGCATTTTGGACCTAGTCTAAGGTCTGAGCATAAGATAGATAAAAATACTTATATGGAATTTAACCTATTTCTTCAGGCTGTTAATGTAGACCAGTGAAATTCAGACCCAATTAGGAAAAATACATTGGCATTTGGACTATAATATCTGTGGGGAGGAGGCAGGAAAGAATTTTCACCTAAAAGAGAATAATATATTGCATTAAAATTAAATCAGCCTAGCTGCTAGAAAAATTGTAAACTCTTACGAATAAAAAACTCCTCAGGACTGGAGCAAGAGAAATAACAAGTAAAGGATCGTAGAAACATAGAATAGTTTGAGTTGGAAGAAACCTTAAAGATCATCTAGTTCCAACCTTCCATACTGTGGGCAGGGACACCTTCTGCTAGACCGAGTTGCTCCAAGCCCCATCCAGCCTGGCCTTGAACACTTGTAGGGATGGGGCATCCACAAGTTCTCTTGGGGCACATGTGCCAGTGCCTCACCACCTCACAGTAAAGTAGATCTTAATCATGTCTAATATAAACCCACTCTTTTTCAATTTCAAGCCATTCCTCCTTGTCCTATCACTACATGCTCTTGTAAACAGTCTCTCTCCCATCTCTCTTGTAAATTCCCTTCAGGTGCTGGAAGGCCACAATTAGGTTGCTCTGAAGCTTTCTCTTTTCCAGGCTGAACAATCCTAATTCTCTCAGGCTTTTCTTGGTAGGCTTCAGGTGGGGTCTCCCCAGAGTGGAGGAATGGGGAAAAATCCCCTCCCTTGCCCTACTGACAATTGCTTTTGATGCAGTCCAGGATACAATTGGTATTCTGGGCTGGAAGGGCACTTTGGCTGCTCATGTCCAGCCTCTCATGCACCCCAAGTCCTCCTCAGCAGGTCTGCTCTGGATCTGCTCCCAGCTTGTGTTAGTACAGAGGCTGCTCTAACTCATGTGCAGGACCTTGCACTTGGTCATATTAATCAACATGAGATCCCACGGGCCCACTTCTCGAGCTTGTCCAGGTCCCTCTGGATGGCATCCCATCCACCAGCTTCAGCAACTGCACCATTTTCTGAGGGTGCACTTGATCCCTCCTTCTGTACCATTAATGAGGACAGTAAATAGTACTGGTCCCCTGAGGGACACCACCTGGCAGCAATGGGATTCAAGACTGATGTGTTGAGAATACAGGAGGAAGAAGTGAGCTCAAGTTGTAGGGCAAAAGGTCCTACATGATGAGAGAGCAGGGTGTTGAGGTGGGATGGGTGGACAAGCAGGGAAAGGCAAGGCTGCTGGAATTAGTGTGGTGGGGAGAGGAGTAAGCACAGGAGGAATGCTGGCTAATACCTGGTGGGCAGGAGAGAAATATAGCACTGATCTCAAGAGTATGGCACTGTAGGGGAAGGTGAGAAGTAAATAATTCAGCTAAACAGAATGCAGAGTGAAAGTAAAAAGTAAGTGATATGTTTTGGAAGGCCACCAGCAAAGAGTATAAATCATCAGGGATGGGAATGGGATGTACAACTAGTAGGGAGGTAAGTGAGGAGGGATAAAAACAGTATGCTTTGGTGCCAGTGTTCTCTGCTTGCCTGCGTTCAGACTTTTTTACTCAAAAAAATTATTTTGTCTTCCTTCAATCTCAAAAAGCAATTTTTTTCCAGTCTCTTCTACTTCTTGGACATCTTGAAGAAGAGAGTAAACCTGAGAGACAGAAATCCTATGATTTTATGTGACTAGGAAAGGTGATTGGTCAGATCTACTACACTAGAAAATTAGAGTTAGCACCATTTCAATATATGTGATCTGTATAAGGACTATTTTCTACTTTATTTTCTAGTGAGCAAATCCTTGTCATGTGATTTTGCTATTAAATACTGATATAAATATGCAGCACTGCTTCTTGGAATATTTATGTGATGATACAAAACCATTGTAATCATGCTTTTCACCTCCTCAAATAATTACTATCTTAGCAGGGGGGGATGGCACTTAAAGTAACATTAAAACAGAAAAAATCTAAATTTCCACTTCACGTGTAAGGCAAAGTAATCATTCAAAGCATAAAATTTGAAATAGATGTTAAAACATTTCAGGCAAAGAGAGTCTAATAAACTCATAGATTGGTTGTGTTTACATTAAAATTCAAATTACTTTCTTGAAATACAGTATTATTAAAAACAAGTTTAGGCTGAATGGAAACAATCTATGTAAACATTTGAATACTTTTTTCTTTTATTGTAGCAATGTTTTCAAGCACATTCATTTTCATTTCTATGACTGAATACAGAGGAAATGAATGTTAGGCCAAAGCTCCATCTTTCTAAACACTTCCAATGTCTTTGATGCATTTAAGGATATTTACTAGTTACAAGGCATTAAAGATTATTTGTTTCACAAATTCATGCAAAACTAAGTTGTTTATTGTTCTTTAAGTAAAACCAAGGATTTTGACAATAATTCAAGCTCAGCTCCATCCATTTTAAGGATTTTTTTTCAAATTTTGGCAAGGACGAAAATCACAGTTTTCAATTCTGTATGCAAACAACGGAATCTTGCTGCTATGCAACTAAACCTTCATCCTTCATTTTCATGTTTCTTTGTAGGTGAAATTAAACACTGTAACTAAAATAATAACTTTCATGGTATAAAACAAATTTATGAAATTATATTTTACCTTACTCAATGTAAGTCTATATTATTTGGGATATTTTGTGGGGGCCAATAATTTTGTTTATATGTCAGTGCACTCAGTGTCACTTTTGTTGACCCTGCATGATTCCATTTGTGTGAAATAACAGTCCTGAGAACCATGTTACTACATGCAAAATGCTTGAACTCAGGATTGCCAACTCATCCTTGGACTTCAACTAAATACACTATTCCTCCATGTAACCAAGAGCTGTGAGAAATTGTATCACAAGATGTCAGAACAAAAGAAGCAGAATCCTTCAGTAAATTACAAATATTTCATTCCTTTTCTATTCAGATGGAGTGAAATGAATGAATGCATAAACAAATAAATAAATAACTTTTGAGCAACATTCAGCTTTTTCTTTGCATAGCCAAAATCACCACCTGTGACTAGAATAGCTTGAAGCCCTAAGGTAATAAAGATTAAAAATTAGGCAGCAGCTTAAATACTTTCTGTAACATGACATTCAGTGAACATCACTCACTATCAAATTAAATGAACTGAATTGTTGAATCCCTTGGACTTCTACAGTGTTTTGGGGTAAAAAAAAAAAAAAAAAAAAAAAAAAAGCCTGACAAAAAAGGTTTCCCTCCAACTGAAAGTGAGCAGAAGACTGCAGCTATGGCAAACTAACATTCTATGGTATCTTATTTTAATAGTTACAAGTTATTTCATTCTGCATTAAAACTACAGTAATCTCTTTCTTAATGTGATTAACCTAATTCAAAATGTGCTAGTAGAAACCTTCTATCCCTGTGCTTCAGACAGATGTGTTAGGTATTTCTTCACATTTAATTATCATCATAGGTGGTTATGTGTGGAGAACCTGTGGGGCATTCCCTGGTTTATGGGGACACAAGAAGTTTCCCTCAACAAGCTTTAGGCCCCATTGGCTCCTTCCCTTGTTCCTACATCCCTGAGCCACTCCCTCCCTATTCCCTGATTGGCCCTTATCTTTGTACTGCCCCACGATCAGGGTCACCCTTGGGGCCCCTCAGCAGAGGGAAATGTGGACCCTCCATGGGTGTGTGCCTGGGACCTGAACATCTCACCAGGCAGCTGAATAAAACATCTGGGGATACCATGCAAAAGCCCTTTTTGCTTTCTTACCCTGGACTTGACTACCAGCAATTCTGGCTGCAACAGTTGTGCTTCTTCCCTTAGGCTGATCCCTATTTATCTGCATTTTTTGGTCTTGATTTTCTAAGTCTGTTATGGGACTAGCCCCCTGCCAGATCAGTCACTCTCCTTTCATGTTATTTTTCCATTATAGAGATATACCCATGTTGTTGGAACAATTAAATTTTCAGTATTAAAAGGATTCTCGCAGACAGAATTTAAATTAACTGGGCTTGAAATCCTGGATTTGCTTTTAGTAAGAGATAACCACAGACTCTAGTATCCAGGAAAAAAAAAAAAAAAAGGTCATAACTTATCTTCACAGTTATTTTCCTTTCTGAGTAATGTTTTGTGAAGCAATCAAATATATCCCTATGTTTAAAGTACAAATAATGATTTAAAAACCTCTATTACTGTTGTACAGAATCTTGTCCCTTAGAGTGCCATACACTGCTTGTGGTGAAATGATAAGAGCTTCATCACTGAAAGCCCACATCCATGCTCTGATTAAAAGTCTGTCTTTTGTCTCCATTTTCAGGACCTTTTCTTTACCACAAACTGCTATTCTAAGAAAAAGCCCTTTAGAGGAATTCCCTTTAGAATTGTAAGAGCTGTATTATGTCATCCATTAACCAATTGTTGGAATAAAGTAAAATTCACAACAATAGTCATTAGTAGATGATGTAGAGTCTCATCACTTTTCTGAAACTCGAATTCCTTTGAAAGCAACTGTTTACTGTGCTTTTTGTCAGGATTAGGGGAGTGTGCTGAGATGGATTACTGCAAATCACTGTTTTCAGTGGCATGTGAAAACAATGCACACTCTTCTTATAATACACAGTGTTGGTGTCTACTCTGCTTTCTCTTCATTCAGCTTCACAGCATTCACCCTGCCTCAACTGCAGGTGCAACAAGCTCAGTCTACATGCCAAATGTACAAGTTTAATGAGAGGTTCTATGTTAGGTAATGGAGTGGCCCAGTGGGTATAAATACAGTGTGGGAATGTCCCTAGAGGGATCTTGCCAAGGATCTGGTGAGGGCATTTAAGAATACTCTCTCTCGCACAGTGTAGATGTCGTTGGGGCAATCTGCAGATGGCAAGGAGTTAGTTATTGCACTGAAAATTGAAGCCTAGGCTACCTGTTTTCCCCATGAATTGCTGAATCTGTACTTGAACAGCTATTCCACAGAAACTGGCTCCAGATCAATATGGTAAGCAGTTCAGTTGGATTACACAAACAGGCCTTAACGTGAAGCCAGGAATATATGGTTAGTCCAGTTATGGACATGAGGGTTTAATAAATGAATTACTATTAGCATAGTTTCACTAAAAATACTCATAAGCCAAATTATCCAATTATTACAACTCATTTCCTACAAAGACTGACACGTGCAAATCTCACTCTTTCACTGCTCCTTTAAGTACTGAAGTTGTCCACCCAAGGTTGTGATTCCTACTGTATGGAAAGGTGAGGCCTGAGCAATAGAGTCTGAATATCTTTGTTGGTGGAGTACACTATTGATGTTGGAAGGTGTGTATTGCTGGGAGCGGTCAGGCAGAAACAAGAACTGGAGCTGTGCTAAGATATCTAGGAGAGGAAAAGAACTGGTTCATGTCAGACAAAGAAGTGCTGATCAGTTTTTTTCAGTTCCTCATTCTGCAAAAAATGCCTGCCTAGGAAAGTGTTGCTTATCAAACAAAAGACATATTTGTCATGCTTAGACACTTGTCAGCTTCATTCTGCTAAGGAAGGGCTGGATGATTAGGTCAAAAGGAAGGACAGATTTAGGTGTTTAGAAGATGGCATTTTGCACCCTCTACTTTCCCTTTATGGCTTCCAGGAATTCAAGGATCTATTTGAGACTGCTTGATTTTGATGCATGCAGCAATCTTGTGCTGCAGACAGCATCTTGCCAGAAAGCCTCAGTGGTGGCTCACAGGGAGACAGGCAAATCAGTGACAGTGTGCTCTGGGCAGTCATTTTGGATCCAAGGCCAGCAAGGAACAACTTCCAACTTTTTTCATTTTCAGTGCTAGTCCACAGTTAGAATGACACCTCTAACAAAAATTGCAGGTACAGTAAATTCACAGATATTTTCCTGAATACTAAGTAACAATTTTTATGTTCTTTCCCAATGTTCAAAAGGAGCTGAGTCTTCTCGCATTGGCTATACATATATGAGTATCTGTAAAACCTGATAGGACAGATGTGTGTTTAGCCAGGGAAGGAGAAGCTGTTTCATAGGTCACAAGCCTTGACCTTTCGCAGTAAGTTGCCAGTGCTGAGCAAGGCATGACTACTGAGAAAGTGCATAGCTGGCTATATAGCTTTGAAAGACTGCAGACAGATTGTATAGAAGAAGCCTCTAAGGGTTCTAGCTGTATTAGCAGTATATATACAATTTATACTATGCCTAGTAATTATCCATGCAGGTGTAGAATTGTGCAGTGAGTCTATTCCCTACATGTGAGGGATAGACAGAATAGGCAAAATTCCTTCTGCCTCATTCAAGAAGACATCTGGTAAGCACCAAGTCAAAGTCCAAATGTATTCAAACATGTAGAGAATGTGGATGTTGTGGTGGGGGCAAAGGGACAAGATGCAAATACAAAATTAGGAGTAGAAAAAATGACAATGTAATTATAGTCTGCATGATTACAGTCTCCTTCCAAGAGAAGGAGAAAGAACTGACTGTAAAAGAATGTTTCATCATATCAAAAATAATCTCATTTCATTTTTTTTATGTGACCACAGGAATTTTTCAATGGCTTCTGATCCTGTTCAGGCCTTCTAATTTCAGCATCTGGTTGATGGTGAGATCAGAAGACTGATTTTTTGATGTACAGACCACTCAGAAAAGAGTGCACAAAGCACTTCTCTCTTCTAAGTTTTTCTTTCTTCACACTCTGTTGGAAGGGCTGTGATTACAAATGGCAATGGTTAAAGTGTTGACTAGACTAAGCTCATATTGTTCCTCCTTAGAGCAACTGTTCCATAAAATTAATCTAAAGGTAAAATGCCTTGGTAAGATGTCTCCATGTTTAAAGCCAATTTTGATATTTGTTACATAATGTTTTTAGGGCACTCTCACACTCCTCTGTTGCCCCAGGAGCACTGGTTGAAGAGGGACTGGATCCATCCCTATACAATTTTTAGTTACAGAAATCAGGGCAAATATTTTTCCTGTCAGCAACAGCCCAAGTTGTGTTCTACTCGAGTTGACCTCCACTTCATTCAGAGAAGCATGCAGAGAAAAACTGGAAAAAACCTGAGATCTAAGGACATGATAGCCCGGCTGAAGAAAGCACTAATTAAAGTGCTTGACATTTCCTCTTAAAGACTGCTTTAAGTGCCAAAAAAGCCAGTGCTGAGAGTTAAACCATGTTTCTAAGGAAGGACAGTGATTAAGTTCTGCCTTTTTACATGTGACCTGCATCTGTGGTATTTATCTGCATTTGCATGGAAGGCAGCTGATCACAGCGTTACTCCCCCTGCTCCCCGAGGACAGTCAGACCAGAACTCACTGAGGCTCTCTTGGATATTTTGGTAGTAAAATGTAGTCTGTTTGTAGTTGTGTAGGCCAAAAACACCTTACAACCTCTTGCTCTAAAAAGTCTAATGGAGAACCACCTGATAATTTTGTAGATTTTTAACGTACTGCAGCCTCCCTTAATCCTGTAAAGGTGTAATAAAACAAGAATCAAACTTGCCTAGGAAGGAGAAAAAGAAAAGAGGGGTAAATGTTTGATTTTCATCAGGAGAAAAGGTTACAAGAAGTATGTCAGTAAGTTCTTTCATGAAGAACTTGGTTTCTGTATTTATTAAATACCCTTAAAATGAAGTGATTAGAGAAACAGATGCTCTTGCAGAGCAATGAATCTACTTGGATTGGTCTAGAACCAGAGACAACTGGGGAATCTGAGATATCTACGTAAGATTTGTGCAAAGGCACAAACAATGACATTTAGTATCAATGGACTCCTAGTATCTCTCACCACAGGGAAATAAAAATAAAATAAAAATATAAAGGGCTTGTATTTTTTAAAAATGGTATTACCTGTCACTTTTCAGAAAGAATCTGGTAAAATACAAAAATACCTTCCTTCTGCTCAGTGTGCAACTGGTAGGAAAAATGCAAACAAAGTCATGTTCAGAGTGAAGTATTATTGTGCTATCAGAAACCAACAGCACTGCCTCATTTGCATTGCAATTGTGCATTAGGCATTCATCAGAAGTATGTCAGCATGAAAGAAATGTTTCTGAGAAGGGTGACAAGCCATGAAAAAACTTACCTGTAAGTGGGTACAGCAGTTCTGATTTTCCTTTTCTCTAGAAAAGAGATTTCTATAAGAATGCATGAAAAGAGTTTTGAACACTGTAAAAAAAAATAGTGTAATAAATTATGGACTAGCTAGCCCAGGAGTATTAGTTATCACATTTCCTGAAGAAAGCTTTATTTTCTTTTAGTTCCCATGGTGAAGTCCCTTATCCTGTTGTGTTCTAGAGTCTGTTCCAGGTGCAGCTCCATGATTCCTTTATCTTAGGAGTGCTCCATGGGTCAACTCAAGGAAATTTCCATTTTTCTCATCACAATTTTGTTGCAGCATTTAAGTGAAATGTATGATTATAGAGAGTGTCTGAGATCAAGACTTCAAAGAACACCAGATAAGATCAGTATTAAAATTTGCCATTAATTATAATAAACCTCATGGAAGAGGTAAATGAAAATTCATGGTTTAAGGTATAAATCATTATCTATACAGTACCTATGGGGAGGTGTTTGCTTGATGCAGCAGTCTTTCTTCTTATCTGAACACTTATGCTAGTGTTGATCTGCCAAATACAGGTTTATGCTGTTGTCTTACTGCTGACAGGTTACAGAACTAACATTTATTCAAATCTGATTTCAAGTGACACTGATATATTTTTCTCTTTTGTGTTACCTATCTTTGTTCTTCTCTACCAGTGAGATCTTTCAGGGAGATGAAAATAATGAATAAAACCCACTCAGTTTCCTGTGTTCAAACTGATTTTTCACAACTGAACAGTCAAAGCATACAGTCATATATATAAGCAAAAATTATTGTAGATATTATTTGAAAACCTTCAAAAATTCCCAACAGGGTAGTCATTAAAATTACCAGAATTTCTCATCACAATTTTTTTTTGCAAGAAAGTTGGAAGAAAAAAATTAAACGTTTTCCAAAGGACTATTACTCCTTTTGATTTGAAAGCTGGATGTTATCTTCACAACAAAGACTGATAAGAATTTTATTTGTTTCTCCACTGAGAAACAGGACAGACTGTATCTTTCAGGTTTCCATCAGAGACTGATTCCGTATTGGAATATCAAATATTCCATGTTGCTGGAGTATCTCAAAGGTAACCTGGCTTAGTGTAGATACACAGGACACATGTGAATGGACAGAAAGGAAGGAGTCCCCTTGCCAGGGGCACATTTTGCTTAGAGTGTTACAGCAGCAGCAAATTTCTGGTACCCACCCTCCCCCAGTCAGGCTTATAATGCTGATGTGCATATAGACACAGAAACCACCCCAGTGCAGCATAAAGTGCACTTTGAGTCTGAAACACCCATCAGTACCCTGGCTATTTATAGGATTCTCACCTAAAACTTCAGAAATTGAAAACCTGAAATTCAGGTTAAAAGTACTTACTAGATAGAAAATTTTATTTTCTTTACAATGAAAGGGTAAACAAATGATGGCTTTTCAAGAACATTCTTAGATTTAAAAAAATTATATTTAGGTTGGTAGTTCTCAGTGACTTTGATATACTTTAACTGTTTCTTATTTACTGAGACATTTTAGCTTTTTTCAAAGGTATGAAATTGGCTGTATTTCTGTTTTGCTGATGCAAAAGTCAATAAGTTTTCTCTTTAACGTTATCTTTTGCTTCAGCTTCTCATTTTATTTTACATCCCAGAGTAACTAAGCTTGTTAGGGAGTTTCAGCCAAACCAGCCAGATGCTCCTAACTCCCATAATATTTTGTGAAGTCCTCATGTGGAGCCTTGAACAATGTGCAGTGTTCCAATAAAACCAGACTGAACCTGAAACACCAAACAGATGATAAACAAAAGACAGAGGAAGGGAGGGAATATTTGGCACCTGACAATGACAATCCACATACATTATTGCTCACATTTTTTGTTTCTACTACTGGCATCCAAATGTCAGCTTGATTACATGAGTTTTTATGCAATATTTAATTCTGTGAAATCGTATGGTTAAGGCAAAATATGTAGTCTATAGTTAGTGGTTTTCAAATGCTTTTAAAATAAAATATATCTTCAACAGGAGTTTCAAACAAGAATTTTTACTTAGGAAGGTGAGATAGGAAGAGCTCTTAATATAGGAGAGCTATGTATCGGCCAGGGGACCCAGATATATCCCAGCCCATCTGCAACAAATTCAGGATACCATCTTCCTCCAACTATGTTCATGAAAAGGAACAATTTAGAGATGAAGTGCATTGAAAAAGTCAAGAAGCAGTGCTACAGGCCAGGGAGAGTATTATCTCTGGTGAGCCAGTCTGATGGGAACTTTGCAGAAGTATGTTGTACAAGATATATTTTGATGGCCATCTATTGATCAGGCTGAGGAAAATTTTAAAGCCTATATGCTAAATAGGTAGCTAGTAGGTATGGATGCCAAATTCATTTTTTCTGTTTCACTTCCATTCACTAAGGTGCATGGAAAGTGCTGCTGTCAATGTGATTAGAATTATTTTTTAATACTTCAACTGTCTTCTGCCAGCATGACAGGATTTGCATCTAATATGATTTTATGTTGATTTAAATTGTTTCATAATCAAACAGAAGAGGAAAATGCCCATACACAGGTTCTACTTGATGAGGATGGTAAAAAAAATTACTAAGTGCCATCAATGAATACTTTACTGAAATGTGATGTGATTGTGAAGCCTCAAAAGCTGCGTTTCCATCACTAGTAGCAGGCCCTAGGTGTTGTCCTAAGATGGAGAGGCCTCAAGACTGATGTTTGTCAGGGTTGCTCTGTCTGAAGTTTTCTGATCTGTAACTTGGTTTATCTGTGACAGTAC
Source organism: Zonotrichia albicollis (assembly GCF_047830755.1). Lineage (NCBI taxonomy): Eukaryota > Metazoa > Chordata > Aves > Passeriformes > Passerellidae > Zonotrichia > Zonotrichia albicollis. Next base: position 56,709,832 of record NC_133822.1, on the reverse strand, counting down.
TTTCCCTAATTGGGCAGGTGTCTGTGGTTCATTTGTTTTACTTTTGCTTACTTGTGCATGGTACAATGCTTTCTACACCTAAGAGGAACTAGCAGTTATTTTAGGTAGCATGAGATATTTATGATTCTTATTACAATGGCCATGTAGACAAGAACAGTCCTTGTAGGACAGTAAAGCACTTGAGAAGCAGAGACACAGGATGTGGTGCAGAGATGTACACATGGGATGGCAGGTGAGAGGTCCCAGTTTGCACTGCAGACCCCATAAACAGCTCACCTGCTGTCTGTAGAAGAAATACTGACCTGCAGCTGGACAAAAGTACTTTTAGAGGTAGCAGAGAAAGTAAAGAAATAATATTTCACACAAGTAAAATGTAACATATACAGCAAATTAAGATGTCCCCTCTATGTTAGAGACAAATGAAGATAAAGCAAAGGTGTAAAAGGTTCTAGCTAGCAAGAGGATTGACACCAAGTGGATTATAGACTGAGGAACAATCAACATCATCATCACATTCCTCCCAGTGAGGAAGGCCAGGTGTTGTCCACCATGCCACCACAGCCACAGCTATGAGCAGAGAAACCTTAAAGTGAAAAGTGGCCTAGAAAGGTTGAGTACAACACTGGGAAAAGGGATAGCAACCACATCTGTGTAAAACTTAAACTTCATTGCTCCTGTTTTTCTCTAACAAGTGCTTTCTTTCTCTTTGGATCTTTTGATCTAAACTCTGAATGATTAAATATTAACATTTCAGTTATCTTAATATATTCTTTTGTTTAATTATATACAAGATGTGTTTTTTTCATTGCCCTTAAATAAAGTTGCAATGTAACTGTGTTAAAACATTACTTTATAACACAAATTCTAAAAATAAAAAAGTAAAACTCAAGCATTGCATTGGTAAAAACATATATAGCTTCTGAATCTAAAACTGGAAAACCAAACAAGTTTATGAGAAGAACATCAAAAATATGCAACTGTTCCATACTTATCAACCAAAACAGTATGTATAAAGGATTTACTTGAAAAAAAAATCACATAGAAACATTTTCTTATCCATTCCAAGTTTGTCTGTTCACACATTTCTTTTCCCCAGAACTCTCTATCTGTTAAAGATTTATTCAACTCCTAAAGAACCAGACCATTTAAGAGACTGGCAGATGTGGAAATGCAAAAACATTTGTTCACACTTACACTCCAATTTTCAGGAAAACTCATTTTAATATTTAATATTTGGCTCTTTCTGCAAAACTGTCCATGCTTTCCTCTAATGTTTATTACATTCAAATGTTTAAATAGGAGGGTGTTTTTTGCACAAAATAAATATTGAAAATAAATATTAAACATTTTACTTTTGTTTCTCTAAAAATTATCTCAACCAAAGAGAAATCAAGCTATATGGAAGTAAGAAAAGTTTTCAGTCTTTTTCAACCTATTTAATATTGCACAACATGAGAACAAGGATATATTTGGCTTGGTATTTTGTGCCTTTATAAGAAGCATGTGATAGCAAGTAGAAGTCTAAAATGTCAGCACTGTGAAAAAACATTTGAAACACAACTCAGGAATTAATGAGGGCTAAAAATTTAATGAAATTTAGATGATGTTGTTTAAATAGTTCATAACTCTATCAAAAGTGTTTAAGTTGCTATGTTTAGATATGATTGACTGATTGACTTAACTGACATGCAACAATGTAACCCTAAATAAAATGTTGTAATTAAAGACTGCAGATTGAAAGAAAAGTTGCAAATTGCCCTTTCTCTTTTAAGTCCTTCGAAAGAAAATTAAAAGCAAAGCACCATCATGAATTTAAGACTACAGATTTTTACCTCAAATAGATTTTATTATGGGGATTCAGAATGCCACATTACCATAGTCTGACTAATTTTATCTGAATTATGCTCATTTATTCTCACAATACACCCAGGGGCATCAGTTGAGGGGGAGGGAGAAGGAGGATCAAACAGAAGGTAAATGACCAGCTCTGAGAAATGCAGATTGTCTCAAAGACCTGGATTAATCTGGGTTAATTCCTTCGCCTTTCCTGGATTCATCTGGAATCATTAGATGGATCATTAAATATTTAAACTGATAAGCGGGGAGTTCTGGTTATAGTTTTTACACTCTAGTTAATTACAGTTGTCATCATAAACATAACGAATCTTGTAGCCCTGGCTAGTAACAGGCCACAGTCTAAATACTGTGTTGCAAGGTTTTTCAACTGAGTTTTGCAAAGTTTGCTCCTTCTGAACTCATCCCAACCTGTTTAGAGATTGACTTTACTTGGTTTAGCTCTAGTTGGAGCAGTACTATGGCTATTGTTTTCTATTTTCCTAGGGATGTATGGTATCACCATGGTTTCAATCTTAAAATCTTGTGACCTTAAGAACCTTGTGACCATAGGGTGCACATAACATCAGAATAAAGGGTGGAAAATGATTGTGAGTAATAATTATATTCATATTGTTATATTTGTTATTCTGTTTTATCATTAAACCTCTTCTGCATATAAACATTCATTCTTTTTTTCTGTAATAAAGTCTTTACTCAGACTATTAAGATTTCAATAATACTAAAAATAATACCTGTTTCTTCATTGCCCATAAAGAATTTAGTAGCAGCAATGCTAAATAGGAAAATAGTAATCCAGATTAATTTAATGCATCTACTTTGAAAACAAAATGTGATGGATAAAGAAGTACCTCACATACCTCTGATGCTTGAAAGATGTCATGCTATTTTCCATGTCATATTTGGTAAAATTTATGGTTTGTGTAAGTTATGGTTATTCAAATTTACATCAAACTATTAACATAAAAATATAAGCAAAAACTCATTCTGAAACTAAAAATGTGTGTCTCAAACTAAGAAATATTAGGGAGCCTAGTCACTCAAGTCAGCTGGATCTAAAAGCTCCTGTGGAGAGTTATTTTCTGCCTTTTATCATATGTGAAAGCATAGAAGACAACAAAAAATATGTGCCAACAAGAAAAATTGCTAAAATTAGTTTAAAAAAAATGAAAATATCAGACTAAAGGAAGAGCAGTAGCAGAATTTCTCAAGGTCTCTTCTAGCAGACCTTTAATATTTACGTTAATGAATTTGGCACAAAAACAAAGCCTTGATGAAAAATGCTTATCATGCAAAATTAGGAGGCAAGTAAATACGAAGAACAAATTGCAGGAAGTGTGTTATTATCTTGCCAACTACAGTAATAGAAATAAGTTGGAATTTAACTGAAACATGAAACCTTATGAAGAGGAACTAATAATAATATTTTTCACCACTATCTGGAAACTTACCTATGGGCAATTACTTAGAAATAGAAAAGTCTGACAGAGTAGACTTCGACATTAAAAAATGATACTATGATGGACTTAGAAAAAAGTAGATGTGATTGTAGGTGCTTTATGTGGGAAACTGGACAAAATACCACTTAGAGAATTTTGGCTACAATATCCTTTACCAAGTTATCACCTGTATTATAGAAAAATGTGCTGAAATAGAAAGAGTTGTAAAGTAAAATGGGCAGATAGTCCAGGAAATGAAGACTCCTTGAAAGGTTTCCTGTACTGAGCAATTCAAAGTCCTGAGGATACAACTAAAAAAGAAAGGAGGAATCATAAAGCATTTGAATCAAATGGATGTCTGCAGGCCAGGAACAGAAATTTTCTGTGTTGGAGAGTTTTCAAGCATCAGAGAAGCAAGGTTGTGGACTAGATTCCTATAATGATTCGTTTTCTTGAAGATCTGACTAGTTTAAGGTACACTATAGTATGTTATTGTTGTCATCTTATTGCAGGGGTTACGTACTGTTGTCTCCTTATCACAAAAGTTTCAGACCTTCTTGGTGTTTCTTGTGGGCACCTCCTCTAAGCACTGAGTCTTTCTTCTCCACAAAATAACCAACCAACTCCCAGCCCAACCAGCCAACCCACTCTTTTATAGCTAGCACGCATCTTCTCATTGGTCACAGCTGTGGCCTGTTAAAGTCAGGCCTGTTCCTAATCTTTGATAATTGGCCCAGCTGCAACTCCTTAGGGGTAAGATTACTTTCTGCACTATCTTTATTTTGTTATATTCTATTCCCCCACATTTTATTAAAGTTTTCTAATACTGCTTCCTTCAATTGTATGTTGAATGCTCTGCTATATTATTTTTGCTTGTAATCTCTTATTTTTTTTCAGGTTTCCCTGTTTGTGGCTTTAAAAGGAAATTTGATCTAACAGAAGAAATATGTCACTCACCCACATCCCTCCCCTGCCAATAATATGCCATATATTAGTAGTATTAGGTACATAGGCATTATTAAGAATGATAAGGATTTTTCTCCCTATTTTCCACATCTGTTGAAAGTTCAAACCTGTAATTTTTGCACGAAAGTTGAACTCAGAAGGATCAATTCCTTCTAAGCATTTTATGTGGAAATTTTTGCTCCTTTAAATGATGCCTCCAGAACTTGTTTGGAGTATCTCTTAGTACCATTACCCTCCTTGCATGCGCAATTAGTCACCTCAGTATTTCCTTATCACAGTGAAGAAGGACAATGTGAAAATTAATGGAGGGCTAAGAAATACTCTTAGATCTAGTAACCTTTATTTAATGTGTTCTTGGGAGCTGCAATTTGCATTTTCTTACAAGTTTTACCTCATCTTTTAACTATGTCTCCTTTCTGATGCTTATGGGGACCCCATTACTTTATGAACAGACTTTAAGGGTTAATGCTAATAAAATCATTTAAGGACCTGTGCACTTTTCAGAGGTAAAAAAGAGATTCACTACCAGTTATCATATAAAGTTTTGTATAAACTGCTTCTTTCAGCACCTCTCTAGCTCTAAAGTCAATGCACACATCATCTCTTAAGTAAGTTTGCTCATTTAAAAGCTTTCAAGACAGCTGCTGCTATCACAGAAACTTATCTTACCCTGTCTAGAAGTGATCTCACAGTTCTCTGTCAGAAAAGGTAGCCACTTCTATGAATACTAAAATTTATTAATGCTCCAATTAAAACTGAAGATATGCAAGTATGAAAGTGTGGTTAGTAAAGACTTAGGCAGAAAAAAAGTGTTGCACTCAGAGCTGTTCAAATGCAATTTTCAAATCATCAGGACAATAATATCTTAAAAATTTTTACTTCATTGCATTTATAATTTTTTTTCAACTTATGTCAAATAGGGACCTTCCTTAGGTTGATTGTTGTTGTTAATATTAGTAATAATTATTTTAAGACATTATTTGTAATAACTTATTTAGATATTCTGGATACTGTAAAGAATATTTAACATAATTTTCATTCATAAAAGGCAATATTGTTTAATTCCATTATTTTTCACTGCCACATTATAAAGATTTAAATGGAGTGATTTTTTGATCTGCCAATGCTGCCTGTTTTCTCTTGTGAAAATTTCCTGATAAAAATCTGTTTAGTAGCTCTGGAAGAAAAATCCAAAGGTCCAAAGGCCTTTCTAAAATCAGGCAAATTTAGGAGTTACGATATGACTCAGATTTGGTTCTGCTGGTCAGCATGGGAAACTAAAGGCGCAAGATATATACAAACTTCAAGATTCTTTTCCTCTGTCATACCTAGCTACTGACTGCAGCTATTAAGATCATTGTGTTTTCTATCTGTGCTAGTGACCCAAAACCTCACCCTTCTCCAAGAACTGAAAAAGCATAGAAGTCCTTTCCCAGAAGTGTCTTAACTTGGTTTTTGTACCTAAAATCTGCTGCTGCTTTATCTGCTTTTTGCAGAAATCAATCTTGTGCCTTTCAGTCTCAACTCTTACTATAGGACAACATAAAAATTGGCTGTAGAAGGCCAGGAAGCCAAAATACTGTGTGATGTGCTGTTGCCTTCTTATCTTTAAGACCTGTATATTGCATGGTCGAATGATTTAAAGTCAAGCTTGAGAGATGTGAATTCAAGCATATCTAGATCCCAATCTGCTCTCCATATATAGTTTCCACTATTTCGTACGGTCTTCCAGCTACAGAGTGAATTTTGTGGTTTTGGGAGAGACATGAAGGCAATGAAATTCCAAGCCTGAAGTTTAAATTTAGAAAAGGTTGGCTCAGCTAGCTTAAGGGCTTAATGGAAAAGCACTAATTTTATTATCTGATTTTTTTTTATTGTTGCATTTTAAAGAAACAGGAGGCCTGTATTTGGGAAAAGTATGGTAATTTTTTTCTTTTTTTCATCCTTTTCTAAACATGATCATTCTCTAATCCATTTTTGCTGAACCTTACAACCTGCCTTACATTTTTGTCTTGTTCTTATTGATTTTGTCCTGTATTATCTAAGCTGCTGAGTTACTGCATTTGGAATGGATTATGGTTTGGCTCTATCTGATTTATTTCACATAAAATTTGTTGGATAACAGACAGATCAATTTTCAATTTGCTGTGTAAGATTCAGATCATGTCTTCAAAGCACTTTCTCTTACATACATCTACAAATGCATTCACTGCCTCAAAGCAGAGAAGCTTAAACTGATGAGATCCACACTGAAATTTTAAAAATTTCTCTTACAACTTGATGGTAAGTAGGGTTGGGTAAACTAACACGAATAAGAAGGAAACGAAGTTTTTATCCAACATACAGCAGCAAAAGTGCATCTCCAAGAAGAATAGTTATTTTAAGTATGCCTAAGAATTATTCCTCATCTCTTTTTATAGAAAACATAAACAAGCATAAAATTCTGAGCCTAGACAAGTTAATGGAAGAAGTTCAAATCTCTTTCAAAGAGCAGGATTTCATCTAGAGGGTCACAAGGTCTTCCTCCAGCTAAGCAGACCCATGTAAACCTGTTTAAGCCAATGTAAGGCACAGAGCTATGCAGTCTGGCTCTCCATTGACTTTGATCATATGAACATATATCAACTAAAATGTAGATTAAGAACGTAGTCACACTATGATGTTTCTGTAATCAGTAAGGCGAGAAAGGGAAAGAGAGACTTATCTTCAGAGAATAATTCTTATTTTCCCTATAGAGTACCCATTTCTTTCAATTGACCACAGCAGAAACTGAAAGCAATTATTTTATTAATATATCATATGCACTTCAGTTCCTAAAGAGAGAAAAATCAACACTTCTGACCATAGATCACATGTTCTATTTTGCTTTGTCTGCTAGGATAAAGAAAAGCTCTCTCTAATCAGTTTTCTAAGTTTAGGCACACTTGCCCAGGCAACATGACACCATTTTAAATGACTAAAAAGCCTAAATGTTTCAAAGGACCCCTGTTTAAATTTGGAAATGCATTCAAAAATGTTTACAATTTTGATGGAGATCTGTATTCATGGATAATATAATGGAAAGATCCTGAACATATTATTTCATTTTATATCCACTGGCTCAAGTTATAATAGTAATTGGGCTTTCATTTTGGAGTTTTGGTACAACTGCTGCCTGGAATAAATATGAAATTAGTCGCAGCAGATGGTCTCTGCCTATTCCTGGTGGGTGGATTTCTCTCTCATATATTTTCCAGAAAAATAACTCTAGGAAAGAAGCGTGTCATAATAACCAACAGTCATCAAGTGGGAGCAAAATAGCTGCTGCACTCCACTCTGGGATGACTGTGCTTCAGAATTATAGCACTGGGAAAGCTTGGCTATATTTATAAAGCATGGTAAGAGCCTGGAATGAGAGACTCTAATAAATGTTAGATTTCTACATACCCAGTCATAGTAGTAAAATACTCATTGTGGGCTGGCAGGTACCATTGCATTTCATTCTGGTCTCTGGTTTTAAAAATAATGCTCCTTTATAGGGCACACTAACAATAGCACTGTAACATACTCCCAGAAAGAAGAAAAGGGTTATGTAAGGAACTCAATTCATAGTAACAACACTGACTGGACAAGAAAAATATGTGATTTCTAAACAAAATGGGTATCATACATCTTCAGCCATCAGTGTGCATTCATAATCTCAATTTAATTATTATTTTTTTCAGAAATGCCCCCATCCCACAAAAGACATGTTTTTGGGTTCAAAATGCATGATTGCTAATTTAAAAATCGAAATGTGTCAATAATAGCTGATACTGTTTGGTAATGTGCTTATAAAACATGCTTAGACTTTACATAGTATATTCCCACAGTCCAGATTATTTGCTACAAATAATTGTTTACAGTTTGGGTTGGGAAGAACATGCTACCTTAGATAAACTTCTACCACTGAGATTTTTAAAAAATCCCTAAAAACATGTACTTGTTTGGTATTTATGAATTAGTCATGCTGGTTCTGTTAGAAAGGCACCATTGGCCTTTAAATGTATAAACAGATGGAAAACTGCCATAATGATTGAAGAACATGACAAATGGCTTATTCACAATAAGGATGAAGCATCTCACCTACAAGGAATGTCTGAGGGAACTGTAATTGTTGAGCCTGGATTTAGGGTGACCTGATTGCAGCCTCCCAGATGCTGAAGGGAGCCCTCAAGAAAGAGGGAGAGGGACTATTTGCAAGGCCATGTAGGGACAGGGCAAGGGGGAATGGCTTTAAACTGAAAAAGAATAAGTTTAGATCAGATATGAGGAAGGAAATCATTACTTTGAGGATGGCGTGACAGCAAAACTAGTCGCTCAGAGAAGTTGTGGGTGCTCCATCCATCCCTGGGAATGTTCAAGGCCAGGTTGGATGGGACTTGCAGCAACCTGGTCTAATGGAATGTGTCCCTGCCCATGGCAGAGAGTTGAAACCAGATGATCTTTAAGGATGCTTCCAACCAAAACCATCCTGCGATTCTGTGATACAGGCAGGACATATATATATATATATATATATATATATATATATAGCTGTTTACATATCCATAAGAAATTTAATCCTTTAAGCTGTGATTGGCAAATTAATATCTTACAATATGTAACACTGATTCACATCTCTATTTTGATACTTTATCAAAATGGACCTAATACAATGGGTCTTTACTTTCACTGTGATTCAAAGACCCCAATTTAGCTATTTTATTAGCTTATTGCAGTGGTTGCATGAATGTGTAAATGTGTTTTGAATATTTAACATACCTGGTGATTTAAAGATTTTGAATAGATCAAAAACTATTTAACAAGATCTGAACAGAAGTCTAATCTTTTATCACTTGACTGAATGAGATGAGTGACTGAAGGCTTTCATTCATCTCAAATTACATTCTGGGAAATGGTTTTATATCCAGCTCATTTTGGCACACATGTGTATGCATGTGAACCAGTGGTTCAGTTTGAATCTGGCCATCAGTTATATCAGGTATGAACAACCTCTTTTTTCAAAGGAGTAAATGTACTGTTTATAATTCACAGAAATCTTCCACATACCATTCAACCTCCTGTCCATATATATGTAAAATTACTTCTAGAGGCTATTTGACTCATCTACATTGTTTCTCTTCACAAAGATATAGAATTTATTGAGCTTTCCATTGCAAATTTTCAGTTCAGTTGAACATACTTTTAAATTACAAATTAGCTATTTCTATCCACAATACTGAATAATCCTTATGGTAATATTTTATTCATAGTAAAGACGAACAAGCAATTAAGTCTTTGGAGTTTGAGACTCAAAGCTAATATTTTCTAATGTCCAAGTAGAGTCAAATAAGACAGTGGGTATAAAATGATAGTGCAGACAAGGATATAAATGACTTGAAGCTGATTACCCTGAAGACTTTAAGTAATTCTGTGGCAGTTTCTCTGTGCTGCACAGCTGTCTGAAAATAACAAAGGTAATCATATTAGTGTATGGGAAATAAACACAGACAGCACATGACAGACAGTATAACTCATTCTTTTGCATAAGGGGGAAGCAAATCATTGTGAATTATACAGTCATCACAAACCTTGACATATTTCAAAACAACTGTCAGTCATTCCGGAGAACGTTATATGACTCCAGGGACAGGGTAAATTCAGGCTAGGGCAACAGTTCATAAACAAATAATCACAGTCACCTAGATAAGATTTCTACTTATTCTTTAACATCTTGATTTTTTCCACATCATTAGACTAGTTTTAAGGAATTTTTTGGGGGGAAAAAATTCTCAGGTTTTTCCTGCAATACTACAGTAATAACCAGGGAATCAAAGTGATATTTAATTTCTATAATTATATAATTCCCACATTATTTTGGCTTTTCATATGAGAGTACATTGTCCAGAAATATAATTCAGTATTCTAGACTAATATTTTTGTCTTCTTTCCTGCAGTCATTTGCACTTTTAGTTTTATAAATTATCCTTGCAGAATACTAAACTTTTGGGGTTGACAGGGATCAAAGGTGAAGAAAAGATTACTTAAAAACTTAAGTTTTGAGTATTATCATACTGTATACATAATTCTAAAGGCACAGTAATAATTAACAGTAGTGCAGAAAAATGTCAGAAATATAATTCTTTGAATTAATTTTTAATTGCTGTCATTCTAACATAGTTAAGGCTTACACAGTCATACATAGTAATAAACTCAAATTCTGTTGCTCTTTTATGCGCTTCCTGAATTAAGTTTTTTAAGTATGAAGACCTTTAAGATTCAGTTAAGATTCACTTTGTAGTTCACTACAAATATCACTTTTTCCTCAGCTTATTGCAGTTTGCTGCATTGCTCATCATCTTTGCCCCATGAAACTTAGGTAAAAGTTTACACAGTTATTCTGGAATAGCTGAATTCTTAGCTTTTTACATTGACTTAATAATGGCCTTTCCCACTTTTTCTGTGCACCAATTTCAGAATTTTCAGGGTTCTCAGAATCATCCCCTTTTTTTCTCTTGTGCCTATTTTACTCTTAACGAGATCTATGTTTTTTAAGACAGACTGACTAGGGTTTTACCTGTCACTGTCTAGAAACCAGTCATTTATGAGGTCTTTGATCCAACACTCAAGTGCAAGCTCATTATTAACTAAGAATACTGTTGTATTTATGGAGTCTATCCCAGAATCCAAATGCTGCTGTCTGTAGTACTACTTTTCTGAAATTCTGATTTATATCCATGTCTTTTACAAGCCGGGGAAAAAACTCAGATTTTATATGACCTGCTATTATTCTGGAGGAAAGACTTTACAATCATTTAGTTGATCTAATGTGTTCCCATTTATTATAGGAAAAAGTTTCCTGGGTTTAATTTTGCTTTGTGATATAAGGTGCTACAATTTCTTGACAGGCTGAATGAGCAACAGGAGCTAATAGGTGCTCCTGCCCTTCTGTCCTGACCAAGGCACACTTTGACTGGTATAGGAGCTGGGTGGGTTCAGGAAGAAAAACAATATTTATTTTTTTTTTACTTTACTGTGTTTTTAGTTAATTCCAAAAAGCAAAAAAAAGAAAACAACACTCACAACTCCAGTTTATAAAGACGAAATATATTAGGAACTTTACTGCCATTATTCTTTACCCATTATTCAAGTAGAAAGGACTTTTAGCCTTGGTGGAACTTGGTAAGGGTGAAGTCCAAAGGACCCTGGTTGTTGAGCCCCAACTGTTTACACTGTTTATGGTTTGTACTATACCTGTTTCTTTCTTCAGATCAGTTTCTACTTACTCTGATCAATCAAATCAACACAAAATATCAGCATTCTGCACTCCAGCTTGCTCACTCCCATCCATGTTCAAAGTTAAGTAAATATCCTCCTGTCTTTAAGCACTTAAGCAGTTCAATTCAAATGAAATTTTTTTTCATAAATTTTATAATTTTTTTCATAATTTTTTTTCATAAATCACAGATAGCAGATGAACAATCAAACTCACTATTTTCCCCATTATGTTCAGCTTTTTCATGTGACAGCTTCCATTCAGTGCTCCCAAGTTCATTGCCAACTTCATTATCTCTGTGCTGTATGCCCTTTAGTAACCAGAAAGTAGAATATATTATGGCATGCTATGATTCAAAGAGATAAAAACATCAATTATCACAACCCTTAAAACAGATTCAGCTACCCAACCTCCTCTCCTTGTTTAAGTGCATATACAATTGCTTTTATTTTAACTTCAATTTAGGCATCAGCCAGAATTTAGGTATTAAATAACCAGGTAATTTTCCTCAAAAAGGTGCTGAAACAAAACTGCACCCAAAGAGACCGCAGTTACAATTTTTTTATCATGAAAAAATCAAGGGAAAAGAAGGTTTTGGAAAACCTGTCTAGTGCCACACATTCATGAATATTCAGAACCAAGGACAACACATCCTTTATCCCTTGTCTACGATTACAGCTTGTAAGCAGGAACTTTCATCTACAGCACAAATATTCTGGTAACACCTTTCATTTGAATTTAAACTGCAATGATAATTTTTCTTAAATCAGGTTCAGTTGGGAGCAGTTGTCTGTCAGAAGAAAATATTTCATTGGTTAAATTGCTTGAAATAAAGAGCTGAAGAACCTGAGTTGTTAGCACCACCAATCTTTTGAAGCTGTTTCAACTTCTTTGCCTTTTATTCACATTTTTACATGTTTTCTTTCATTTAAGAGAGACATTGTATAGATATTTGATTACACCCCAGAATGTTGAAAGGAACTGTGTTGATTATGAATATTTTTCAAGTAAAAGGCTTCATGCAAGTAAGTGCAATGTAAAGAGGAATAGACACTATAAACATGCATTGAAATAAATCTGTTAATAAGATAACAATTTAAAATCAACACAATTTTCACTGAAGCAAGATTCACAAGGGTGATTATAGATATGTGTGTTTTCCTCTGCTTGTTTTACTCCCTTGACACCAAATGGAATTTTCAGATAAAGATTTTTTGGGTGCATTTAGTTCAATAAACCTGTGTGTTGTACAAACAGAAAGCAAGGATGCAACACAATTGTTAAAGCTCTTACAGGTGAACTTCAAATAGCAACAAGAGGGAGAACAAGCAGTTTAGCACACCATTGGGTTTTTATTTTAGAAATCTGGCCTGATGTCTTCAGCAGTTTTGTTTTCCCTTACAGATAGTACAGCATATTGGTCTAGACTGTCCCGCTGCAGCACATTTCGGGCTGGCTACACACAGGATACATCTGTTTTGCTGTCTGCTTCTACTCCGAGCCAGTATTGCAGCACAGACGAGCAGAAAAGCTTTCTTTCCTGATCAATCAAACAAAAAAATCTCTTTTATCATTTCTCTGTGATGTGTACACACATAACGGACATCTCAGTAGGAAGGGAAAAACATTCTGAACTAAAATAGAGGACAAGAAAATTAGGAGTAGATTATGCAACAGCTTATGCAACTAAATCAATTTGGTTTGCTTTTGTCTTCTTTTTTTTTTTGTTTTTTTTTTTGTTTTGTTTTGTTTACAATCATAGTTTTTCATCAAACTCTGTATATCAATGTCTGTATAATATTATTTTTGTGTAGATTTCAAACACAGTTATACCTGAATTACTTGCTGCAAAACACACCAAAGTAATTGTTTGTATTTCTAGAATGACAATTCTTCTTCGTTTCTTGTACAATTTCTTTCAGAGTAATGATTTGACAGCATTGACCAGAGCTGTCTCCTGATACCTTTTGAAAATGAAGCATCCCCAAACAAACGCTTTGTTGTGTACATGTACAGTGCACCATTTTCCAGTAGAACTGCATCCTGGGGGAGAGAGCCTGCCTCTGGAGGCTTTCTAACCAAATTGGATCCTGCTTGAGGGATTCTTTTATTTTGCTGTTAAGTGTAACGGGAAGTAATTTCTTTTTAAGAGATATTTTTGGAAAGCCTGCATATCTTGCCACAGCCAAAATTGTTGTTCTGCAGTGAATATTGGTCGGCAGAGGCAAAGGGAGGCTGCCTTGGCCCCCAGGAGTTGAATAAAGGCGGAAAGGTCTGAAAAGGTGCTTGACATTCCCTCATAGACTAGAGCTACAAGGTGGCATGCTAGAATTGCAGTGGGGTAGAGTTTATGATGATCTGTTTGTCAGACACACACTGACACACAAATCCCTCTCATCTTTTTAAGACCTTGAAAGATCCTAGACACATCCTCTCAAATAGGTTTTCTACAGACAATATTTTTTGTGCTTCATTTTGGAGCAACTCATCAGACTAGGGACAGCAAACCTTGTCAGAAAATTTATTCTGCTTCTTATCTTTATTTGATAAAACCTCCATGCAAATGCAATTAAAGATTTATTCAGACTCAAAAACATAGCATATCACTATACAGACCAAGAGAAATCCGTGGGCATAAAAATGTTATTCATAAAGTTTTTAAAGTGGTTTTTCAGTTTAAGTTTGCTGAGTCCCATTTTAAAATTAGAAAAATTATTCCATGTACAATATTGTCTTCTTTCAAGGTCTTTTCATTATCCCACTGTTTCTAGATGACAAACATTCAGCAAAAAAGTTTTCCCAGACTGCTATCAGAACCTAATTGAGATATTTTTCAGTATGTTCAGGTGTGTCTTTATTATAATTATGCTATTTCTATAACTGTACTCTGAGAATATACGTATATTTTTTCCAGTTTTCCCTAGCACATATGAATATATACACATGGACACATATATATGCCTATATATATATATGTATATCTTTTTTTCCCCTATGTATTTATAGCCTTATTCATCTGTCAACTGAAGTTCTGAGAGTGATAACAAATGGATCAGAACATCATCTGTATTTTCAGCTTCTGGTGCTCCTTTTGTGCAATTCTTGCTTTTCTATAATCCTGTAATGACAGGACATTGTCTGCTTTCTGCCCCTAGCTTGCTTATTCTTTGCTTGTCTGCAGTTCTGCTGTACAATATCTCAATCTACTCTTTTGTTCATGTCCTACATTTACTTCACCTCTTTTTTTTTTTTTTTTTTTTGTCCTTGCCTTTTTCTATTTTTATCTTCTGTTTTTAATCCCACTTCATGTTTCCTTCAGAGATTTTCAAAATGTTACACTGACTTACCAGAAAATCCCTGCAGGGTTTCATTTTCTCACAACAACTTGGGAAACTCTTCATGCTGAATTCATGTCACTTGAGAATATCTGGATAAATAGACAAGATGTTGAAGAACTGAATGTAGAAAAATTGCAGGTGATGACTAATTTTAGTCTGACGCTGTCAGATATTGTCTAATTATACACTAATGGATAAGAACAGAACCCCCAGTATGAAATCCCCAACATGTTTCAGATAAATGAGGAAGCTCTGGTTGCAGTTAATTCACATACCTACACTACCAAAACTGACAAGAAGAAATCTTTTATTTTTCTTCAGGGAATTTCTTTGGGATCTTTGTCTCCCTATGCTATTTCCCACAGAAAATTTAAAAGTCTGACATTGTAACAGCCATCCTCTCTGACAGAGTAATTGTGCATTGGTCCATCAGGAATACAAGGAACATCACCTTGAATTACACACACGGAGTGGCTAGGTGGAAGTTCTTCACTTCTATAACAACAATCTGTTGTGTTCCTTCAGAGCTCTAGTTTTTCCTGTGAGTGTTCGGTTCAAGGTTGCCTTTTAGAAAATATCTAGAAAGATCCATATGTATAAAAACACCATATGTGTAAGAAATTAAGAGTTTAATTTTCTTTTGGAGCCGCCTTATGACTATGTGTACAAATACAGCTGAAAATAGCCTAAGGGACAAAAGAGAGGTATATCAGAGATGAAGGATGTCACGTTTGTACATTGTCATGAAAAATAAAACAGCCGTTTTATTTGCTCTCTCAAAAATACATACTTACATAGTTTCTTCAAATGTTTGCAGTCTCAAAGTAACAATTTGACTATATCACAGGAGTCTTAGGAGTTCTGGAGAGAAACATCTTTCTCACTTGGAAGTGAAATATGCAAACTCTTAGAATATAAGCTTCAGCATTAGGCTGAATATTCAGGATGAGATTTTTACACAACAAATGGTCAATAACTATCATTCATGAGCTCTCATGATTTGGTGCTTCCTGAATACCCTTTTCTCTGACATCAAAGCAGTGATTTATTTCACTGACAAGTAATGTGACAAGCAAAATTTTGTGCATGTGATTATAGGGTATTTTCTTACCATTAACAATATAGTTAAAATTTTCCTTATGACTTCTGGTTATGTATTTTATTAAGCTCATGAAATTAGGGTTTGAAACTTACTTCTTTACTTCAGTCTATAGTCTAGTGGTGTATATTTGAGAAACTCTCAGATGGTTAATTCAGATTTTCCCAAGTAATAGAATAAAAGCATGTAATGATTACCATCTCAAAATACTAATGAGCAGTATAAGAGAGCAAAAAACCAACTGAGGTAAAAAGGGGATTAAACATTCCGCATAGAAAAGGTTATTACTTTTACTCAACTGACCCGAGCTAAGTTATAGATTTGGTCTCATATAACAATATGTGAGGATTTGAAGAAAAATTGAATCCATCTTAAAGCTATGAAAAAGGCTGTTAAGTAGATTCTTTGAAATACAGATTTTCTAAAGGCTATATGCCATGCTAGAACAACAGCAGTTTAAAGGACAAAAATTTGAAGGGCTTTGCCAATTCTTTTGACTAAATGGAATCACAGAATAAGCTGAGTTGGTATGGACCCAGCAGTATCATTGAGTCCAACTCCTGGGCCTGTACAGGGCCATCCCCAAGAGTCACACCATGTGCCTGAGAGCATTGTCTCCCTTGGGCAACTGTGGGAGTTATCTTGTCATAAAAAGAAATCAGGTCTGAATAAGAAACTAGATCAAAACCACCATCATTCTCATGGCAGATATGGATAGGTACATTGTAAGTACTTGGCTTGCATACACACTGTGTGGATGCAAGTCAACTGAGATGATGTTTGGGGGATTCTCAGCTGTTGAGGGGCTCACTATTCCTGGCATAGTGATTTTGTGGGATTTGCTGCCTTAGCGGCAATATGATGTGATTACCCCACCTGCCCTAATAATTGCATTTTTACACTGTTAAGGTAATTTGAATTGTAGGTAACCCAATTTCATCTGGCTGCCTGAAGACTGCTTGACATCTGTAGTCAGCGATTACAATATTGTGAGGCGCACAATTTCTTGGTAGTAAGCTACAGCTACTGTGCACTTGGACATCATTAGCCAAAGTCTTTAATCAAATGGATGTATGTGATCTCATACATTCATATATGGGATTCATCAGCTGGTAGTCATCTACACTGAAAGAGCCATCCTCCTCTCCCTTCCGAGCTAGAGAGACATATCCACTACCAGGGCACAGTGACTCACCCTCAAGTGAATGTCTAAAAGAGACCTGATAAATCACTATTCAAAAATGCTCAGTCCTCTCCCAGCTGTGAGAAGAGCTCGGCTTGGTCATAAAACTTCTAAAGTTAGGTAAAATGTATCCTACCTCTGGCATCCAATTTATTACAGTCTTTTTTTTATGGGATATGGTAATATTACAGATTTACCGAATACTTCCTAGGGGATTTTTTTTTATTGCTTTGCATATTTTACTTATACCTCCTAGCAGAGAACAAGTCTAATGTTACAGAAGACCATGACAGATCTTTTCCCGTCAGCAGCAAAGAGCAGAAGCATTTAAAAGCACTTAGTAGACGTTAGCTAGTATTTTCTATCACACAAGAATTTGTAGATAAATGCCAGAGCCATGAGTTATAGTACATTTCAGTTCTATAAAGTAGTATAAAACAAACTTTTACATTTTACATCTTTTCCCCAGCTAAATGAATTCCAAGTTTTTTTGTTTACACACAGGAGCCAAAAAGAAA
The DNA here is from genome assembly GCF_047830755.1 of Zonotrichia albicollis. Lineage (NCBI taxonomy): Eukaryota > Metazoa > Chordata > Aves > Passeriformes > Passerellidae > Zonotrichia > Zonotrichia albicollis. The sequence continues at coordinate 56,692,159 of NC_133822.1, read as the reverse complement.
ATGAGGATTAGAGCAAACAAAGACATTATGCACGACTTAAATGAAAGGTCACAAAATTATTCTGAGCTTTTTGTCTAGAGAAAACTTAAATTCACTAATATTTATACTTTGACTCCTGACATCTGAGAAATTTTCTGGCAGGCAATGCTTCTTGCATTGGGACAGGACTATTATCACAGGAATCAGAAGAGAAGGTTGGAATTAGTTTTCTGGATAAACTCTCCTTCAAAAATTAAAGGTTTGAGTTTTATTTTAAATCTATGGCAACAGAGACATTAGTGATCCAGATGCCAAAAAGAGAAAGCCTCAAGAGTAGACCTAGGATTTATTTATCTCAACATTTTAATTAATGCTTCACAGAAAGAACAAACCACAAAGCAAAACAAGTAACAACTCTGCCTGATTCTGCAAGGATAAAATCTCTTTTTATAAAACTCAGAAATTTATATATTGTATTCAAAGCTTGTATCAATGACCTGAACCGGGGACAACTTTCTGTCCCTACATCAAGTGCAAAGTTAGACCCAATGATTGCACCTGTGTCTTTGAAGAGAAAAACAAACACTGGGGCGTTTGGGAAAAGAGCCAAACCACAGAGGGGTTTCCATCTTAGCAGATGACTTTTTAGATGGCACACTTACAGAACAGGAGTGGAATATACAAAAATTGTACCTCATGTGTGGCAAAGGTTTATCCTCTACCTTTCACTTTCTAGAAAGCTAGACTATTTTTTAAAGAAAGGAATGTCAATAACCTACATTACATTATAAGTTTTGTTACTTTTTTTTTCTTCACATTTTGCAAACTTTTAAAAACATTTTTCTAGTTACCTCTAAAGACTGATGTCTCAGTAACAGAGAATCAAGCTGATCTTTCCTGACTCCCAATGACTGCATCAGTTTCTCCAGCTAAGCAATGCCTTTAGGTGTTATTGGTTTTACATATTTTATGTTTCTGTTTTCTAAGCAGTCCTGCTTGTAAAAAAAAGAAGTCAAACATTTTCTCTTTGTCTCTAATAAAAATGACATTAAGTGATGAAATACACTAAAATACATCCAGTCTCTGAATCTGAAATGTAACTCACAATATCTGTCAGTTGCTGCAGTAACTGTCCATACAGGTTACTTTGCAATAACTCTATAAACATATTCAGAGCTATAATGGCATACACAATAAAGAAAAACTGTTTACAAATTCACACAAATTCAATTTTTTGCTTCTAAGTGTTTGAAATACTATTCATGTTCCTTTTTCTCCATTTATTCTTGATATCCTTTACAACTGTATTCCAGATTCATATATTTTCAAATATTAAGAAATACAGTTCAACTCATGACAAAATGTTCAATATTTTCCATTAATATACTTCCAGGTACTGCTCAATGCTGCTAAAACCTGTTTGCTAAGGTTTGTCCAAGATCATGACTTGTAGGTCTTTGGACATTGACACCCTTCTGAACATGGGTCTCATTGTCTTTGTGGAGACAGTAGAATGCATTTATAGAAGTCTCTGGGAGGTGCAGGGTCTGCATTGTTTGAAATAGGAGAGATTGATAAAATAAGGATGAGAAAATTGATTCCAAGATATCCTTACTTTAAGGACCTGTCAAGAACAGCTTGTGTACTTCCTAGGTATCTCTGTGTTTTATGGGAGAAGGTTTTTTCTTTATAAAAAGTGTTGTGGTGAACTGGGAAAATTTATTTTGTATCTTCTTCTCTCTCAGAAGATGCACAAGAATTTTCCCAGCCTAACTCTTCAGTGCCTTTTCTCCTAAAATATTTTAAGGCTTTTAAAACAAGACAAGCAGAAAAAACCCACAGCTGGTTGGGGGCTGAAATTTATAAATTATAGGATAGGGATTTTGATAAATCAGTAATCAGCAGAGATTCTCTTACTGGTCCAGACGCAGGCAAGAAATATTTGGAAAGTTAGAAAATATGTGTTTAATGAGATCTTTCATTACTACATAGGGGAAAATATAGGCAAGCTTTAGGCACACATTTTCTAAACTGGACAATTATCAATTGCTCCTACTGCTCTTTAATAGCACAAACAGAAGTGTGTTCATTGAAAGACGCCACTATTTGCATGTTAAAAGGACTACTGGAATAAAATGAGCTGTTCTCTACACTTCATTAATTTCTCAATAAAATGGGAAGTACAGTCTTTGAATGGCTGGCTGATTCAAAAGAGCATGCAATTATTTTAAAAAATAAGACTCCATAGAGAGAGTGTAGTCGCACAATCTAACCAAACAGGACAATGTGCTGTTGATTTTTGACCTTCTAATGTTCCAGGTTGTCAGAAATTTTTGAAGTGACCTTTTACGCTGCAATATATTTGCCATTTTTTGTGTCAGCCTCTGATATTCCTTACCATGTGAGTCACACAACTGCTGCTAATGTAAACTTTTCACCTGAGCAATTGATTTATGTATGCGCCTGCATACACACACACAGAGTAGCAATGCTTTGCCAATACTGAGAGAATGAGAAGTGTATTGTGTTGCAGATTACAAGTCTTTGTTCCTCCTCATCATTCAAACCCACATTTGAAAAATATTTTATATTTTAGACAAAAATAGAAAATATTCTATAAAGTTCAAAAACAAGACACTAATATTTCCCTACTATATTTTTAATGTACCTAGAAGACAAAGGCATTTCCTTTCCAAATTGAATAAAATCTTATGGTAAATGTACAGTTGCCTCTAGAAATGTGTATTATTTACTTTTTTTTTTCACTATACAAATAAAAATTTCAGCCTTTCAATTTCTTGCTTCTAGAGATTTTTCAGTCATTAATAAATTGTTTTCAGAGGCCCATCACATTAATTCTTTGAGGTGAAAGAGGTTGGAAGGGTATGGGATAAAGAATTTAAATCAAGCCTTTGGCAGATTTGCAGAGGCAATTTAAAACCAAATTGTGAGGCTCCAGCTTCACATGTCCACTCTTGTGAGAGGTATTCCATCCAACTGAAATAGGCTGAAAGTATTCCAGATTCATGGATCTTATTTTGCTATGTAAGAGCCTAGAATCTTCCTCTAACCCCTTCTCTATGTAAACTTCCCCTCTCCACAGAGGTTTAGCTGCTTGAGACCTCGGGTTCAAAGCCCAAGCTGATATGGTTCAGTTGAATAACTCCAGCTTGAACTGATGAGGAATTTGCAAAGTTGTGAGATGTTGTTCCAGGAAGATCACTGGAGTCATGCAAGGTCAGAGCTGTATAATTATAAAAAAAGTCACATCAGAGATAAGTTTTTTTCATTCCTTGTGCCCATGTTTTACTGGCACTATGTAGGAAAAAATAAGACCTTTTCAGAGGTGGTTGCCAAGTAAAAAATCAGGTAAAGACCAAGTTAATTCTAAATTTAGATTGCAAAGTTGTGATGAACTGCTATCCATGAACATGTAAAGTGCTGCACAGCCTCTCCTTACCTGCTGGGCTGCATGCACCAAGACCTTGGTCTTTTTATTCTGCAAATATGGTCCTTTTTGGAAAACACCACCTATTCCTCATACTGTATTTATAGTTCATGAATATGTTTACTGAGGAAGAAGTTTGTTGCAAAGGAGCAGAGTGGAACTGGTGGACTGCTCAGTGCTCCCCAAGACTCAAGACAGAGCACACAGTGGAATCACAAAGGGCTTCTGGATTTCTGAGTCCACAGCAATAGAGGGTGAGAGACAGAAGAGCTGAGGAAAACAAAACTGTCCCCCATCCTAGATGGCAAAACTGGGAAAACTCATCTCTGTCACAGCCAGATTAGTTGACAGAAGAGAATAGGTGGGGAAGGGGAAAGGTGGGAAGGGTGAGGGATGGGTGTGCCACGACCTGAATAGATACAACTGAAAGGATTGGGGAAAAAATGAGGCAAAAGGTCAGAATAATCAAGGAAGATTTTACATTTGATTGAAGAAATACTGAATTCCTGGTTAGAGAGATCATGGATGTGCTAACATGCCATGCTGGGCTGCCATACATGGGTCAAATTATATGATCCCTTAATCCTTTATAAAGCGCTTTTTTTTATGCATCTGAGACAAAATTGGAAGGTCTATCCAAACAGTGTTTGTTCCTGCTATAGGTGTGTCAATGATGGAGGCTGAGAGCCAGAGAGAATCTCTGTTTCACACAAACACAAGAATTTGCCAAATGCAATGTCCGGTTTTCGGCTGTTTGGAGGGCCTGGAAAGGCCCGGAGTGGCCTTGGGGCAGCCCGTGTATCAAAGGACAAGAAGAGGCTTCAGTTCTTCTTTCGGTCTCTATGTTTATTAATTGTTTATCTAAAAGATTTTCTTTTGGCCCGACAGAGGTCTGCTCAGCAGCCAGCCATGAGCACACTGTCTCGCCCTCCGGACAGTCACCTATCTTTATACCCAAAGTTACGTGTACAATATTTATCATTTTTCCCCAATACCTTTCCCCCTTATTGTCCGGTGCACTTTTAGTAATGACCAATCCCAAAGTGCCACCATCACCACAGAAGATGGAGGAGAAGAAGAAGAAGAAGAAGGACAGGACACGCCCCAATTCCTCCATCTTACTTCTCTAAACCCCCCTATACAGAAATCCTAAACCCTGTGTTTCACCCTCTAATTAACTAATCCCTTCACCATTCACCCCAGTGAAATCCTCCTATCCTCATACAGGTGTTGTCTCCTGTGTAGGATCAAAGTCCAGCCACCAGACACTTCTGGCAACATTCCAGGACTCCCGAGCCCCCCAAGGGTGGTCTCGGTGGCTCGGCACCTCAGTCCTGAGGTGCTGAGATCCCGCAATACAACACCAGTGACTAAACATAAAAAGCCAAGGTAACCCAAGCACTATAAATTAACTATTTTCTACTAAAAAATTTATATTCAAATTTTTAGCTCAAAAAAATCTTCACATATGGCAACCAAAAATTCTACAGAAAGAGAATAGCAACATGAAAGGCTCATTATGACAGCACCTGTACTTCTTGAATAGGATTCATAATTCAAGGGTGGTGTCAGAGGACTGTGTATATTATATGACACTGGAACTGAAGAGAGAAAAAGTCATGAATTACAGTTATATGCGAAGGCCAGAGGATTTGATTTTAATTATGCATTATTGCTAGCTGTGATGACAGACATGTTTGTACATATGCCACTGTAAAAAGTGAAAAATCACAAGTCCCAGTGTTTAAATATATGTCCACTTCCACAGAAAAGTTACAGGAAGACTTCAGTCAGTTAGTTATTTAGTTAGTTAGCTAGTTAGTTCTAGACAAAGGCTGGATCAGTGCTCTGTAAACCATTTCTGATGGGAGTTTATTCAAGTTGGTCCTAAAAATATCAGTTTATACATTTTCTAGCATTTATCATATTCTATTCTAGAAAGTTTTCCAGATGTCTGCTATAAATCTCACTTGCTACAGATGAAGCCCTTTACTTTCACAGCTGGATTTTCAGTTTTACTACCCAGCTCTTTTCTACAAGTTGAAACTGGAGCCACCAGTGTCCTCTCTCTTAAATACATCTTCTTCAGTCTGTCAAGTTGGGCAGACCAGTGTTGCTTTTTGTCATCTTTTCCATGCTCTCTCAATTGGCTCATTTCTTGCTTAGAGCACAGCACCAAAATCTGTACAAAATATTCTTAGTGAAGCCTTATCTGTCAGTAGTGCCTCGAGCAGAAAGGCTGCTTGACACATTGACAGCGCCTCTGTGCCTGTTTACCGCACTGCAACGCTATTCAGTCATGATCAGTTTGGATCCAATTTAATCTCCAGACCTGCTTTTACAGGTTTTTTTGCCCAGATGTATAATTCTTCTATTTCACTATTGGACTTGGTTGTTTCTACGTGTGTGTAAATCCTGGGGTTTCTCCTTGATGAAATACTTTTTCCCTTCTCATGCAGATTTGAAGGTCCTCCCAGTAAGATGCCATCTTAGATTTAAGAAGCAATGTTTTCTTCCTTGTGTATTTATAGATTTTTTTATTTGCTTATATATGTAATATTGTGTATCAGTTAAGCTCATTTATCTTAATTATGTACAGAATTACAATGTTTAATGTATTACCTAGGAATGTAATCAAACATTTTTGACTGTCACAACAAAAAATCCAGCTGAAAAGTAATAACATGTACATCATGCATTGTTGCCTAAACCAGAAAAATTTAAATTAGCTATTTGTATGAGTAAGGACTACCTAAACAAGGATTCTGCCTAATCAGGACTTTGATTTGGGTATCTTTAATTTCAAATTCCTCAAAATGTTTCATCCTTATTTTAGAAAGCAAAGGCAAGGTACTACATGAATTACTGATTTACAATACTACTTTCTCAAGATTATTTCATTTTATTTGGGATTCAACCACCCATGCATTTCAAACCACAAGAGTTTACAAAGTATCAGAATGTTTCAGCCATAATGCAGGTAAGAAAAATTATATGCATTTATGGATTAGCATTAATTTTTAAATTATCCAGGAGCTGGCACTGAACATGCATATTGAAAGAATGGAATCATTTTTTATTATGGATCTGATGTACCTATAAGGAATTTTTTCTCCTCAGCTACAGGACTAGCAGGCATTTCCAGATAAGAACTCCTTGCAATATTTACAAATTAGAACATGAATAATTTAAAGTGTTTGGACGTGACTATTCATTGGAGAAATGGTATAGAACTTATTCAATCATCAGCAGTGAAATATAAGTATATTTCCTTCATGTGCTGCATAAATATTTGATTAACTACTGTGCAAAACATTAGTAAAGCATCTGCTCAGCATGAGACTGAAACCTGCTTGACACCAGTAAACAAAAGGAATAAACTCTGCCTTGTGGGAAATGCTCAAAAATTTCAGTCTTTGATATCCTGATCTATTGAGTTGAAAAGAATAATGAAATAAGTATTTAGGATGATGGAACTGAAACAAAAAGGTGTAGGCACCAGCATTCACATGTTAAGGTGATGTGTGAAGTCTGGTGTTTGGTCATGGTATTGTTAATCTGGAATTCATATTTCTTTGTCAAGTTTCTGAATCACCAGTTTACATGAAAATCTCAATTTAAACAACTCAACAAAACAAATCAAAACCCCACAACAAAAGAAATAAATAAACACAATCGGCCCTGTATTGTTTGTAGAGGAGATGTGGGTGGTCTCTATTAACATGTATTGTTCATAAAGACCTGTAAGTGGCAAGGCTACTTCTTAAAGTATGGGTTACTTTTTCTGTTACTTACCCATACTTTAAGCATGGGAAATTTTATAGGTACATAAGGGAAAAAAAGTCAAACCTTTGACCATTTCTAATACTGAAGTAAAAACTTCATTCTTTGGGTAAAAAGTGCAAAGTGACTCCAGCTTTTTCAGTTTAATTTCCAGAAATAAGAAACATTAAGGTTAGTTTGGAAAAACATGCTTCACTGTTGTCTGTGAAAAAAACCTGAAATGGAAAAAAACAGCAAAGTTATCTCCGAGACACTTTCACCCCAGTATTTCAGACTAAAGTTTCTGAGAGTTGGTTGGCTCCAGAAAATCGTGAAGGTCTGAATAAAACAAATACTGTGAGTACATTGACATTTCCTGCTGATCATTGCCACGGCTTTGAGTAATGGTATCTCCATGCTGTTCCACTATAAACCTAGAAGACTAACTTAAAATATTTGTCAAAATGGAGCTCCTGAACTTGGAATCACAGGACAACAGAGAAGAGCAATTTTTCTGCTAAAAGCAATTATTTAAGAAGCACACAGCATTCAAACTAGTGTTATTAGGATTTTGGTGATTAACAGATATGGCAAGATTATGGCACTACATATGTGCCAGTAGGACATTACATTATTGAGACATTCTTTCTTGTTTCACTCTAACTCAAATCAATGTACAAAGCTCATATAAAGTACATCTTTAAATGTTCCTCTTCCCTATATTAAGTGGAAAATTAAAAAAAAAAAAAGCCAATTTTCCTAGTACTATCTAGGTTCTTTGTCATATGAAATTTCACCTTTTCATGAAACTGGCAAAGTAAAAGCTCATCATTTTTCAGTATTTGTCCTTATTCTGACATTATTATTGAGCTATATTCACTTAATTATCTAATGGAGCACAATCCAATTGAATGCAGTGTTTAATATATTTTGTTATATTGCCAAAAATATCAAATTTATGGAATAAATTAAACCAGTTGAATCACCTCATTTGTTTTAAGAAGAGGTTATATGTTTGAACATAGTATTCTGTTTAATTTATTACACTGGATTTTTCACTCATCAATTAAATTACAGTAAAAGCAGAACTGAGAATCAAAGGGTGGAAGAAGACAAAATTATCTTCCCAAGGTTTTTCTCCAGTGTTTATATAGTGCCAAAAGAGCTGAGAAAGAAGAATTAGGGCTGAAGAAAGGAGGCACTCCTTTCCGATTATTGCTCATCCAAATCATGGTTATTTGGTAAGCCAATTCCAATTGTTTTTTGTGTTTATTATCCCAAGTAGTCCCAATATTTTTGTATAGTGTAGGATTGCACCTCTAACTTGATGTCATATTGATAAATATTAAAATACTAGGATGGTAAAACTTTAAAGACATTTGGACGATGTTCATCTATGAAATGTCTCTTGATCTTTATGGCATGTATTGAATAAGAAATGGTTTTCCACAACTTCTAGCCCATTAAAAGTTCATGACAGCAATATATGATATAATTAAAGACCCAAAAATATTTTGAAAATCTCTGTTTCACAGTCAGCACCTAAGAAACACTGTTATAGAGATTCTGCACCATAGACTTCTTGACTGGATATCTCAGTTTCCACAAAACATGTTACCAAGTGTGACATATTCAAACACTTGCAGACAGACACACCCCAGAGGTGAATCTGCACGCACCTGCTCTAAGCAAGGTGAATCTGAGAATATTCTGTTATTCTATCTGGCATAATAAAATCGATGGCCTTGCACTGTTTGCCCATTAATATCTCCACTTCTCAGCCACATTAAGTTTGTCTCAAGCATTCTGTCATATCTTCACATGTTCCCCCAGGGAACAGTAAAATGAAGAAAACAAGTTATAAAAGAGAAATCTAAGTTTTCTGTCTCACTTTATTTAATATTTTACAAATAATGTAAGCCTTACTACTCATAAAGATCCTGAGCACTTGCCTAATTGTCTTCTCCAGTGTATTATATTGTGATATCAAACAAAGGAAATCTTCAAAAAGGTAGTAAAGCAACCATAATGTTAAAAAATCTTATATCCAGAATAAAAGCTAGCTTTAACTACTGCAAAATGAAACATAAATTAGAAACTATGCAGATACAACTTAGTAGAAAAAACATAAACATGAAATGTGACCAAAACTGAACTAAGATGAGGGTATATTAAAAGCAATATTTTGAAGAAACTAAGAGAAGCTGTGGTGTTTTTAAATGCAGTAATGTCCTAATCTATTTTGAAATCCTATTTTCTACTAAAATGTTTAGATTTTTCTCCCAAAATACTATTTAAATACCTCTCACATATATTGTTTGAACATTCTTCCCTTTGTTTCAAAATGAAAAGAAAAACATACCCTATAATTCTAATTAAAGAAAAATTCTGTATTTGAAGCAGCTTATCTGGTATATGAATCCATGTAATCTTTTGGGTAGTATTTTGGCAGCATAATTGAATTTGCTGGGTTATTCAATCACTTTTATACTCTCTTGTTTTTATTTCTACTTTTGTATTTTATTTCTTTTTTCTTTCAGTACATGATTTTCTGTGTCTTCTCTTCCACTCATTTCAGATCTCCCTGACCACATTCTCTCTTATGACAGTCTTTTCCCCCTTCCTGTACGATAGCAATAAAAGACTGAAATTTAGGTTTCTAAAGCTGACAAATTTAGGTTGCATATCAGAGAGTACAAGTGCCAATGTAGCACAGGCACCAATGTTGCATGTCGGGGTAATGTGATTTGGCATGTAAAGGAGGTTGCAACCAAAAATGTGGCAACATGCTAATGGGCACCTGAATAGTTGATCAAAGCATGAATGGGTTTTATGGAAGCAGGTAAGCATTGCTGGAAAACTGCCAGTGTTTTTCCATGGGTTTCCCTGCCTTCATCATCCCTGCCTTCCCTCCCCGGGTTCTCACTGCCTCTGTGGCTGAGGATTTCTGGTCCTCTGCTCAACAGGCTCTGGCTACTCTCTTTTATCTTCCACTGTTATCTATTGCTCCACCTAAGACTGTGCAATGCACCCAGCAGAGTTTCTGCAATTGCTTTCCTGAGAAAGCTTCTCTTTGCTTTTTGCCTTTGAAACTCTCATCTCACTAATTTTCATTCCTAGCGCCTCAGGTGGTCTGGATGTAACATTCCCACCTGCTTGCACATCATTCCCCACACTCTTTAATATCACCTCACTTTGCCACGTTATTTTACCTATATGGCAGAATTGCAGCTGACCTCAGTGCGTGCCATTTCTCCTTCTTTTTGCTACTTGCTCTGATCCATATAATAACAATAATAAAATATAATAATAATGATTATGATAATACAAAAAATTTTACAGATGTATTGGAAAGAACATAAGTAAATAAATAACATTCACTCTACCTCAAATACATTCCTCAACAGATAAAAGAATAAATTATCTTATTATGAAACTCCTTAATGTAGGCATATTTAACATCATATTTTGCAATTATAGGTCTTCTATAATACTTACAGAAGCAGATTAACAATCAACCCCCAATTAAAACCTGGAAAGTACAGCACTTGTAATATATAGGAATATAGGAAATGCAACATTTTACAGATGCACAAAACAGAGCTCAAAGTCAATGTTTTTTATGTGGGCACTATAATAAGTAGTGTATTTAATGATTCAGTCCTCTGCTGTGTGGAGTACCTCCTGCAGGGTGCCAAGTGCCTTCAACCCTTAAGTCTGTCTCTCTCCAGAAGCATTGGAAAATTGAGCTATAAAGCAGTAAGGTACTTCTTTATAAAATAATGCTCTCCATTTGACTTGAAAAGAAATCTTTCACAGAAGGAATGAAAGCTACCGCTGAGACATTCTCGACAGAAAAGCAAGTTGATTCAAGTGGCCAGTTCTTATGTTTTTGTGATAACAATTCATCAAATCTTGGTGATCAAAAATGATGGAAAAGGAAATAAAAGGGAAAAATACATGGCAGCTAAATGGAGCTTTAAGCAACCTGACTTTGTGAAGTTTGACAAGATGCAAAAGTTTGAGGTTTTAAAGTTCTTAAAAATATATTTCTTTATATAGAGAGGCACTGCTTCCATAAAGTCAATTTTATGGAAGACCATTTCTTTTCTTGGTCTTTAGGTAACATTCCATGGTGATCTATCACTCCCAATTTGATATTTTATGTCATGTTATGTTATCTTTCAAATTATATAACAGAAAGAGTTGAACAGGAAAAAACAGGGAGAACTTCAAACAAGGACCTTCAGGCACGTTCAGGACTGGGTTTCTGACACAGCGAAGGCACTCACCTCCTGTTAGCCCCTGCTTTGTCATGCCATTGACTCTCCAAAGAGTTGGAAAACAAGGTCTGATCCAAGACAAAAGCTACAGGAATGCCCACCACCGCATGAATTCTGTGTGTAGGAGACTGAAACGGAGGGGAAAGGGGTTTAGCAGTGAGAATGCACTGCTTAGGACAGGCCAATGTACCAAAGTCCTACACACACAGTGCCCTTTAGGGCATTTTATATACACAATTTTCCTCATAGACATCAAAATCCTACCTGCAAAGGCTTACTCCTGAAAGTTAAGCCATTCATTTTTTCTTCTTACATGACATCTCCACCCAAGCACTTGTAATCCAGAGAGCAGAGAAGGAGCAGCATTTCATCAAGAAACTTGAAAAAAAAAATCCCAGAATCCCAAATAAAGAAGAAACTTCCCAGTGTGCTTTGAAAATGACAGTCATTTGCTGAAAACACCAAACTTTGAAATGTAAGGAAACTGAAAATCTCAACCAATGCATAAACACTGCTTTGTTCTGGGATAATTTGTCTTGCTGGATCTAGCTGTGTTTGACTTCTGGAAATTCTTATCTTATTTGGTTACTTTCTGACCTGTAAAATATTGCTTTTTTGTCAAGCAGAGTATTTTTTCCATTCTTTTTTTTTTCTTCTCTTTTTTTTTTTTTTTTTTTTTTGGTGTGTATGGCTTAATCCTAGCATAATTTTAACATGAATAAACACCAGAATATTTCTGTGTGATTCCCATCACCTTCCTACTCAGGCATTTGGAAAAGTAAGATAGGTCAAAATTTTCCACTATTCCAAAGAATGTTTAGCATAAGTTATTTAAAATTATTTATATCTATAGTAAATGCATTGCATATAAGAAGTAAGTTACAGATTTTGGCTGCTTTGAGGTAGAACATCCATGATTGTCCACTGTGATTTTTAATGCAATCATTTTCTTCTTATCTAGAATATAATTTAAATCTCTTATATAATCCAGAGTGGAGATCTTGCAAGATGATTTTGATGGATGGTAGGATTTAATTCTCTCATTGTACAGACACTGTACAATGAGAGAATTTAGTCAGGAAAGGTTATATTCCAATTATTTTTTTAAAAAAAGAAAAAAAATTACTATAACTTTCAGGGACCTAATTTTTACCTAATTTCTATTTTCATCTTCTTCCTATTCATATCAGCATTAGAAAAACTTTATTGAATATGATGTCTCACTTATAGGTATTCTCTTTTTCCATATACTTTTGGCCAACAGATTATATTCTGTACTAAATTTCAGTCAGTTGTCTAGATCTGGTTTTCTTGTATATATCCTTTTCTAAATGGTCACCACCACACTTTTAGTCTCAGCAGGAGCCTGAATATTTTGAAAAACTAATGAGATGTTAAGAAATCGACCAAAATTTCTGTGTGGGAAAGGTGACTCCTATTTTAACAAATTATATTTAAAATATATGTATAGTTTTGGAAAAGAAGAAGAGTATGATGCTGAAAGTTTTTAATTTTCACTGAGAGGAAGGCACAAGGGGAGTCCCTTAGCAGCTTACATTAGGTTTCAGTTTATAATTCCATATCTGGAGTGGATAGTGGATGCGGACATTAGTTTAAATGGCAACTTCCTATTGGCATATCAAATTCACAACCAGTTTCTTAGAAAGTACACATAATGGAGATTAACTGTTTTAAGCTTGTTAATCCTTATTCCGCAAGCAATCAAAATTAAATGATAGGTCACTTAAAAGTCACAGGCACAACTCATAATAAAAGATTTTTAATATAGGATTGGCTGTGTTAATAGCCAATATTATAATATTTCAAAATTCTGCTTGCTCCAGAAGTACTTTGAGTGTGTTTATCTTGATAAATTATGTAATATCCTTAATTAGGGTTGAAAATAACAAAACCATTATCATATGAAGCAAGGTAACTTTGAAGAGAAATAATTCCTAATGATTTTCCAATAAATGTCACTTCTGTGAGTCTAATAGGGAAAAACAGCATATTAATATATGCTAAAATTTTGATTTGCATTTGCAATTAGCATAAGAAAGCAGTGTGTAATATACCATAATTGTCTAAGGACTTATAGATCAAAAAATGTTCTAGAGATAATTGTTGAGTGCTGCCAACTACTAACTGAATAAATAGTCCATAATCCAAGGACTTTGCAGAATTTAGGTCTCAAAGAGAAGGGATTATCAACAAAATGTTGTGCCTGCAACTAAATGTTTGAGGGTTCTCTTTCTTTCTCTTTTAACCAAATCCAGATCTTGCATGTTTCTCTGAATTCAAACAAAACTTTTGCTTATAAAAGGAGAAAATTTAGAAAGGGATTTGAAAGCAAAGATACAGAAAAAGTAAAGAATAATCAGAAGTCAAAATATACTTGTAGGGATTCCACACTATATTGATAGGCAACCTGCCTCTGTAGAAGGAATGCTAGGATTGTCCAGGCTAAGATGAAGGTGATGGAAAGAAGGTATGATAGAGATCAATAAAATCACTGTCCCTTTCATTTCTGGCCCAGGGGCTTTCTGCACTGCACATCACAGAAGGTTCAGAGAAAATTCTGGGGGAAAAGATCACTCTTTGCGATCTGATCTTCACTGAGTGGGTCCTGCTGGCCACTGTCAGTGATCGGAGGCTGAATTGGCCATCTGACCACTATGGTGAGGGCGCAGTTTGAGAGATTTAAAACATTCTACAGATGCTTATTTAAAGACACAGGAGCACCAGTATATAGTGTATTAAAAATCACAGCAGGAATATAACCTCTAAGTTATGAATCTCAGCTGTGGAGGAATTTCATGGGAAGGGAGGCAATGTATCATATAACTAATTCTACATCTGTAGTGAATCCTTCAATAAAAAGCTTTTACTCTTATCCTCAGGTCCCTTAACATTTTATGTACAATCTTCTTTATTACCAGTATGTCTATGAATTTAAAATGTCTAGTTTTCCTCTGAAGAATCTGTGAAGAATAAATATGAATAAATCATACTTACTAAAAATCATCATTATGTCCTATCCATACCCATCTGGTGTATAGATATATATATGCCCTCATGGTGGCTGGACACAATAAAGTATTTGGTATGTTAAAAACCATAGTCCATACCAAAATAGTCTACTCATACCCAGAAAGAACAGATGGCTGTGAGGAGTTGACTGGTCACACACTGCTTTGTGTGACATTAACCAATAAGATTGGTACTCCTCATAATGAATAAGATGCTTCCAAATTTGCTTGCTCATCACCATCTGCCAGGGTGAGGGTTGACCAAGTGCAAAACAATAAGAAATTTAGTGCAGCGTTTCTGATAAGTCCATTTATAGGTACATACAATATCTGTATCTATTGCCTCATGTAGGCAACAAATCCAACTAATCACCACTGATCATCATTGGTGAAGTTTCCCTCCCTAAATGAAACAATTTTTTCTGATATTTCTTCTTTTTAATTGGTTCCAGAAAGATGATTTTTGGGATCATGAAAGACTCTCTAATGCCCTCTATCACCAGTTCAAATTATCAGGGAAAATATATGTGAACAGCTGGTATTGCAGTGTTAATATGTGACCCCTTTCTTTCCCAAGCATGGTTAAGATTTATTTTAAAAATTAATCAATGAAGTGGCACAGTAGAATATGTAGAGAAATCTCTTATGTCAAAATCTGTTTTCAAATGACAGTTAAAGTGTGTTGTCATTTTGTATCAGAAAATAATCTAACACCTGGAAGAATATTTTGCAAATGGAGCTATTTTTTTTTCCCCACACCAGGAAGGCATCCTTCTTATTCAGAGCTTTAAAATTGCTTGAAATTGGGTGTTGAAGAGAAGAGGGGGAAAAAAAGTAAACAGAAGAAATCACACAGATGTTAATTTCAAATATATGTAGTTTTCTATTTCTAAAATCTGGGTTTAATTTCAAACTCCACAAAGTGCTTTAGTCTTGAAATCAGTATGCCTTGTGGGACAGTGAGAGCAAAATAAATATGAAAATATTGTGCTCCTGGAAATGACTACACAGTGAAATAGATTTCAGTGCTTAAGAATTTATCTCAATATTCTGACAAAATTTTCTTATCCTTAGTTTCATCTGATTACTCCTATCAAGAATTTAACTTATATAACTACAGATGGTCTTCTATGTAACAAAATTACTCAGCTCTGAAAAAATGTTTTCCAGATTTTTTGCCTGTAGCAGTAGTGGATGGTCAAGTACTGGTTTAAGATTATAATTATTAGTGATTTTTTGTTCATTATTAGTCATTAGTTTGCAGGTATGAAATGTCATCTTTTTCTGAACAAGAATTTTACATTTAAGAGGTTTTTCTTCAGTTGCATTAGTCACCTTTGGCAGCATTTTTTAATGAATTGCCTTTTTGGTGGGAAAAGAAAAAGAGTGAAAATATTAGAAGGAAATAATTGAATGAGCCCATGCTGCTAATTAATTATTAATCAGAAGCTGATGAAGCTGTTCTCTAATATAAATCTCCACAATGGTGCTTTTGTTCAGTAAAAAGTAACTTTGTCTTTTATTACTTTGAGTCTAGCAATGTCATGATACTGTCCCTACAGTTAGGATAAATCTGCTCTAATGAAGATGGTGAAGTGTTAAGCAAAAAGCTCTTTTTATTCAAAAATATTCCTAATTTTCCTTATTAGCTGTTGTCAGTATTCATGGTGTTGCAGCTATGATCAACATCCTACATCAGGTCAAGTTCTTTTTCATCATTTTTAAGGCTCAGTTGAAAAGCTGAGCAAACAAATGTGCCAGTTTTTGGCGTAATGAAACTTACAGCAGAATCCCCATGCTCATCTCCACCCTCTGGCAAGTCTCCTCTTAGGACATAGGTCTACCCCATTACCTCCTAATTTTGAATTTCCTGGGCATTCTTGTCAGTATGCCCTTGACTAATGTGGATACGCTGTATTTTCCTTTTTGTTGTTGTTTTTGTTTGTTTGTTTTGTTGTTTTTGTTTGTTTGCTTGCTTTTTGTTTGTTTGCTTGCTTTTTGTTTAGTGCAAACTGAATATACTTGCTCTTTGTGAGAAACAGAGTCTACTCTAGATTTATGCATTCTATGCATTCTACCACCTTGGAAATATTTTCATATAACACTGAAATCAAGCATTAATTACTGAGTCATTTCAAAAAGGAAAATCTTTATTTCCTCTATTTCCAAGCTTCATCGCATTTCCTATACACTCACTTTATATTAAGACATTGATCATATATTAGTTTATGTATGCAGAGCTCATGAATAGGAAAAAATAATGCCTAGCTATTACCATTAAGGTGTTGCCATTGCAGGATATTTTTGCTGGCAAAGGTAAAATATTTTGTAATGCCACCAAATGAATTCTGCAGTACCGTAGTAAAAGATGTCTTTGATCAATTATCTATATGAGCTGGCATTTTGCTCCACTGCCTCATAGCTGATCCTTAAATTTTATGAGATTTAAAACATTTGTTTACACAATACTTGTACACTGGAGAAATTATCCTCTCTGCTTTTTATAGAACTCATTAGAATCAAAGCACTTTATAAATAATAATATCACTGGATCATAAAACTTCATGCATTTAAATTCCTAATTGTATGCCAAAACATCATGATAAGGCTTAAGGTAACTGAAGCCCATGGGGATGTAAATTTCCAACATTAAATTTCCTTAGCTGCATAGAAACCTCTTGGTCACTTCTAAATCTGTTTCAGACATGTCTGCTTTGAGTACTTTGACAAGTACACTAAATACCTGTCTGCAGAGCTTAAGCAAAACATCCACCAAGAACATCGTGCAGATTAGGTCACAGAGACAACAAAATTAAACAGCTGAGAATGGTGCCTTAACAGTCTGTCATGGTTTGAGCCTGGCACAGAGCCAGTGCCCCCCCATGAAAATGCCTCACCCTGGTGTCTGCTGTGAGATGTGACCAGGAATAAGCAAAACAGGCTCTAACTTAAACATAAAGAACACTTTATTACTTAAACTACAGGAAAATAGGGAAAGACTATAAGGAAAAGAAAAAAAAGAAATTGAAAACCTTACAAAAAAACTTTCCTCCTCCCCACTCCCTGACTTTCCCAATCCGATACATTCTCCCAAAACACCAACTGCCCAGCCCGGCACGACACTTTAGTATACTCAAACTGCAGTTCATGAAGAGGAGAGGAGTCCTTCTTGTTCCATAGGCTTCTCCTGGAAACACACTGAAACCTCGTGTGCTTCCTTGTCACTTCGGCACCGCCCGGAAAAAGTCCTTTTGCCGCTTGTGACATCTTCCTTCCATGCCCAGTGCTCTCACCACTGACGGCATGGACCAGAGCTGCTTTTAGGGTTGTCTTTCAAGGATGCCTTGTCTCACTCCAAAAAGGCACAGTCTCTGCTTTGGGACATCTGTCCCCCCCATATTTTTCCAACCCCCTGGGGCCGGGGGGTCCTCACGAATGAACCCTCCTGGTTTTGAGGCACTGCCTCCCCCTAAATGCAGTCTGTGTCACAGGAACAACTGAGTCCATGGCCACAAGAAAAGTCCAGCCAAAAGGCCACTCCAAATCATCTCTCCCCATCCAATCATCTCCACGTTCTTCGGGCCAGGTCCTTGTCTCATCTCATCTCTTATCTCCCTTCTTATTCAGCTTCGAGGAGGATTAGCATTTTTGCAAGGCCCCAATCATGAAAGAAAGGGTTAAAAGTTTTCAGTCTCTATCTGTCCCGGAGTGGCACTCCCACACACGCTGCCCACACGCTGCCGCTCCGGCCGGGCACTCTTCCTCCCCCCTTCTCCTCCCGGGCGGCTGCTATCACATTCAGACACCGGCTCTCCTCTCTCTCTCTCTCTCTCTCCTGGGGGGGGATGGCTGCCCGAGGGCTGACTCCCTGGGATCTTCCACCCTTCCATCCTCGAAGCCCCCTCAACCCCCATCTCTGTCCAGGCCCCGGGCCTACCACGTGGCTGCCCCTCCCCCGCCCAGCAGCAGCGGTCTGGACGGGGGAGAGATCTGACCTCTTCGCCGCGATGTCCCAAAGAGAGAGTGCCAAGGGCAGTGCCCTGCTTTTAACCCCTGTGTATTCTCGGAGGTGTGTCCAAACCCCACTGGCTACACCGGGTGCCAGTCTCAAACCCAAAACCTTCATTGGTTTGACCACAGCTTCCCAGAATTCCCACTCCTTCCTGGTCAAACCACCACACAGTCTTTCAGCTAATAAGTAAACAGTGTTTTCAGGGTACAGAATATATATTTTTTTCCATTCTCATTCTCTGATTTTTGATATTTCATTGAAAAATGCAAAATGGTAAGAACTTGTAGCTGCGAATATGATAAAAATTTGGGAGTTCCCATTTTGCTTTTTCTTTTGAAGTAATTCCACTTACACAGTGTAATTAAATGTTGACTCAGCCAAAGACCATAAGAAACTGATTACATAGCTGGTCAGTTTACATGCAGAGGTGAAGAGAAACATGGATTTTCCTTTCCAACACAAATTAATAAAATATTAGTGAAAGAAGGAACTGTAACCCTGATTCTCTCCTCAAGAATGAGTGCTCTAGTAAGTGCAATTACATCAATCTGTTTGGAAGATACATATTTTCTTAGGCAAAGTGGAACAATACCAAGCAGGCAGATTGAGGGTCCCTCTTCTCATCTACCTGATGATTAAAAGAGCCCTCTGGGAAATATGGCTTCCAATCTCCATGGAGGGATGAAACATTTAGCAGGGGTCTCCCTGAGCTGAAAGGAATTTAATTATAAATTTCTGCTTAGAAGTACAGTCTAGAAGGTGGGCTGGTAGTTAAACTGTAGGGAAGTAAAATATTTATTCCCATTTCCTCAGCACTCTAAATTATCTTAAACAATCCTTTAGTCAGTATGCTTGATTTTGTGAACTTGACAGAGGGCTATGAATCCCTTCTTTCAGTTCAAAATAAAATATGATTTCTTAACTTGGTCCTAAAAGATTTGCACAAGCTCATACAGCGAGTAAAAGATCAGGTACTCATCATTCACACTGATGATTCTTCAGTTACTGTCCTGATGTCAAGGCTGTCTTTCATTTTGCTCTCTCCAAAAAAGATGAAAGATGTGAAAGTCTAGGCAGAAAACTTCTTTATATTTAAGGAAGAAAGATTAAGTTGCCAATCCATGTTTATTTGACTTTGAGTGATTCTAAGCAATTTCACTCTAACACAGCATATGTTAATGTATTTTCAGTGGTATGAAACTGAAATCCACTTAAAATTATCTTTACAGGATAAGTGGGTGAGAAAAAATAATGTTTCCGATGTTTTCTTGAATATCATACTAAATTTATAGTACACCTCATTCTTTCATCTAAAAATGAAATCACTGTTTCTTCTTGCGTAAATAAGCTGCTAGGAAAGTTCTTCCATTTCTTATGTAAACCATTGGTTTGGTAAAAAGATAAGCTGTTTCCTTTTGATAGCCAGGCAAAAGGCATGCCATTTTTTACTTGTTTTGAGTATACACACGAATTTCCTTCTGTCTCTAAAATACCTCTTTAGATTGTCTAGGACACACTGCAGCCCCTGAAGCAGTCTGCTTCATTGGTCTGAAGAGTCATGGGTTTAGCAGCAAGGTTTTTAACTTTTGTTTCTTTGCTTTACTTCATTCATTCTGGGCTTCAAAAATATCTTCACAAGATTGAATCAAATACACCTATTAGTGTAAAATAACAGTCCTGAGTTGCTTAGTGTGAGAGACTGGATATTGAATCATTGAGTTCAGTAGTTACATTCATCAGAAAAAATAATTTCATAGAAATTGTCAAGTCACAGAACTTAATTGTAAAGTCATAGAAATTAATATATAGGTTTATTGCAGATAGAAAGCTTGGGATGGAGAAAAAAGCAAGGAACAGCTATTTTCAAAATATTATTGTACTTTGCCTTTCTATCCCCCCACCTCCCCTATGAGCAAGCCCACCTTTCAACCAGTGACAAGCACATTGCACAACATAAATTTTATATATCAGCAATGAACTTTTGGGAAGTACAAAACTCTTAGAGAGCCCAAGGCTTTTAAAATATTTAGCCTTGTTCCCTTATACCATATTATTTTTAAAACCAGTTATAAAAATGTCAGTGTTTCTAAATAAGCCATGACTTTAATATGATTTGTATTTAAGTAATACAGAGTTCTGCTCTACAGAAAAAATATTCTGGAGGTTAAACATTTCTTTTGAAAGAGCTTGTCAGTTTGCTTAATTTTGCATTTAAAGACAATAATACAAGGTACATTACAGCTGCTGTACTTCAAGATTAGGGTGGCACTAAAATTAGCTGAAAGTCTTCTTTGAGGTAAAGGAAAATACTAATCAAAATTTTTTGAAAGATTGGCAACGGTGCATATTTCTAAAATTGTTATTTCACATCTCAAATAATTAAGGACTAAGAAGCTGACAAAGGTAAAAAATCAAAGGGACATGTAAACAAGAGTATGAATATAAATAAAATTGGAGCATGGTGAAGACTAGGACCCATAATTGTAATTGAAGGTATGACTCCAACAAATCAATATTATTTGAAATGCAAATAATTGAGCTCAAAGAAGAAGTTGCACTATACCTAGACTTTGTGATGTCTCCTGATACAATTTTTAATGGTCTGTTATAAGTCAGAACATTCTTCTTCTGCTTAGCTTCTGAACCTCTAAGTCTGCACTGAAATTACATGTTGGTGTAAGAGAGATGGGATATTGGATGAAGGCCAGTATTTAGGTGAAATTGATTATGGTACCTGTACCAATCCTAATCAGAATAAGTCTGACTATCTTATTTCAGATAAGGCTTCTTGCCTACTTGCTTGCTTGAATCTTGCTTGAAACCCTTTAAACAATGTCAAATTTATTTCAGAAAAAGGAAGAAGAATTGTTGCCAAATACTCTCACAGTATAGTTCTCTCAAAATCTAGTTTAATTTCAATGAGTATTTTCAAGTATAATGATTGCCCAAACGAGCATAAATTTGCATACCCAGATAAATATTTGAAATTTCTCTGCTAAATATTTTAAAATAATTCATTTAGATTAGCAGAAGTATTTGTTTTAAAATTTTAAATTATTCATTAATGATATACTAAATAGAGTAGTTTTTTTAATGAAAAAATATTGAAGCACTTAATTTCTTCCTCAGAAGAGTTTCTACTGAGTTGCAATATTTCTGTGTAATGTTTTGATGCATTCCAGATACTTGGCCTGAAACATTTACACTAAGTCTTTAAATATTTAGTGTCTTTTTCAAGCCCCAGTTCTTCAAATTCTTTAATCAAATGTAAATTTTAGCTGTAAAAAAGAGAAACATCCCATTCTTACTATTGTGAAATAAATTTTAGTTCTGTGATCAAATCTCACCCTGAAGGACAAAAATCCAGAAGAACAAACACAATGTTGTCATCAATGATATGGATCTTTATAAATCTAATCTGTTTGCAAATGGTCATATTTTTGTGGGTCAGCTTTTCAGAGGGTTGGAAACAATGGAATAATTATATGAAGGAAAGTTCCCCATCAGCATCACAGAGCACTGAGCAGGAGCCCCATCTACGAGGGTGGCAGGGAACAGGGAAACTCTCACAGCACTCTTGGTAGGAAAACACAAGTGGAGTTTCATCTGTGAGAAAGGAGCAAAAACATCTCCTGTTGAGTTAATTGAATAAGGTTGGGTGTGTGAATGGTGCCCCTGTTGACCTAATCTGCAGAACCCTCTCTTTGAGAAGCTGAAAGAGGAAAAGTGTGTTGCAAAATGTTAAGATCATTTAAGTTTGTACCCTTCTGTTGTAAAGAAATTGAAATTTTGGGAGCGGTGTCACTGCAGGAGGTGTTTTACGTGTTACAGATTATGTTCATGATGAATTTCTTATACAAGAATCACTAAAATTGAATTGAACTTGAAATGAGGATTTTTTTAGAGTTGAATATATTTGAGTCTGAAAGGAAATAAATATTCAATATTGTAGGTGTCCTATTTTCTAAATAAATTATTGGCAATGAAACTGAATCTGAATGCTGATTAATTCAAGTGATTCCTGCTCTCTAGATGTATCAGCTGAATATAATTATTATAATTTAAAATTACTTTAAAAATTATTTTCTTCCTCTGACAATGCTATTTACATCCGTATTTATTATATGTAACAAATTTAAACTTGCAGTAATATTATATTTTCTTTTATATATAAACACTATGCGAAAAATATGAGTTTAAAACCAATTTAAAAGACTTAAAGGTTGTCAGTGTGAGATACTTAAAGCATCAGCTGAATTTGCAGGGGGTAAATTGTCCTTGAAAGACACGAAGACAGTTTAAAGGAGAATTTATAATCTCTCTCTTGGGTTTGACAATATTAATTTGTCTCAACTATTTCAGAAGTGCCCCAGCCACGGTGACACTTTCCTAGGTGCATTCTAATAAGGTGATACTGTGTCATAAATGAGATGGCATTCAGCAGAGAACAGTAACTCAAAAGCAATTTTCTTGGAATATAAGGTGATCTGTTACTAATAAATGAAAATTGCATGTACTTTATGAGATCAGAATAATTATTGTGCAAACAAACCACAACATATTTGTGTGTGGAGGCAATGCCATTTTTTAAACTGATATATAGAGCTGTACAGCACTGTTTTGTCTGCTAGACTAGTGTTTTTTCACTATCAATGAGCTGCTGAGCATTCATGTCTGTCATCAGATTTCCAATCTTGCGGCTGTTTGGTGCTGCTCTTACCTGTAGGAGCGTATTACCAGGGTGGCTATTGTCATACTCCCAGGACAAAACATTTTAGGAAGCATTGCCATTATTTTCTAAAGGTGTATATCACTTAAAAAGACCTTGACAGCAAGCAGATTCTTTACTTGGGATGCTGAAGAGAAATAATTCCCAATTAGGCCAAAGGTTTCAGATATCAAGCAGAAAGATGATCATAAAAGCCCAACTTATTATCTACCCATATGGCAAAAAGAAACAAAAGCAACAAAGAGACACACTTTCCATCAGAGTGAAAGGAGGCCTGAGTAATTTGGTGACAGTTATTTTTTTGTTCATCAAGGTGAGTAGCTGCCACATATTGAGAAATTTTTTTCATTTGTTGGCTGCCATAATGCCAGTGTTCATATCTTCAGGTATTAAGGTTTTCTCAAGGTCATTTCTATGGGATTGTTTCTGGCCTAGGATAAGTGACAGCATTTATTGCACAGAAAATACTTCATTAGAAAATAGCCAAGCTGCTGGGTATATAGGTTATTAATGTATTTTTTTTAGAAACCCAATAGTGCTTCCACTGGACGGGCTCCTGACCAGTGCCTTTCTGTAAGATATTTGTGTTTATTAGGCCACTTTTACTCTAGCATAAGATTGACAAGTTCAATGGCAGTTATTCTTACTTAGACTGTGGTACTGCAAGGAAAAAGGCAATTTCTGCCAGCTGGATGGAAGAAATTTTGGAACAGTATTTGAGGCAGCAATTATTTTAAATGTTTTAAACTACTAAAGTCATTCAGATACAATACTCTTTTTTCTGATTTTTACATCTGATCAAATTGACCATGTACAGGTGCTAAAGGACCCACAAAGACTTTTTGTATCACCAAACCAGATCTGTCCTTTCCAAAAGCTATGTGCTGTATTAGTGATTCCCACCATCCATGGTAGCAGCAAACTTCACATGCACTGTGCTCATAAGATGTCAAATACATATAAATTATAGTAACCATATATATTTCAACCCATTGAGACCCAAGATATTAAAACTTTTATTTTAGATTTATTTTATTTTAAAAGTTGACAACAGGCAATGACAGTGAATGACAGTAGATTAACTAGAACACTGTTAGAATTGATCTAACAATATCAAGGTGGCTAAATTCTGTTTTGGGTACAGAACAGGTAGCAGTTCATGCAGGGAATAAAAGAATTTGTATCTCCTGTGTAGCTGCAGGAAGTTCAGGACACCTGCAGCAGGCAGAGATACAGATGTGGAGTTCACAGATGTGTCCTTACTCTACTTGAAAGGAACAAACCAGTATCAGCTACCATTTTGGTCTCTTCTCTTCAACAGTCACTCCCGTTCAATTGCTCCTACTTGAACACTGCCAGTGATCTGAATTATGGCAGCACAGTCTGTGAAGAAAGAATTTCTTTTAGGAAATCAAAATCACTTTGGCACTTCTGGGTCAAAAGCTAAGTGTTAGATTCTATTGGAAAAGTTATCAGAAGTTCACACAGTACTTGCAATACCAGTGTCAGAGACCTCTCACCAAGAAGCTAGATTCACTCCGCACTAACCTGAAATTCCAAACAATTTTAGACTTTGTGGTACAAACTCAACCTGTTTCTGTATAAGGTATGAATAAATTTTAAATATTAAAGGTAAACATTATTTTTGTAAATAATTATGCTATAATAATTCCTATTTTTATAGGAATAAAGAGTAAAGAATAGCTGAGATAGAATAAAATCTTTCATTTCAAAACACATTCTGTTTTCATTTCCATATTTTCTTTCTAATGGAGACTGCTGTATACACTTTCAGAAAGTTGTTTCTTTAAAGTCCGAATGTGGTTTATAACTTGATAGGATGCATCCATGGTGAGGGACCTGGTGTATGCCATTGCTAGGTCACTCAATTGTCTTTGAAAGTTCATGGGAGTTGAAGGAGGGTCCTGAGGACATGAAGACTTCTGTCTTCAAAAAGAGCAAGAAGGGAGACCCAGGAACCTACAGTATTGTCAGCCTGACCATGATCCCTTGAAAGGTGATGGGGCAAGTAATCCTGGAAGATATTTCCAAATCTATTAAAAAGGTTTGACCAATTCACCAGGAGTGACTGTGAACAGTCAGCATGGACTGTTCTGGGCAGCCTGATAGGTCAGCCACTGCTGGTATACTCCAGGGGCTCATTCCAGGAGAGTTCTGACTCACCTCTTCATTACTGACCTGGACAAGGAGGCAGACTGCACTCTCAGCAGGAGTGATGGTACACACTTGGGAGGAATGGCTGATACACCCAATGGATGTTCTCCCACTGAGAGGAGCTCCAGCAGGCTGCAGAGATTGGCTGACAGGGAACTCGTGGAGGCAGAAAAGCGAAACGCCAAGTCCTACACGCCTAGCAGGAGTAGCCTGGTGCATTAACACACAGTATAGGCTAACCAGTTGGAAAGCTACTTTACAGAGAAGAGCCTGGGAATCCCTGTAGATAACAAGTTAGTTAGAAGCCAGCAATTGTCACCTTGGGGAAAAGAAGGTTCCTGACAGGTATTAAGAGGAATGTCACCAGCTGTTTGAGGGAGGCAACCCTTCCCCTCTGCTCAACACCTGTGAGATACATCCCAGTACAAGAGTCATGGACATTGAGCTCAGAGGCTGTATGGGGCTTGGAGCATCTGACATACAAGGTACAGCAGAGAGAGCTTGTAGTGTTCAGCCTGAGAAGGGAATGTTCAAGGAGCTCTTATCCATGTATATAAATACCCGATGGGAACGCAATGGATGGAGAAAGAGCCTCTCTGTAGTGCTCAGTGAGGCAGCAGGCACAAACTGAAAAAAAGGAAATTACAATTAAACATCAGAAATACCAGTCTTCAGTCTTGGAGATATTAAAAATCCCACTGGATACCTTCCTAATCAATCCCCTCTAGCTGTCCTGCTGTGAGCACAAGGGTTAGACTAGAGGATATCCAGGGTGCCCTTCCCACCTCAGCAACTCCACAATTCACTGACTTGGTCAGTTATAATGAGCCATTGTTGCAGACTTGTTTCTTTAATTTACTTGGACTTAAAGTTTCTACTTTTCAAGTTCTACTTTTACATTACAAAATCATCCTCATTCTTTTGCAAGGGAAGTCTGTGTAAAGTTATTTTCTATATAGACAGCTAAATGCAAGCTCATTGCACAGCAATGCTGATGTTAGTTCTGTTCCTGTTCAGTTGCAACAGGAATATATTAACAATGAGGAAAACATTTGAAAATTAAAAATACAAACCATAAATTTAATTTCTTTATATTTCTAAATTAATTTCAGCCAATTCTTAGATAAGCTGGAATCACATTTATTAGAATGGAAATTAAAAAATTATTGTGGTTGAAAAATTATATATTTATGCCACCAGTGCACAATGTTGGAACTGGAAGTCATATAGCAACCAATGAAACACCATTTTTAAAACAAACATGACATTGCCACTGTTTTTTCAAATTGATTTTTGTGAATAGAAAAAAATTAGACCAAACACAAAACACCTTGCCTGCTGATGTGGTAAGTAACAGAGCTAAATTAGAAAAATAAGAATTTGGGAAGAAACTGAGTATATTTCTCTTTCTCTGATTAGTCTGTTCCCACAGGTTGCTTCTTGTACAATCACTTCTGGCTTCAATGATCAAGAGCTTTTAGCTCTGAAACCTCAAGATTTCTATAATGTACATTTTTCACTTTTTCCTAGTAGCTAGGAACATAAAACAAGTCTTGAAAAAAAATCCCTATATTATTATGGGCTAACTTTATTAAGACCTGAGTGTTTTATTTACAGTATGACTGGGCAAAAGGATACAAACCAACTCTAAGCCATCAGCTAGATGCGTTTTTGGCCCAAACAAGTAAGCCACAATAACAGTAATGCAGCTGCATGGCTTCTGATTCAATACCTGTCAGCTGCGACCCTGCACAGCTGCATAGCTGACTCCTACCTGGCCATCCAGGTACACCTTTCTGCAGCAGACCAAGTAAATCTAGTGCTCCCATGGCAAGTGCAGGCAGTAAAAGACAAATGATATAGTGTACAATTGCTGCACAGCAGCAATGTCTAGGGAAACAAGATTTCATTGTGTTTGCAAAATCTAGTGAACTTTAATATGGCCCAAAGCACTCGCATGGAAACAGCAAAGAGCTGCTGTAAAATACTGCCATTTATTTTTGTATCTTTCAGATGGTGCCCACCTGCAATATAGCTAGGGTGGGAGATGAAACTCCCTGCAGTAGTTTGTTTATGTCAAGCAGATCTCCTACTGTGCCCTGTGGATAGCAGCAGGTGACAAAGGGCAGAGTCTTTGGTACAGGAGGGTATTGGTTGCATTGTAAGTCAGTTAAGGAAAAAGTTTGAACTGATGCGTGTTCCCTGTGAGCACAAGTCCCCATGAAAAGTCAGCAGATTAGCATAAGCCTGGCGGATATAGGAAAGGAGCCAGTGCATGAAGCAGAAACAGATCCCATTTCCCACCACATGAAACCCCAGTAAGATAGTAAAAGTATTGAGGAGAGAAAGGAAAATTTAGGCAAATAAGCCACTAGATAAGCTTTCCCTCAAGTACATATCTTGATGCAAGCCACGGTGAGACTGTGCTGCTCTGAGGAAGTCAGGGTTACAACCAAGCGTCGGGCTGCTCAGAAAGCATGGAAATGATGTGCTACAGAAGCACACTTTCAAAAACAAAACCTTAAAAGATTTAAAGATCTATACAGAAAGGTAATAATTGAGCTAGCAAATTCTTAATAAAGACAATTGGCACAAAGATTTGTATCTTTTTGTGTGCTTTTTTACAGTTTATCTAAATATCAATGCTCAGGTGGGTCAGAGAATTTTTGAATGACCCACACAGTCAGTAAGTGTCATATTAGTACATTTATGCTGCAAGAAATTGTTGTGGTTCTAGCTGAAATACATCTTTTCAGAAACTCTGGAAACTTTCAGAAACTCTAGAGTTAAACTCCAGCTTTAACTCTCTTATTGTTACTAGCCTATTGAACAAAATCATTTTGCTGCTCTTCGGGGAGCACAAAGAAATTGAAAACAATATGCATGCTTTATTTGGTGCATAAATTGTCATAAACTACAGCACAGCTCTGAGCACTATGATAAATCAGTAGATAATGGTTTCTGTATTTACTGACATGATAAAATAGACTAACATATTCAGCTCTAAATGGCCACCTATTTTGTTAAACTGAGTACAAGTGCCCTGTACATAATATAACATTTTAATGATTATAAACATGCCTAATTCACAAGTTCTGGGGGTGACAAAATGGTCTGGATGCTTATTTCCAGAGCTAGAAGCCAAACTTATTGTTAAAACTCCTATAGCTCTAAATCTTAAATTTGCTTGTTTAATGACCTGAGTTATCTGGATATCCACCTTAATTTTCAGACAACAGAAAATAGGTCTGTATTTTGGCTGGCTTGGGGCAGCAGGAACATTAATATTTCTGACTTCCGAACTTCCAGCTCTTCTGTGAAAAAAGTGAACAACATTATTGACTCATGACATTCAATACCAGCATATGTTATTTTCAACTTGACCCCAGCTGGCTGATCGAGAATGGCAAAGAATTCCTGACTCCACAAATAAGTATAAATTACAGAGTCAAAAAAATATGTTTCTATTCAGGGGCTATTACTCACTTTCAGTGCACATCCGTTTCTCAAGCATCTTTTATTCCCTTTCCTTAAACTGCTTTTCTCACAAACACCCCTTGGCTAGAACTCATTTTTAGTTGGAATGTGGAGAACTGGAAAGAGGCAAAGGACAGACAGTAAGCCAGATGGGACAGGATGCCCAGAAACAGATACAAAATATTACAGGGTATTTCATCACTGGTGAAAATACTTTATTATTGAAGAAATTATATGGACTATTTCTCTGATAATATCCAACATATAAATCTTTATGTAGTTATACATGTAATTTAAAAAAAAAAAGGAAAGGATATCTTAAGTAAGATTGTGAAACAATTGATGGTTGCTAATCTGACAGCACAAAAAACAGTTAAATAATGCCTGTGAAACTGTGCAGCATCATTAGGTACAACAACGAGATACAAGCTTAGATAAGTCTCTCAAAACCTCCTGTTTTTGCAAAGTATTTCCAATCTCTTTAGTGTGTAAAACATTCTACTCATGCTCTATTGTCTTTCAGACCATGGAAGCATTTCCATTTTAAAGAGGTTAAGTAGAATTTTTGAAAACTAAATCATTTGTCCAGCACCGACATACTAGCTTCATTGTTAAATTGAAAAAACAAAAAAACTCTAAAGAATATTGAGATATAATGAGGAATATTCTTGGTGTGTTATGTAAAGGAAGTAAGTATTCAAAGGAAAGAATGCTCATTTAAGTTCATCATTTACCAGCATTAAGCAGTAGGTACTATAAAATGGTATTTAGCACTGTCTATTTTTTCACTGTGTGTAAGGAGAAACCCCATCTGAGGTAAACTATCCATAGTCACTGTTTTATGGAAATCTTTATATAAAGGGAGGCTGTATGTAACAGCATGAGGTGCACAGGGAGAAAAGAGAACCAGCACAAAAAATAATATCAGATAGTCATGCCTCCAGATGAAGGATCTGTCTGTTCTATTTTTCTGCTTCCGATGGTGCTCTACCTCTGACGGAAAACACCTTGAAAGAGGTTAAAGAAAGGATAAGCATGCAGTCACAGAGGATTTGATACAGTCACCGTGGTCATGGAAGTGCCAGAGGATCGTATGAAAGGCTGAAACACATTAGATGACACTTAATCCCAGCTGCCTTTTATTTATGCAGTACTAGTATCCTCAAAATCCTCACGTAACTTTTGCTTGACCCCATAAGCATTCAGTTCTACTCTTTAGTGATTCTAGCAACCAGTGATAGATCTAAAACCAGTAGAACCCTATCAAGAATTCAGATTCCAGAAACACATGCCATGAGCGTCCCATAAGGCACCTCTGTAATGAAAAATTATTGGCCTTTTAGGCTTGAAGTGCTATAGGCAGAGTTTTCACAGTAGTTTTATGATTGAAATTTTATTCCATTAAAATAGTCTGCAATTGCTGGAAAGGAGAGTAAACAGGAATTCAAACCAGATACTGCAAACTTACTATTTCTTAGTGTATGGATGATATTTACTATAGACTCTCTTTAATTCATTTATAGAAAGAAAAGAAAATAAATTTTTATATTTTTATTTTATTTTTTTCTGTGAATATATGAATTTGTTGGGCCTCATCTTTATTGCCATAACTGAGTTCACTGGAACTGAACAGATACTTTTCAAAATGAGTCTGTCTGCATCATCAGCAGTAATATCTTAAACTGAGACGTCCTAAGCTGCATGGTTCCTTAACTAAATGTCTAGCCACAAGGGGCTTTCATTAGTATTCTGTATTTCAAAAACCCTTAATGAAGCCTATGTGGCAGAAGGTGTCCTTAAAATTGTATCCTTGACAAACATCTTCTTAATGTTAATTGCATTAGGAGACTAGTAGAATGAAAAGAAATCTAAAATGGCAGCAATGAAAATGATGTACTAAAGTGTGTTCCAAATCATGTAAAGCAACTAATGTTTACTAAGCATTAACGACCAACATTGTCTTCAGCTAAGTCATTAGCAATACCATTTTTAATGAAAAAGAGAGTAGTTTCACCCCTACAGATTCAGTAATACTATTGAAATATAGGCATGAAGTTTCTAGCTTAGACACATTTGAACATTTACTGACTACTTTCATTGCATGATACAGAAAAGTGTAATTTCTTTCATGCATCAGAACACCTACCTTCCAAATAATTTTGCATAAGAATCTAAATAGAGACATTAAGAAGGGAAAAGTTTTCTACAATCAACAAAAAAAGGAGGGGGGGTGGTGATGGAGAAATGTAGTTAAGTATTAGATTTAGTTGAATTTTAAAGTGTTTGTGGTTTGCATTTTACTCTCTAGGTTTGTAATGCCCTATTCAACACACAAGAGCATTTAAACTTAAGGGACCAAAGCAAGAATATAAACCACAATGGCAACACAAGTCTAAAATGTCCTTTGAAAGACTAGAAGGAAAACATTTTCATTTGAACAGAATATACAGAAATGTAAAATGCATGAATACTGGAATAAATGGCTGGAAAGGGAATATATGAATTAGATTGCTCTGAAGATGATGCATTTACAGTGTCATTACTGAGCTTAGCTGCTTAAATTGCCACTGAGGTGATGCCTAGAAGTGTAATTCATTTTGTGGTTTTAGGCACTGCAATGTAAAGTTTACTGTGTATGAAGATAAAATTTTATCTTTCTGTGCCAATAAAGTTCAACTGGAATGAATCTTTGACTGACAGTAGGCAGCATT
Source organism: Zonotrichia albicollis (assembly GCF_047830755.1). Classification (NCBI taxonomy): domain Eukaryota; kingdom Metazoa; phylum Chordata; class Aves; order Passeriformes; family Passerellidae; genus Zonotrichia; species Zonotrichia albicollis. Next base: position 56,660,554 of record NC_133822.1, on the reverse strand, counting down.
CTACCTTCTGTTTCTTTTAAGTATTATTCAAGGAAACAGCAACTTTGATTCCATACAGAACTCTTGACAAGTCCCTCTTAGTGACTACTATATGCAAGATAAATTAACCAAAGCCTAATTTACCATATTTATTCTTACCCTTTTATGCAATTTCAAGAAACAACTTCCTAATTTGGATTCAAAAAATTTTTTTTTATAAGTGTAGTGAGAACAGGCATTCACTAAACAGGTCATTATGTTAAAAGTTGCTCTAAAGAACTAGATGGTAACACTGCTCTTCAATATTTTTTTCTTTAGTTCAGAAGCCTCCTTCAGAAAGAGTGAGAACTCTTTGTTCAAAAAGAGGGAACATTGTTTGTATGCTTTGAGATTGGAAAAGTGGGCTTAACATTGGATTGCGATGAGGTTTATTGCTAAGTAACAAGCAGATAAAATGCGGTGAAAAATAGGTGATTCTAATAAGTGAAAGGAAAGATAAACCTATTGTGCAAGACAAAAGGTTTTTCTAAAGCTCACCAATGCTCCCAACAATGTTGGTTTCTGGTGAGAGAAAAAGAACAACATATAAGGCAGCTTTATTTTATTTTCATTACTACTATGTTGCAAGTGCTGTTCCTGTCAGTTCTGTAATATGCCTCAGTTAGTAATTCAGTGCAGAAGAAAAAAAAATTATGCAATTTTCAAATAAGGAATGTGACCCAATTTTTTCATTGCAGGAAAAACCCTACTAGTGACATCAAAAAAATTGGAAAATAAAGCACATTACTTATCCAGTACTTTTTACATGACTATGAATTCTCAGAAAGAAAAAATGGTATTTATACAGATTTCCTTGCTGAAATTCCTTCTTTCCTCAAAGCCTGTGACCTTGTAATGCCACTTACAATTATTGCAAGAGAACATATATGTCTACACATGTATAAACTGGTTTATTTATGCCTGCCTATGCCTAAAGCATAAATATTTCTTTTTAAGCAATACACTAGGGAAAGAAAGTAATAGGCAATAAAAATAGCTTGGATTTTCATGTGTTCTTATTTCTGTGATATCAATATGCATATATATTCAACTTGCAGCTGACAATTGAAGAAGTGTAAATGCTACTAGAAAACCAGTAGGAAGCAGAATTACGAGAAGACTAGGGCAGTGGTAAATAACATTCTTCATGCTGTAACAAAATATACACTGACAAGTCAATTTTATGTATATATTTGAAGATGGTTACTGTGATATAAACAATTATTCAAGATGGGCTTAGAAATTTATTCGTTTTGAAATACTTCAAGAAAATCTAGTAGAATGAAGAAGTTGGAGCAGATTATGCTTCTTGTGGGTGGAATGTGCTCAACACTCCTAAAAAAGCACAAGGCATATATGAACACTTAGAAATTTTGATGCTGCTTTTAGCTAGCAGTAACAGAGATGAGGAGCAAAATATGAAGCATGTGGTGTTTTGTGGCCATTTTAGGCCATAGATAGGCTTGCAGCATCATCCAGCACCAGAGTACTCTGGTCTCTGGTCAAGAATTTTGATGTCAGAATTCCTCTCCCGGTGAAGGAAAAACCCACCCTAATGTTACCTAATAAAGGTGCAGGAAACATAGGTACATACCTGGCGACTCTGGCTTTTATAATATATTAAGATCTCAAACTTTGAGTTCAAAGGGAAAAAATACTGCTTTAAAGACTTTGAAATAAAGTATGAAGCTTCAACCCTGCTGTATCTTGTGTAGCTCAACCTGTCTGAACCTACAGACACTATAATCACTGCAGAGAGGTTCCAGCAGCATCAGCTGTCTCTCCTAAGGTGCCACGGCAAAGGTTCAAAGCTTCAAGAGGATCCTCAGTGCCCCTGTAGCTACACACACCTGACTATGGAAGTGTGCCTGAAAGAGAGCAGTGCTGCAGATCTGTAAAATTTAGTGCAATACAACATAGATCCACCCGACTTTACTTAGGTAACAGTTTTAAGTACAGGAAGGTCTTGGTGACATTCCTGTTTTCCTAAGGACCCTCTACGGATTCTTAGAAGAGTCAGGACATTTATCCTTCTCCACACCAAAGGGTGAGAAGGGTCCAAGAAGGGTCCACATGTCCAAGCGGAGAGAGTGAGCCTTAGAGGAAACCCACACAATGCCATGTTTATGCTTAAAAAGAGAATTATCCCTTCCTCCTTCTGAATCCTTTGTGGAAGAAACTCTGGAGACATTCACAGAAAAACTGTTTATAGAAGACAAGCTGATGAGATGCCCTATTCTCTAATGCCTCTCTGCTGCCTATCAGCAGCACCATTTCAATAACATTTGCCATTACATTTTAATTTAAATGATCAAAAAGTTGCCTTTTGCTTTTATTTCCTATAAATGATGTTGCACTAGACAGAGTTTTAGTGTGTCTGTTAATTTTACAGTCACCTCAGTAGTCAAAATTATTAAAATCATTCAAGCACTGCATTTGTAACCCTACTGAGAGAGTTACCTTCAATTTTTCAAGGCTGATATAGACTGTATTTTGAGAGTCAGCACCAGTACTTTGCTTTTTGAGGTTCAGGGTTATGAATGGAAATTAGTAAAGTCAACTGCCTAGAGTTTTGGGAGAGTTTTGATGAGATTCAATCTGTAAGGAAGAGACAAGGTACAAGTTCTGAGCAGCAGGAGAACTTGGAAGTAAAATTGGGTCAAACTAATAGCACAGCAGTTGAGGAAGAAGTTTCTTACTCTCATCATATGAATGATGACAGCCATTAATCTTAGAGGCACTTTATATAACAACTTGAAAGCATTCAAAAAATTGAAAGTCGTTCTTTAAGACTTCCAGGTCTGTTTGTTAATAAAGAAAATAGATGCTGAGCAGTTAAAGTTTTGGAGCAGGAATGCACCATCCATCCTACAACTAAAATCAGTTTCTGTGGGCATCTACAACACAGAACATATACAGGGGCCTGACAGCTAGAAATTGGTCTTAGGGAGTTCTGCATCTCTGGAGGGATAGCAGTAGACCAAAATTAGATTATGTTCATATGTTTGGAATACTGGAATCCTGCTCCATGACACCCTGCACTTTACCCAACATCAGGATGAATAAATAACCTCAACATTATGTCTTTGACAGTCCACCAGAGCTATGGCATCACTTGCAATCCCATGATTGCTGACAGTGATCAGGTAAGTCATCATGTGGGTGCATTGTTCCCCATCTTTCTCACTGCCTTAATAAAGTTTTAATTATAATGTGTTGTTAAACACTATTACCATTCAAACCACATCACCCTTCCTATGACAGTGCTCATGAAGCCACATCTGACCTGATAACAACCAATGTTCCTCTATCATGACCAAACAAGTTGGCTCAACTCTCTGTGTAACTGGTTGTGTCACCGGAGAAGAACCTGGAGGAATTTTTTTTTTTTTCTCATGAGGACTTTCACATAAGAGGAATCTGAGGACAGATTCTCTTGCTCTCTGAAGAATGTGGGAATTTTTTTACTAGCTCTGCAGGGTCAAACACCCAAGTTACTATCCTTAAAACAGGATCTTTTCATAGCCTGCTATTTCAACTGTGCTTCCAGCCTGCTACCATAACTTTGTTCCCTACAGTCACATATTACAGAGATAATTTTTGCTTTTAAAGCTTTTTGTATCCACCTTTATCAAATCTTTGTTGGCTATTTTCCCATTTGTGGACCATGATATGCATTAATTTGTAATGACAAAACAGGACTAGCCCTTTGAATTGCTTTCTAAACAAAACTGACTACAGAAGAAATCTAAGAATACTAGTCAGTGAATTAATTTCTAAAGATCAGCCATATTTGGAACCATATGGGGCTAGAAATTTTTTCTCCACAGATATCATAAAACCCTATAAATATTCATTAATCCTGGTGTTTACTTTTAATCTAACAGTTGCTTGACCAAAATCTTTCTTCTGGTTCAAGAACACACACAGTCTTTTTATCCATGTTTTCTAACTTAACACATCCTCCCATTCAGCCCCTTTTACCAATACCATATAGTCATGTTTGATGTCTCTGTGTGTTGCAGAAGCAAAAGGGGCTCCAAAATTCATAGGATATTAATCTCATAAAATGATATTCTGATGTTAAAATTATTTAGCTTTTTTCCCCTCTAAGCTTCTAAGAATTTGTAATGTACTAAAAGTCACAGCTGATAAAGTTGTGTAAAGCACTTTCTCTTTTAGCACATTTTTATTATTAACCCATTAAAGTCTCTGCCTTTGTCACTCACTGAAGAGAGGTGGGCAGAAGAGAAATGGGGTTTGATTCAGGGCAAAGTGACTGAACGTAATCAGGACCATACTTTGTTGCTAATATTTATGTTGGAATCTAGACAAATATGCAGCTGGTTTGGGTGTGCAAATCACACAAATTAGCATTTCAGTCTCTGGATAACAACTAATAAGCCCAGAGCCATTGAGATGGCCTAAAAATCATCAGTTCTTTGATCCATCCACTGAGCAGTCATTTTAAAAAGCATTTTAAAGCACTTTTTTTTCTCCCTGCATTGTCCCTCATATACTACTTATGCAACGTTCATCTATATTTATGCAAACTAAGTTTTGTTGCATGAAATATAGTGTTTCAGAGTTTCCTCTTGGCATTCTGGAGTGAATATTTTCTTTGAATTAATTATTTTAATTCAGTCAGCATAATTAAATTCAACTGACTACCATAATTTATTTTAAGGATTATTCTGTCTAATATATTCCTTACCATGGCAAGTAACCCTTGTGGGTAGGTCTTAAAAGTTTCAAATGTCAGAAGACTTTTAAATGTTCTAAGACACTACTTTGAAAGCTTAACAACAATCCACAAATTCCCTCTGCTCTTATTCAGACTTCTAAACACCAGAGGGATTTTTTTAAGGTTCTCCAAATCTTTTACCACAGAATTGTTTAATTAACTTTCAGACTTGTTACTCAGATATTTTCATTCCAGAAAATACTTTATTTAAACAAAATTAACAAACATTTTATATTTGCCTTTCAGTTCTATTTCAAAAAGTCTACAGAAAAGTATCTTTAAAAGAAAATGTTATTGGCAAATGATTCTTCACATAAATCACTTCAGAAACAAAACAAAAAAAACCCCAACAACTTTATATTGCAACCTTTGTTTTAAATATAGTTATCTTACCAACTTTCAAATACACTATGTAGAGAAGTGACTGTCCTAGAAAGATAATATTATTCTATTAGCAGGACAGAAAACTTTGAGAAAAAATTATAATTTAGTAATTTTTAATAGTAAAATTACAAAATCTAGGTGTGGTAGTAAGGCTACTTAACCAATTTGCATCCAAACAAAATTAATTAAAATATGTTTTTGAGTCACTACAACTTTAGGAACAGTTGAGATTTCTTCTAGACCTTTAGGAAAACTACTCCACATATCGGCAAATTCTCATATATGGAAGGACTCAACAGAAGAGATTTATTGCAGCTCCTGTGAGTCTAGATCTACTTCTCCAATGTCTACTCTTAAAAGGTTCAAGATTCTCCTGAGTCATACAGTTTAGGATAGTCCCATTAGAAAACTGACTAAAGTACAGGTCAACAACGTTATGGAAATGAGGTCCAAAATGTTTTATTTTTGTAAAGGACATCATATAAGAGTGAAGAATCTTTCTAATGAATTCTTACCTGTGGGTATGGAAGGCAACTTCATCTCTTTGCCATAGATAAGAGGCAAGATTAGGGACCAGGACATTTCCAAGAATTCCCTGCAGTATCAGATAAATATATGACTAAAAGCCAACATGTTGGACAGACTCCCATTTGTTAACAGGTGAAGGACACTCCAGCGGGAGCACTGAGGAAAGACTAAGATGATGTGCTGGAAGAAGAGAGAACAAATTGAACAGCGTGGCAGATTCCAGTCTATTACCTTTAGGGTTTGTATTTTTCTTCAAATGTGTTAAGGGAATCCCTGCTGTGTCCTGCTGTCAGTAACCTCTTCTGAACTCTTTATTTCACCTCTCCCTTCCACAGACTGATCTCTGTGGAAGGTGCCAAGCCACTAATGAGATTAGCCCTACATGGTTTATCCCTGTCATTGGGCTGTGTAAGGAACCATTATGATGCCACAAACATATACTTTTTAATTTTGTTTAAAAATTACAACCCCAGAAATTAGGGTACATTATGCTACTGAAAAAGTTTTACTTTTATAGATGAAATAAGTATTTCTGTTATAAAGTCAGATGCTCATCACTCCCCAGTCAAGAAATTCCAAATTGGATGGCCAGAGGTGAATGTTTTCTCTTTTCATTTTTCTTTTTTCTGGCAAAAATTTACTCCTCATATGTCAGATAATCACAGTTTGCAGTAAATTCTTTAGGATTGTGGGAGATAGGATAGTATGTCTGTCTTCAAAGAAGGAGAATCTTTAAGTCATATATAATGCATGAGAGATGCTTCTATCTGGCCTTATTATTCTCAAATGCTGAGACTTTTTGTAAACAGTGTACACCATGTCAGACTAGTAGTTAACTGCTGTTTTTTATTTGCTTTAGTCAGAAAATCTTTTGAAATACTCCTTTCAAAAATTCTACAGTAATTCTCCAGGGTCTGTGAGTTCTCTGCTGAGAATTTACCTGGTAGGATGCAAAAAATACAGAAATTGCCTGTGCTCCTGTTGGAAACATTATTATACCATTATAGCAAGATTTAAGTGAACTGGTACCCCTCTGAATAGCTAGAAGGTTATAACTACCACAGTGAAAATTTTTATAATGTATATAAATAAATAATGGAATTTAGATTTCAGACTTATGTAAATTAATGTAATATAATTTTAGATTTCTATTTACCATTTATTTGAATATTACTTTCACTGAAGTATCCTCAGTATTTCCAGCTGTCACTGTCAAAGTATTCTGCCAAACACAGCAGAGTAAGAGTACGTAGAATAAGTCAAAGATGTCCCTGGAAAGTTAATCAGACACACAAAATCCTGACTGATTTTTTTCATGTTACGTAAAGCTCTATTTTCAGGTGAGAATTTTGGAAAATTTTTAAAATCTTTGAAATGTAGAAAGAAATGGAGAGATAGAGGTATTTGTCATTTGTAATCCCTAAACCTCAGTCAAAATTACTGGTGAGTAGTTCTTCAGCTTGTTTTCTCAGGAGTAAGGAGTTTAAACAAACAAATTGCATCTTTTCATCTGCATATCCCTCTTAATTTCTTTTAAAAAATTGCTAGTCTTTGTCTGTCTCAAGAAAGGAACAGAGTTTTCAAAAAATGTTATGTTCCTGCAAATTTCACCACTTTTGGCAAAGCAGAGCCTTCGATAGCATAGGCAAAGGACCTGTTCACATCTGTTTAGATTATTTTGCACTCGGCAGAGCACTGTCCCATATTCAGCAGTAGTTTCTAGGAACAGGAAGGAAATAAAGTCTGAATTTTTCTTCTGCTCCCTGTCTTGTTAGTCCAATTCTTGGAGAGCAAAGGCAGACAAACCAAATGGAAGGAATCAGTGAAGATTTTGAACCCCTAGAACACAGATCTAGATCAAATAAGGGAAGAAAAAGAAAGAAGCTACTGATGAAGACAATCATAATTACCTTCCTCACAGCATTGTTGTAAGGATAACTGATATATGAAGATTACATAACAAAATAATTTTTGGTGCTCTCTGCTGAATCTGTCCAGTAGATGTAGCCGGGTCAAGCCGTATGGGAATTTTTCTGCTGATACCCAGCACTGGAACATTTTAGTGAAAGGTTGGCCCATATCCTAGCTGATTAAAAAAAAAAAAAAAAAATAAAGCAACCAGAACTAGAGTCACTTAACCATCATGAAAACTTTGGGACAGTGACTTCAGAAGACATTTAAATAGCCATTATTTTACTCTCTGAAGACAATCACTTTTTGACTTGTAGATCGTTTCCTGTCATGGATGGTATTCTTTTTCTGCTTTTGCATGCTTAAATTCTTTATTTAACATTTGTAAGAAGTGTTTTTTGAGATCTTACAATTATTTATACATTTTCTGTAAAGATATTGAATATTAATATGCTTATTGGCATATGCAGTAAATTATGAATTAGCAGCTTTGTATGTAACTGCAGTAACATATTGGAAACACAACTAATGCATTTCTACCCCATTTGATTAAAATTAATTTTGAGTCCACTAACAGTATAATAAAATTTAGTGTCAATCATTTTAAAAGTATTCTGTGTCATAGGGGAAGAAAGCTATTATCAAGACTAGGAATTAGTGGAAGTGTAAAGCAAAAAAAAATAGCCTGTCACACTGCTGCTAATACTGATTAAGATCTAAAGCACCTTATGCTTTCATGTACAATTTTACAGCAGATAGGAAAGAAATATATACAAGGAAATTTTACAGCAGATAGGAGCTGCATTTGGGACCAATGAAATCTGCAGTCTTTGATGCCAAAGGATCATGGAATTGGATACTGCATTTGTACCCTTTCATTCTATCCCATTTTTGCCCCATCTCTCTACCGTCTTGTTGTGTATCCTGTCTTCTCTCTAGTAAATTCATAGATGTAGTCCTTCTGCTTTATGTTCCATGTCCAAGTTCTCCTAAAGACATAAATATCTCAACAAGCTGTTCTCTGTGCCATTTTGTTAATATCTCATGAAGGCATTGTTGTCCTGAACATTTTCTGTCTACTGCTCCTTTCCTCTTTGCCTATGCAGAACCTGAGCCAGTATCCTGACACTCGTATGCTTCTCTCTTTGCCATGACATCTGCGTTGCAGCACTGGGACAATGTGTCTGGCTGGTGGGACAATAAAAGGCTGAGTTTCTGCACACCCGAGTACTGGCAGCCTTCCAAAACTATCACAAATCCTTTTTAAAATGATCTTTGGATATTTCTTGTGAGGCTTTTGAAGACAATGGGCAATTACTGAAACAGATATTTGTGAATCTTGTGAGGAATAAAGTTGTTCATGTGGTTCCTATTCATCCGTAAAAATTCAGCCTTGATAATATGAAGGGATTTTGTACCATACACCATAGTCCCCTTTCTCCTGCACATCTTATCCAAGGTGCAGCAGAAAGAAAACATCTTTAGAGATTTTCTTGTTCATTTACCCTAGGGTCATTCTTACTACTTCTTACCTAATGTTATTTTGTTATGGGGGAACATGGTGGTGGTGGTGGTGTGTGTGTGTGTATGAGTCCAGCAAGGAGAGAATTATTACATTTCTTATCATAATGAACAGGCTTATACGAGACTAGAAGTACAACAAAAACATACCTCACAGTAAACTAATGCAGTTCTTTTATCACAAATCATGTTCCATCATAGCCTTTTTCTATTCTCTGGAGATTAAGATGCTAGACCTAAACATCCAAGAGAAATCCTTTAAGCAGCCAGAGTAATATTATAGTAAGAACATTTACAATCCTCCACATCTTAGTCTTTGTCCTCCAGAACATTTGCAATCTTTCTTTTAACTTTTCCAAACCAAGACTTATTTAAAGAGTTAAACCATTAACCGTATTAGGAAAAAACCTTTACTGTGATGGTGGTGAGACACAGGCACAGGTTCCCCAGAGAAGTTGTGGACTGCTCATCCCTGAAAGTGTTCAAAGCCAAGTCAGATGGAGCTCTGAGTAACCTCGTTCCCTGTCCATGACAGGGGTGCTGGAATTAGATGATATTAAAGTTCCTTCCCATCCAAACCATTCTATGATTCTATGACTTAATTGAAACATTTAAAACATAAATTATGTAAAGATCTTAATAAAAATTTTTATTCTATCTTATCTTAAAAGAAATGTTAAGGCTGTTAATTTTAGTATGATTCAATCTTCTCTTTAATGGTTAAAGTTCAATTTGATTTTAAGTCCATGAAGCTAATTCTATTTTATATTAAGAAAAGAGAAACTGCTCATTGTGACTCCCACACATACAATCTGATGTTACCAGGGTTACTTCCAATGCTAGATCATTTTTGTTTGTTGTTAATTTCTGAATACAATATTTATCATGGACATGTATCTCTGGTTTAAAAGGTGTTCCTATGAACCTACTGCTTTGCTTTGTAGCCCCAGAACATTTTCTCCATCTTCATTCTCCCCTCCCTTCCTTCCTCTCCCACAATACTTCAGTGGTGTTGAAATATTCAGAAACAGAAGATGTTTCCATTAAAAACCCACATTTTGATACCTTTTTAAAAATGTTTGTGGTTTTCAAAAATATCTGACTCCAAAACAGGTCAAGTGAATAAATCCCACTGAAATCCAATAGATTTGGTCATTTTATTCTCCTTCTTTAAAAACTCCAGTTTTAGGTAATTGGAATTCCAAATCTCAATTAATTAAAACATGTCTTTTTATTGCCCACATGATAATTTTAAAAGACATCAGTACACTCTGCCTCAAACAGCTCTTTGAAAAGGATCTCATATTCTGCTCATATTGATACTCTTCCATTACATTTAAACATCCCAACATTGTTTATTTAAGATTTCCACTGAGATAATTCTCTTTGCATTGCATCCTTGCCATTTTCCTGTACAAAAAAAAAAAAAAAAAACAACACCAAAAAAAACCCAAAAAAACCCCCCAAAAACCCCAAAAAACTAAAACCAAGAAAACAAAACAACAAATTCCCATCTTCTTTAAAAGAGATCTTTCTCTTTGCATTTCTTCCTCTTAATCCAAAGGAAAAGCTATATATCTCTTCTTCCCTGGAGCTACACTCTGATACTATTAGAAGAGCAGAGCGATCTTACTATTTTCACTGAATTTCCACACTGAAATGAAGAAGGTCTTCAGCAATGGTCAGCCTCATCTCTGAACCAATGTAACAAATGTAGAGAGGTTTATAGAGAGTTTCTAGAAGGAGGAAGGAATTCTGAGACAAGATGTAAAAATAACAGTTGGTGTCAGTTCAGCCCAGCTGAAGCACGTGTGTCAGAAGTGTGAAGATCACACAGCCCCAGTGTTAAAACCCACCAGGCAAGAGGTTGATCAGGGTGAAGATCACTCAGCAGGGGGAAGAAGGTGGGCCAGGGCTGATATCTGACAAAAAAAGTAGAAGCTATAAATTGAGCATTGAATGTCAGTTGCATTTCAAAGTAAAGGAATCAGTTAGAAAATCTCATTTATCTCTCCCTAGTCGATAAAAGCACAAGTGTAAGAAGCTAATGCATAGAATTGAGCATGTGCATTACTTTGGCATCAAGGTGCTCCTGTGAACATTGGGCCAAGCTATTAATCTAGAGTTATAAAAGTGATCAGAATAAAAAGTCAACCAACATTGTACATCACAAAGAACTGGTTATTCTGTATTCTTTGAAGGAAGAACATTCACAGGAGGTGGACTGAATACATACTGTAGGCAACCATAGGGTTTAACAATGAAATGAGGACTAAGGACCCTTCTCAGTGAGAAAAATGAAATTTCTTGCTGAAAGACACTAGGAAATTGTCTTTTACCTGTCAAAGAAAGAAGCAAGAAGGATGAAGCTAGTACTGCACTAGCTCATTGGAGAGGATTTTTTATCAGGCAGTAAATGTGGCTATTTAAAACATCTGGAACATTCTTTAGTTTTATGTTTGTTGAACGGAATTTTTTGTGCAAAGAAATACATACAAGGAAAAATTTTTCTGATGACACAGAAATAAATGAATGGTAGAAGTTATGATATACCATATTACATCAGACAAACAAATGGAGAGCAAAAGCATGTTGGTTGATTTAATAATTTTCAAAAAATCAAAGGATACGGAGTAAATAATTTCTGTGGCACATTGTCACTTGCCTTAATCATCCTGCATTCCCACCATAATCCTAAAGTCATCATGGCATCATAATCATCAACATCTGAGCAGACATGCTCAGCCTTCCTTTTAGCTGATGAAATAGCATAAATACTTTGAAAGAACAAGTCTATTGATTTATTTGGTAGTCTACATTAGGGTGAGATGCATGAGGGTGAAATAGGTAATTGAAGTTGCCTATTTCAGGTAAAATTGTCTAAGCTTACTATAATCTCATCTAAGTCTTTACAGTGTCTCAGGTCACATGGAGGCAACTCCTCTGTTTTGTGTGACATAATTTTTACCCTTCCAGTGACCAGAACTGTGTCCATTTGACAATGTACTTTGATGCACAGTTAAAGTCTCTTATATTTAAAAGGGTTTTTTAATAAACAGATTATTGATTTGGCATTCATACATATCCATGTCAGAAGTTATTAAGCCTCACAGTATTACAAAAGAATGCATACAATGCATGCAGTTTTCCACTAGTGTGCTTGACGATAATTGTTTTGGTCTTACTTTTCTGTTATGAGATCCTGTCAGTGTGTACAGATTTATTAGAGAGTGTACTGTTTCTTTCTCATATTCTGCTTTTCGAGTACTCATAGAAAAAACCTTTCTGGGGTGACTGGTTACTGAAAAAATATCTCTTCCCTCTGCTGTCTGCTTTAGCCAGGTCTTAACATTGTCATGGCTGGGTGCCTTTGAACACCTTCTGGAGCTGTATTTACATGGAGAACTGGAAATGGTTATAGTTTTAGATGTCATCGGCTTACTGATCATCTCTGTATCTGTGTCCATAGCTTTCATCCGGGGATTAAATTCTGTTTACATTTCCTATTAGAAAATGTTATCCAAGAGCTATCCAAAATATCTCAAAGGGTCATAGGAAATTAAACACAATAGTAACAATATAGCTGCAGTTAATTTCTTCAGACATAATATAAAATGTTTCCTGGGGTGATCTAGGTCCTCTTTAAAAGGTGTTATTCAAGCATGTAGAAAGAAATTGTTTTCTACCTTAGAAAATTAAGAAATAAATAGAAATAAGTAAATTTGCACCTTATAACTGTCAAGATTTGTAATGCTCTTCTAACACAAAATAAACATCATATAGAACTAAAGCTAGATATAGCCATAGAACAACTGAGAGGTACTAACCACTCTTACAGCTAGGGTATTTCACAGGTGTTGTGGATTACAAGACTGGTCCTGGCAGTTACCTTGTCAGCTATACTGAGAAAGACTCCTAATTCATGGCTGTGAGACTTGATCTTCCCTTGAAATATCACACTTCTTGGATACTAATACCTGCAGTTGAAACCTTGCAATTACAAAGCCCTTTTCCTATTTTATAGTTCTTTAAGTGGTTAGTCTATATAAGTAATCAATCACAACTTCAATTCACTGTTCACACGGACAATTAAAACATAAAGAAAGTGAAAGGAAGTGAAATTTAAATCAGTCCAATAAATATATTTTAAGTGGATTTAAATTCTGGTAGAAGTCTCTGAGGGTGAATTTTATGCTTCAATTAATTCACCCACTTCCATATAATCCAGAGCCAATTTTTGCATATAAAGTTGATAACAGTTAATGGGAATGGATATGCAAGCATATGTTCTCTTCCACATAGAGATATCCAGTGTTCTTTACAAAATATGTGCTATGTTCACACACAAAAAAAGATATATCATGAGACATTATATGTGGCATTGTTGTCTGATTGCTCTTTGCTCACCTAGACCAAACCTTGGAAAGTCAGACACACAAATTTGTGATCTTAGAAAGTTTTTCTGATGCCAGCAAAGAAATTAAAAAAAAATATTTCTGCTTGTATAAAGGGTTTTATTCTGAACTTGTAAAGTCTTTTTGCCCTGGGCACGGCCTCTGAGCAACTGAATGTCCCATACTGCAGCTATCAGCTTGGTTTTTCAGCCTGAATTCTCTTTCTTTAAGGAGAGCTCATAATTTTCTCTTTCGTGGTCGGTCTCCTAAAAATTGTGACACCCTTTTGATTCACTACTGGCCTTGTCTACAAAAGATCTAAGGGAAGTACAGGACATGCTCCATAAATCACAAGGCAATGGTATAAGATCTTGTTCCCCCATGCACACAAACAATTACAATAAAACTGAAAGATCAAATTTGCAGCTCCTTCTCTGCTTGTTTTGCCTTTCTTGACTAAAAGAAAGTTTTATTTTGTTTTGGTATATTGTTATTCCAGTGACTTTCTGCTGAAAATACATTACTCTGAAACGGCTGCTTCCTTTATCATTTATTAGTTTAAAGGTATTCTGACACAGAAATTGGGTATTCAACCACCTCAGTTTGTCTATTATGCTCTGCTACATTGCAGGAAGATGTCAAATTTATATTCATCAGCATTTATTTTCTTCCTTTCTGTTTCCACATCTGCAGTTTTTCAGAGGTTTGGGGTTTTGGAGTTTTCGGTGGGTTTTGTTTACTTGCTTGCCCACTTGTTTGTTTGTTTGTGTACTGCACTATGCTTGAGTTCAGTTTCACATTCCTATGAGCACAATTCACAATTCTTTACTCTGAAAAGCAATTTAGAATGTTAAACTCTCTGAACAAAATCCTGTTATTCTCAGAGATGAAAAGGCCAGGAGGTTTGCCTCAATTCCAGTAATCAAAGGAGGTTAAGAGGTTCCTTTTAACTCTGGAAGGAGAGTCTCACTGGCTGCTGTGCTGCAGCATTGAGCTAGTTCTGCTCATGATAAAGCTTTAATATAAGCTGTCAAGCAAAGTACTTCTTCCTTTATTTTCACCTATGTGGTCATTAACATACAGAACTACACGCTATCAGCACTGAGACACAACATAAAATGTAATGTAGATAGTCCTGAAAGATATTTGAAGACGATAAAAAATCTGGTCAGTAATGGGGAAATAGACTTTTCTTATTTTAGTCCGACAGTGGTGTGTGTCCATATTTTCATTATTAATATACACAAAAGCACCACTATTTTTAGAGACAGGTACTTTCATTGCATGAACTGTTCTCTCAGACATATATCTTAAAAAGAAATCACTGTTCCATTAATATTCCAAATGGATAAAATTCAGTCTACTTTGTAATTAGAATCAATACATTTATGACTTTCAACTTGAGACAGTTGAAATTTTTCTTAAAGCTAATCTGACAATGTTTGACACAAATTCTGCAACAGAATCATAGAACAGTAGTGGTTGGAAGGGACCTTTGGGGATCACTCAAGCAGGGCCACTTAAAGCAGGTTGCCCAGGACCACATCCAGATATCTTTCCAATATCTCCAATAATGGGGACTGTACAGCCTTCCTGGGCAACCTGTGCCACTGTTTCTTCATATTGAAATGAAACATTTTCTGTTTCAGTCTGTGCTCATTGCTTCTTGATAACAGGTTTGAAGTCAAAGTATGTTTAAAGTCCTTGTGTCATTCAAACTTGAAGCTCAAAATAAACATTAAATTTGAAATACATACCTCAAACAATAAAAGAGAAGAAAAATATTACCTATGAAACTCACCAAGGTATCTATGCATTCAAATTTTAAGTTCCTAAAATGCAGATGATATAGAACCTGATCTTTTCCTATTTTCATCTACAATTTGGTTCATTTGATACAGCACATAGGCTCAAACCCAGCTAATTATCTCTGCTCATTCTTATGACAAAATTTTAGTGGCACTAGAAATTAAGAGAACCCTTGTGATAATGGAGGAAATAAAAATCTGGTATATATAAAAAGTGTGCCAACAACTATATATGAAATAAAACAGCTTTATACAAGTGCCATTCCCCAAACAATCAGACCTTTCTGAAAACAGAGGTTATAAAGTTAACAGATTGACAATTGCTTAGCTTGTACATCCTTTGCTTGACTATTTTTCTCGGATATGACTTAAGTAAATATATCTTATGCTTAGTAAGAGGATTATGAGTTTTGTACATCTAAGATATTTAGCCAGAATTATAAAATATAAGTAATGGTTAAATTTTATTATTTCCAGCAATCAAGACACACTCAAGACATCTATTTTCCTGCTCAGAAAAGGACTTCCAGGATTTCAGATTCATTCACTTGAATGAGTGAGAGAATGAGATGAAGCAGGCAAAACATTGATAAGCTGCACTTTAAGCTTTTCAGGAATCAGATCTTAATACAGAATCATGGAATAAATATTTATGATTTTTTATGCAGATTAGAAGTCTAAATTTAGATATCCATTTTTTAAAAATATGTATCTCTAAAAGAAACTTCTATGATTAGCAGTGTTTACAAAATATCAAAGCAGTTTCCAAATCCGCTACAAAACAATCAAAAAACTGTCACATTTCAAAGTAAATCAAGGAAAAGTGTTTGAGTGTCATTAAAGACATAAAAAATTAATAACATATCTTTTCACTAAGGAAGTATGAAACAAAACCATGATTGAAAGCAACTGTTTCCATGGCTTATTTATAAAAATCAGCATGTAATCAAGAAGAACTCTAGCCATTTTTCTCATTAAATATGCTTTCTGAAATTAGTTTCTCATAGAGATCTTCAGATTATATTCCCTGAAATTCAAGTTTATGTTAATATGAAAGTGTACGAATGCCTTCTGACAGGTCTGGTAACCATGGAAATTTTGTTGGATACTTTGATTGGGTCTTTTTAAATGAGGGACTAAAAATCAGATGGAATGAACAGATCTATAGCAGATGAATGTTTTCTGCAGATTAATTTTCCCTATTTACTGATTTGAAAACAAACTCCAAAGTTAATTTAAAACAATTATTTCCACTGACAAGCAACTACCATAAATCTTTAGCAAAAGCAGCCAGGAGCAGGAAAATCAATTTATTCAAATATGTGGGCAGATTTGTGTGATAAAAAGGATAAACGCAATACTAAAATTTCAACAGTAGATTTTTCCTGAGGACAATTTGGCTACTGCTCACTGTTAACAGAAGTATTTACTAGGTACTATACTGAAAGATTTAAGCTTATTTTTCAGCGATTAACCCACAGTGGGGTACATGGAAGTAAACCTCTAAGTCTTTCTGGATTCCCAGTCAGGTCCAAGTGACTTCGAATGAACAAGCATCTTCTCCCATGCTGATCACAATGGAGTTTGTGCAGGCACAGGGCTGCAGCCCCAGGTCTCACCCTTCAGGTCAGCCTGGTCCCACTGTGACATCACTGAACCTACTCAAGACTGAAATAAATTTTTTTCTTCAGGGACATTTCAGAAAATGGATGTAACATTTTCTGAAGAAGATGACAAGAAATACGCTGCTGGGGGGATGATCCATGAAGATGCAGAGGTTCATACATCCAGTAGGAAGGCAAAGCATAATAATGCCCAGGAGATTAGGGTCAATGAGGTATGAGAAAGAAAATTCAGGAGGTTTCTGCCCTCTGGATTGTACTTCTCATATAGCAAGTTTTCTGTGCTTTGTGCTGAAAATTTTGGATAAGGGAAGACAGTTTCAGTGGCAGTCAATGGTCTTTGAGGTTTTTTGTGGTTCATTTTCATCACAGTTAGATACTAGAGATGGCTTTCAGCAGAGATATGTGGGATTATGATCACTTTTATTTATCAGGAAAATAAGTTTTATTATATAAATTTGGTAGGAATAGTGTATTTTTGCAATGACTGCACTTCATTCTCCCTAACAAAACCATCTTTAGCTGAGAGTGCAGTACTAAAAATTTCTGTGAGTGAACATTAAGCACAGCACGTACTCAAGGATGAACTGGCAGTGTGATTGAGTGTGTAAAGGGTGTTTTTCAATTTTCTGCTTGATTAAAGTATCTTTTATCTGGTTTTACTCTCCTGCCACTCTATGTTCATTACACTAATGTAGGAGCTCAGATTCTGAGTCACTGTTGCTCCACTGTACTTAACTAGATGCTTTTGATGTCAGCAATTTCCAGAAACTAGTTCATCATTTATTGGTGTAAATTAGTTCCAACAAAAATTTACTAATTAATTTTTTCTATGACTGGAATATATCCTACTATTAGGTTAGAATCTAAAAATCTCCTAATGGTTAAATAGTTATGGTAATAAAGTGGGTTTTTTTCCTATTTATTAATCTTCATATTTTTTAAGGTTTAATCATTGGCTCAGAGACTTAGCTTCATCTACAAAAATATCCTTTCTAAAAATAAATGTATAGTGAATATTTAGAAATATACTCAGAAAACAGCTAAATGCAAATCATGCCTTTCAGAGTAATGACTGAAAATTACTGAAAAATGCAACAAATAGTACACCTTGAAGAAAGAATTCTAGAATAATTTTAAAGATGAATCCGAGTCCTCACATCAGGATAGTCACAAAACAAATTTATTGTCTGACTTAGAGATAATTTCACCATTTAGATTAATAATATTATTAACATTACTAGACCTGATACTTACTGCCGTTAACATGACATAGTAAAATGGAGCAGTGTTGCAGACTGTAAGTCTGTAATTGGGCCTTCTGACAGTTCTGGTCAAAGCAAACAGGATAATCACAAATGAAAATGGTGCCCTGATTTTCACCTGCATCTCCAGGGGCATCCACTGTTGTCACTCACTTGTTCTGTAACCAACACTTTGGTGCCCCCAATGTAGGTACAGAAACTCAGAGTTTATGGATACCACAAGCGTTCCATTTTCCTACACTTTCTGAAACTCATCTTGAGTCCCCTCTGGGGACACAATCCCTACACCTCCTGAAATTTCTCACATAAAACAACTTTATCCTTTACGGATGGAATCTACAATCAGTGTTAGAAGTATCGCCAATAGCATTTCCTCTTTTCAGTTTGTCAAAATTAATTTTTCCTCCATTGAATCTGCTGATATTTGGGTCTGGAATACACTCTTTGTATACAGTCATGTACATTCAACTTTCACCTGTGACAAAATATCTAAGAGAGACCTTACACCTCACATAATAATTTTTAAAACCATTAACTCT